>NC_087290.1:6050823-6363918 GCF_015220805.1 Pogoniulus pusillus
TGTATGTATTTGGCATAGCAATGAAAAAAAAACCCAACAGCCTTGCCTAAATCATAGAATCAGTCAGGCTTGGAAATGAGTACAAGGATCATCTAGTTCCAGCTCCCCTGCCATGGGCAGGGACACCCTACCCTAGAGCAGGCTGCACACAGCCTCAGCCAGCCTGGCCTGAAACACCTCCAGCCATGGGGCCTCAACCACCTCCCTGGGCAACGCATTCCAGCCTCTCACCACTCATGCTCAACAACTTCCTCCTCACCTCCACTCTGACTCTCCCCACCTCCACCTTTGCTCCATTCCCCCCAGTCCTGTCACTCCCTGACAGCCTACAAAGTCCCTCCCCAGCTTTTTTGTAGGCCCCCTTCAGCTACTGGCAGGCCACAAGAAGGTCACCTGGGAGCCTCCTCTTCTGCAGACTGCACAGCCCCAACTCTTTCAGTCTGTCCTCACAGCAGAGCTGCTGCAACCCTCTGAGCATCCTCCTGGCCCTGCTCTGGACACACTCCAGCATCTCCACATCCTTCTTCTGACAGGGGCTCCAGAACTGGATGCAGTACTCCAGGTGAGGTCTCACCAGAGGAGAGCAGAGGGACAGAATCACCTCCCTGGCCCTGCTGGCCACACTTCTCCTGATGCAGCCCAGGCTCTGCTTGGCTTTCTGGGCTGCAAGTGCACACTGCTGGCTCATGCTGAGCTTCTCCTCCACCAACACTCCCAAGTCCCCCTCCTCAGGGCTGCTCTCCAGCCACTCACTGCCCAGCCTGGAGTTGTGCCTGGGATTGCCCCGACCCAGTTGCAGGACCTTGCACTTGGTCTTGTTGAACCTCATGAGGTTGGCTTGTGCCCACCTCTCCAGCCTGTCCAGCTCCCTCTGGCTCACATCTCTGCCCTCCAGCCTGTCTACTGCACCACACAGCTTGGTGTGGTCAGCAAACTTGCTGAGGCTGCACTCAATGCCTCTGTCCATGGCACCTCATCTTCATCTGTTTCTGACTGGGTTCTCATATCCTGCAAATGCAGCAGTCACACCTACCCGAGTGAGCAGGTCAGGCAAGGAAGGAGAGCCTGCACTGGGGCAGGTCCCAGCTTGAGCTGCCCTAGCTGAGATTCAGCCTGGCCCCATGGGGCAGAGCTGCCTACCAGAGATGCAAGAATCACAGAATCATAGAGTTAACCAGGTTGGAAGACACCTCCAAGATCATCCAGTCCAGAAACACCAGGAGAGGCCTTTCTGAGATGGTCCCACATCACAGTTAACCAATTCTCCTTTGTGAGAGGACATTCCTGCTGCATGCTCCTGTTAGGAGTCCATTTCAGAGCTGAAGCTTACAGGATAAACCGTTCAACCTACAAGGAATTGTCAAAGAACACAGCTAAATAGCAAACACATGTAAGTCCCAGGCATTTCCCTGAGCCCCACTTGTTCTTTTTTTAGCCTCAGGAGAAAAGCACATTCTTCTGCATAATTTATTTCTTCAACAGAATTATGCAGAAAACTGTAACTAAATTGCTTTTCCTGATTAAAACCAGAGGATTTTGTATTCTCCCCTCCCCCTCACTTCTGGATTATTTGCTTTTTTATCCTTCAGCCTCTTCTCCCTAGATGCAGCTCCTTAATTCTGCCTGGAAAGCAAATAAAGACTCTTCTGCTTCTCCCTTCCACAACATACCTCCAGGTAAAGCTCAAGAACCCCTCTTCCCAACTACCCCAGTTCTTCCTCTGTAAATGGGGCTCTGATTCTGCTGTGGGTCATTGTGGTCTGGCTGGGGGCATGCTTAGGTGAAGGGTGTTTACTGATGAAAGGGGGAGTCACAGAATCACAGAATCCAGGTTGGCAAAGCCTCTCAGGATCACCAAGTCCAACCTAGAGCCCTACTCTACAAGATTCACCTTAAACCATAGCCCTAAGCACCACATCCAAACAACCCTTAAACACATCCAGGGTGGGTGACTCCACCACCTCCCTGGGCAGCTCATTCCAGTCCTTTACCACACTCTCCATGAAAAACTTTCTCCTAATGTCCAATCTAAACATCTCCAGTCTCAGCTTGAGGTCATTCCCCCTTGTTCTGTCTCAAATCACCTGTGGGAAGAGCCCAGCAGCAGCCCCTCCATGACATCCCTTCAAGGGGAACAGCTTTCTGAAAGGGCTTATGCTCTTGGACTGGTGTTAGGAAGCCTACAGGTTGGTGTTTACAGCACTGCAAAAACCAGTTGTGTACTGGGAGCTCAAGAACACAGGTGCTGGCACAGGCACAGCAGAGCCTGGCTCGGCTGCTCACAAATCCATGTGAGAATGACCTGCCTTTGGATCGAGTTACTGTGAGTGTGAGAGACCCAAAGTTTCAGCACAGCTGGGAAAGGGATTGGGCAGCAGGGGTCTGTGGGAGAGCAGTTTCACAGTTTCACCTCTCTGTGACCTCCTCTTCTGCAGCAATGAGGTATTTAGCTCTGGATTACCACACTGGCTCAGCTCTTCCTTTGCAGTCCAGAGGCTGGTTACAAAGCTTTGCATGCACACTGCCATGCTCTTAGCAGAGATGAAAAATGGATGGACTTTCACTTTCATTTAACGTCTTTGTCTGGTGTGAGGACTCTGATGTGATGAGTCAGTGCTGAGCCATGCTTTATGGTGTCTGCCTGCATCTAACAAACTGGGTCTGTGGCAGCTAAACACAGGCACACTCACTGTTCTTTGACAGGCTTCATTTCAGAGTGATTGGGCTGTGGAGTTTGGGTTGTCTGTGCTTCTTCCACTGTTTAGCAGCACCAATGGAAATGAAAATGCAATTGCTGCAGCTCTAACTGATGGGACTTGGTGATCCTGAGGGGCTTTTCCAACCTGGATTCTGTGATTGTTTATTCTTCTGGCTTTCACTGGCTGAGAGCAATTGTGTCCCTGGTTAAATGTGCCAGGGGCCAGAATCCGTGTGGAACAGCCGAGTTGAACCACTGGAACTGTGCTTGTTGCCAGCTGTGTGCAGCAAGTCACAACTACACAGACCTCTCTACAGTCAGGGTGTGCTTATTCTCTCAGTGCTTGAACTGTGCACTTGGTATCATCCTGTTTATCATTCCTATCTCTCCCAACAGGATACATCAGCTATTTTAAACCCATCAGTGCAGAAGCTATTGACACATGTAACGTGTCAGAAGCACACCCCTCTTTCTGTAACAGATCGTTAGTGCACTGATGATGTCTTTCTTGTTGGATCCATTATTCATTGATCTTCAGCTTAAAACTTCAAATGAACTATTTTCTCTAATTTGCCTTATTTTTTGCTCACTATTAACTTTGCTCATGATCGTGTCATGCTCATGGTCTTCTAGGCTTGGCAGAAGATCCAAGTAGGGAAGAAATTCCTTTAACAGGAGAAAAGTAGGAGGGGGAAAGGGTATTAATGGGGCAATATTTGACTGATGTTTTGAGTGAATTAGAAATGGAGGGAGAATCCACAGATTTCTACCAATCAGTGACAGTTATTGTTAGTTCCTAAGGTAATGGACATGATAGCTCCCTGACAGTAAAGAGTAACTGCAGATAACTACTGTACTCTGTGCAGTTCTGGAGCCCCCAACACAAAAAGGACATAGAACTGTAGGAGTGAGTCCAGAGGAGGACCCTGAAGATGCTCAGAGGGCTGCAACAGCTCTGCTATGAGGACAGGCTACAAGAAATGGAGTTCTTCATCTTGGAAAAGGCTTTGAGGAGACCTTATAGTGGCCTTCCAGTATCTGAAGGAGGCCTACAGGAGGGCTGGGGAGGGACTATTGACAAAGTCTTGTAATGACAGGACAAAGTGTAATGGGTTTAAACTGGCAGAGGGGAAATTTAAACTAGATGCTAGGAAGAAGTTCTTTCCAGTGAGGGTGGTGAGACACTGGCTCAGGTTGCCCAGGGAGGGTGTGGCTGCTCCCTCCCTGGAGATGTTCAAAGCCAGGTTGGATGAGGCCTTGAGCGACCTGCTCTAGTGGGAGGTGTCCCTGCCTATGGTGGGGGGTTGGAACTGGATGATCTTTGAGTCCCTTCCAACCTAAACCATTCTGTGATTCTATGATTCTATAAACAGCAGTTAGTGTTTTCACTTGCAGATCAGTCTGCTCTATCAGGCCAGCTTTATTTCTTATGACACCTCCACAATATGTTCTCTGAAAACAGGGAACCAAAATCATCCATGAAGCTCCTGCACTGCTCCCTGAGGAACCAGTGTTTTTGTTTCCCACTTTAGGCTTGGCATTGCATTATTGCAGGTAATAGCCTCTCCAGAGCAGTGATTAAAGGCACAGGTTGAACAAGGCTGTACATATTGTGCTTTACATCCCAGCTGATTACATTAAATATTCCAGCTGCAGAGGGTCCTCTCAGAATAAGCAATGCACCACTGAGCAGACCATCATCAATATTTAAACACTCTTCCATATCAAGCTGATAGCAGCCTTGTGTGATATGCAGCAATGGAAATGATGGATCAGGTTTAAAGAGGCTTCACCCTTTCATCAGCACTTTCTGTAACTACAATCCCATCTTCTTCTCCTGAGCCCACCTTGCTGAGGAATCTGATGTTACAGTCAACACACCTACTCTACTCTAATTCCAGAGACCTGCTAAGAGAAGGCAAATGACTCTTTGATGTGATGTCAAGGAAGTACACATCCATTTGGCCCTTCGCCTTAGGGCTTCTTTGTTTCTACCACAACACTCTCCAGAGTTCCTCCCAGGCTAAGTGCTTCCTGGAGGCCTTCTTCCTGCTGGAAGAGATCTGAAGCTTTGAGTCTGATGTTTCCTAAGATGTACTCTAGCTAATCGTGGATAGGCATCCTGGATCCACTTTTCCAAGCATAGTTTTCCACAGTCTTTCAAAAGGAGAGGCTGCATGGCTTGTGCTGCATGCTGCATTTGACTGCAGTCCACAGAAACTCAGGATGGGGTTGGAAGGAAGGGGGGAAAGAGGAGGAAGGGGAAGAGGAGAAAAGGGAGAAAGAGGAAGGGGAGAAAGAGGAGGAAGGGGCTCTCCACAGATACCAATAACTGAACTAACTGCAATAATAAAACACAATATGCTTTGTTAGATCTTTCATGTGAAATAAAATCCTGTGACACAGAGATACCAGAAGGAAGTATCACATTTGTGGGTAAATATAATCGATCAAAATGGGTGCTTCCTAGCAAAGGCATCTCTCTAACTGCAAACAGTGCAGCTTTAAGGGCTCACAACAACGCTGAGGTTCCAGCAGCACCCTGCGTGTGTCTTCAACAATACATTTACAAGGAGATTTTAAACCCAAATCTATGCTATTACTGCTTCTCCCCTGTCAATAAGCTGGTAGCCCTAGGCACACATGCCAATGGAAGAGCAGGCTGGAGTTCAAAGATGTGGCACACAAGAAGGTAGCAGGGATAATTTTCACCTGATATCATATCATCAGAAACTGCTACACAAAATTATTGTGAATTATGGGGGCCTGCTGTGCATTTGATTTCCCACAGCTGCTACCACAGCAGTCACTTTCCTGAAAATTAAGTGCATGTTTCATCTGCTCACAGGAAGGGAGGAGGGGGGGGGAAAGGTAAAGAAAGACAAATTTATGATGAAAAACCCACTGAAGCCTCCTGTGCCTTAGCGTGAAGCCAGAGGCTGGTTGATGGCTGTACTCTGGGACCAGCAGCGGGGACACATGGTGCAGTGGCACCAAGCAAGATAGGCTGTGTCAATCAGAAGCAGGGCCAGAGCAGACCTTCCAGAGCTGTGTCCAGCAACTGCAATATGTTCATTCAATTTACATTCCCTGCAACTCATTTCTGTCTCTTATCTCCAGCAAGGGACACTACACAAAGCAGATTATTCCAGCTCCAAAGCAGGCAGCAGCATTAAAAGACCTCGCAATTGCCAGGAGCTGTGCAGCAGTGCAATTAGAGCCTCCAAGCCTGTCAGAAATGAAGGGCCATGGGTGAGTGAGGGGAGGGTGTTTCTTTGGTCCCTACATGTGGAACTGCAGCACAAAGCTCCTTCCCAAGCACTGGCTGTGTGATCACCGTGCCTGATCTGAATGCCCCCGCTTGTCGCGTTGGCTCTGCTTCCCTGGTGTGAAGCTGACAGGCCAGAGCATGAGACTGACAGCCCCGAGCCTGAGCAGAACAGCAATGGCACAAATGCATTTCCCTCCTCCACCCATTGTCATTCTGCTCCAACAAATGTTGACCAGAAAAGCCATGTGGTTATTTCATCTCCTGAAAGATTGTACTAGCGTGGAAACAAAGATACTTCGATTGTACTTTTGTGCCCCAAGTGTTTCTTTGAGTGCTAATTAAATCTCACAACCTCCTCAAAGAGAAGGTCAATCCAGTCTGACATTGCTGGAGCTTTGTTTGCTATGGAAATCACACAACCACCGAAACATCCAGGTTGGAAAAGACCCTCAGAATCACCAAGTCCAACCCAAGATTCACTTTAAACCATATCCCTAAGCACTACATCCAAACAACTCTTAAACATATCCAGGGTGGGTGACTCCACCACCTCCCTGGGCAGCTCATTCCAGTCCTTGACCACTCTCTCCATGAATTTTTTTTTTTTCCTAATGACCAATCTAAACCTTCCCAGTCTCAGCCTGAGGCCATTGCCCCTTGTTCTGCCTCCAGTGACCTGTGAGAAGAGCCCAGCAGCAGCCTCTCCAATGACACAGAGGTGCCTATGCTGGCTGCCTTGGTGTGCCTGCATACTGTCCCTAGGACATGTGCTGGAACCACTTGGCCTATGGAAAGAAGATTTGACAGACAGGTTGAAAAGAAAATTAATTGCCCACATATTTTTGTGGCCCTAAGCAACACCACTTCAGGGTGCAGAAGGGAAAGTCTGTTGTGTGAGTTTGTGCTGATTTGAGGCTAATTGGAATATTTTAATGAGAGAAATTAGATCATTGACTGTGAAAAGAAGATAATAGTGATGTCTATATTGCCCATTCATTCTGCCAAGACATATAAAGACAAAGACACAAAGATTGGGCTAAGTCTGTGGCTGCCTGCTTGCTGTATTAACTCCTCTGCCTGAGCCTGCATGACTCAAACTAATCAATCTTAGAATCATAGAATCAAACAGGTTGGAACAGACCTCCAAGATCATCCAGTCCAACCTAGCACCCAGCCCTAGCCAATCAACCAGACCATGGCACTAAGTGCCTCAGCCAGGCTTGGCTTCAACACCTCCAGGGATGGTGACTCCACCACCTCCCTGGGCAGCCCATTCCAATGCCAATCACTCTCTCTGCCAACAACTTCCTCCTAACATCTAGCCTAGACCTGCCCTGGCACAGCTTGAGACTGTGTCCCCTTGTTCTGTTGCTGCTTGCCTGGTAATCTTTTTCTGACACCTCTTGCCACCCATTTGCAGCCCACCCTGCACATAATGGGATCTTGAGATAAGGGAGGGAGATTGGAAAGAAGGAGGAAGAAGGGGAGTAAGTTTCATGGAAAGAGTGCTTGGCATTGGAATGGGCTGCCCAAGGAGGTAGTGGAGTCACCATCCCTGGAGGTGTTTAAAAAGAGACTGGATGAGGCACTTAGTGCCATGGATCAGTTAATTAGAAGGGTTAGTTGATAGGTTGGACTCGATGATCCTATAGGTCTTTTCCAGCCAGATTGCTTCTCTGATTCCTGGGTGGCTCTGCTGCTGGGAGGGGGTTTGTATCGCTGCATTACTTTTAACTTACATATTACTGTATATAGTTGTGAATATCTGCATATATTGTGTATGTTTCACTTGCAAATTGTGCAGTGCTGTAAATACAGCTTCATTCCTTAACTTCCAGCTGGCTGAGGTGAATTCCTAACAGGGACAGGGAGGGGGTAACGACCAAACCTGCACAGAGTTTATGGGGCAATGCATAGTATCATAGAATCATAGAATCAAACAGGTTGGAAGAGACCTCCAAGATCATTCAGTGCAGGCAGGAGCTGTCTCAGCCATGGAGAAGCTTCATCTAAAGCTTCTACCTTTTTGGGCAGTGAACCGAGGGAGAACTCTTGAAGAAACTGGACTTGGGGCATTCTAAGTCACAGAACAAATCATTTCTGCACCTGAGGAAGGTAGATTAAGTTAGCAAAGTGCCTTCCACTGGCTCCTGCAAACCAACTCCAGGTCCAGCAGCTCGGTTCAGAAGCCTTGACACTTCCTTGGGCAAAGTGATGCTCTGAACTTTATCCCCTGTGATGCTCACAGATATGATCTCCACTTTGACTCTTGCACTGCTTCCAGCACCACAGGATCAACCACACATACTTATCAGAGGCAAGAAAAAGGTCTTCTCTGGGCTTCTTTCTGTGCCTGGGCATTTTCTTTTAAGAAGCTGTTTCTGTCCCTAGGCCTTGGTTTTTGAAAAGCAGATTGATATGGATCCTTAGAGTAAAAAGTGATAACTGGCTCTCTCAGAGAGGACTTATTATAAAGCAGAATGAACATAGATATTGAGGAAAAGGTAAGAAAAGCCTTCGTGATTCCTGGCACAATTTCATCTACACTGATGGCATTCTTCAGATCTTCCCAGGAACTCCTCTATGGTTTGGGATCTTCATCTTTGTACAGGAGGCCTGAGAGGACAGGGTTCACCTGAGATAGGGCAGGAGACTTACAGCTGCCACTCGACTTTCATCAGGTGGCCAGCGCCAGAACAAGAGGACACAGCCTCAGGCTGCGCCAGGGGAGATTTAGGCTTGAGGTGAGGAGAAAGTTCTTCCCTGAGAGAGTCATTGGACACTGGAATGGGCTGCCCGGGGAGGTGGTGGAGTTGCTGTCCCTGGGGCAGTTCAAGGCAGGATTGCACATGGCACTTGGTGCCATGGTCTAGCCTTGAGCTCTATGGTAAAGGGTTGGACTTGATGATCTGTGAGGTCTCTTCCAACCCTGATGATACTGTGATACTGTGATACTGTGATCAGCACTGTTTTTGGCAGGTCCTTCATTAGGAAGCTGAGGCAAAGAAGAAATTACTGGAGGTCATTTTAATGGTAAATTTACTTTGCCATCAAGATGGTATTTAAGTCAGATATGAAGTCATTATATGGGAATCAACTCAGGGTTCTGCATTTTGGCCACAACAACCCCAAGCAGTGCTACAGGCTGGGGACAAAGTGGCTGAGAGCAGACAGGAAGAAAGGGACCTGGGGGTACTGGTTGATAGTAGCTGAACATGAGGCAGCCGTGTGCCCAGGTGGGCAGGAGAGCCAGTGGCATCCTGGCCTGGATCAGGCACTGTGTGGCCAGTAGGACAAGGGAGGTTATTCTGCCCCTGTGCTCAGCACTGCTCAGGCCACACCTTGAGTGCTGTGTCCAGTTCTGGGCTCCTCAATTCAAGAGAGATGTTGAGATACTGGAAAGTGTTCACAGGAGGGCGACAAAGCTGGAGAGGGGCCTGGAGCAGAGCCCTGTGAGGACAGGCTGAGGGAGCTGGGGGTGTGCAGCCTGCAGAAGAGGAGGCTCAGGGCAGAGCTCATTGCTGCCTACAACTGCCTACAGGGAGGTTGTAGCCAGGTGTGGTTGGGCTCTTCTGCCAGGCAAGCAGCCACAGAAGAAGGGGACACAGTCTGGAGTTGTGCCAGGGGAGGTCTAGGCTGGATGTTAGGAGGAAGTTGTTGTCAGAGAGAGTGATTGGCATTGGAATGGGCTGCCCAGGGAGGTGGTGGAGTTGCTGTCCCTGGAGGTGTTCAAGGAAAGGCTGGCTGGGGCACTTAGTGCCATGGTCTGGTTGCTTGGCCAGTGCTGGGTGCTAGGCTGGACTGGATGATCTTGGAAGTCTCTTCCAACCTGGTTGATTCTATGATTCTATATTCTATGATTCAGCACCACTGGATTCTTACATAGTATGGAAAAAGATGGAAATCACAGGATGAGAGAATATTAGGGGTTGGGAGGGACCCAAGGAGATCATCAAGTCCAATCTCCCTGCCAGAGCAGGACCACATGTGGGGTTAATGAGGAGTATTAAGAACAAATGTAGAAAGATGGACAAACAGAAAAGTGCAAAATGCCTCTTCAATATGTTGTGCATTTCAAGTGTGACAATTTTTGCCTGTCTGAAAGAAAAAAAAAATGAGTTTGAGAGGCAGTGGTGTGCACTTTTGTGATTTGGATTGCAATTAGTGAGGAGAGATAGAGAGGGGTCCAAAAAGGAGAGGTGTGAGGGTTGCATTAATTCAAAGCATCCTGAGCTGTTAAAAATTTGGCCCTCTCTAGGTCAGGATAATGGATGAAACCCTTTGATGATAAGTATCTCCTTTCTTCATCAATGTCCACTCCAAACAGCCATTCCCTGTCACTAACACCCCCACCCTCAATCAAATAACAATAAAGACATCTGCACAGGTTTTGCTACTTGCTTTGTTCCCTGTAACCTGCAGGTTAACATCCTGTCCCCCCACCCCAGAGATGGCTGTCATTGCTGATTCGTGCACAGATGGAGGTCTTTGGGCTGGACATGGCCTTCCACTTGCTGTAACTGTTGACTGGGACCAGCCCTATTAGTCCCAGAGTTCCTGGAAACGCAGCAGAAGCAAGGAGTAGAAAAGCACAGGATCATTAAGGGAGGAGAAGGGGGGATGGGAGCTGCATTTCTCTGGCTTCTCAGCCCGTATTGCCAACAATAGAGCAAAAGGGATTATCTTTTTTTCTTCCAAGGTTGGGAGTCCTGTTTCAGGTTTCATATAATAAGAATGGTGCAGCGCAGACAGCAATAATAACCTGCTCTGAAAGCTGCTGGCTGCACAATGGCAAATTGCTCATGGGCAGTGATGGCAAAATTTAATCCCTGCTCTGCTTAGAATGCAACCCACATAGCTACTCAAGACAACATAATAGCACTTTTGTATCTCTCTGCTACAAACATCACTTTGAAAAGGATACAGCTGTGGTGGGGGGTCTCCACATGCGTCACCTTTGGCTGCCTACCAAGCTAGCAGAGCCTTCAGACACTCTGTGCTCCCTCACGCAGCTCTGCTGGCTGCTGCATCGTCACACTTGGGGAAGGGAGAGGAAATGGATGGAGCTGTGTGAGCAGTTAATTTGAGAGAAAATTAAGTTGCTTGGCCAGGTGAACAGGTTAGGAATTAATTTGCTGAAGAACTGAGATGAGAGAAAAATGGGTGGCAGCTCCAGACCAGGATTTGATCTCTAAAGCACTGTATGGACTCACCTAAGTCTCTAATGCCACAGATGTGCCAAACATCAGCCACTCCTTCATCAAATGCAGACCCTCTGATATGGCCATGCACAGACAGAGGGTCCCAGACAAGACTAGAGACAATCCCATCTTCCCTCCACCATTTTTCTGACCAACAGATGCCAAAGCACTCCCAGTTTCCTCTCACTGCTGCACTGTTTCTGTACAGCCACTGAAGTGCCAACATGTCCTACTCAGCAATGGACACACTAAATTCTCCAGAGGACAATGATCTCTGGAGAAGAGGACCAGCTTGGAGGGCAGTGGCTTTCCTGCAGCAGCAGGAGGAGAGGAGGCTCCCAGGTGACCTTATTGTGGCCTTCCAGGATCTGAAGGGGGCTACAAAAAAGCTGGGGAGGGATTTTTTAGGCTATCAGGGAGTGCCAGGACTGGGGAGAATGAAGCAAAGCTGCAGATGGGTAGGTTCAGCCTGGGCGTGAGGAGGAAGTTGTTGAGCATGAGAGTGGTGAGAGGCTGGAATGGGTTGCCCAGGGAGATGGTTGAGGCCCCATGGCTGGAGGTGTTTAAGGCCAGGCTGGCTGAGGCTGTGTGCAGCCTGCTCTAGGGTAGAGTGTCCCTACCCATGGCAGTGGGGTTGGAACTAGATGATGCTTCTGGTCCCTTCCAACACTGACTGATGCTATGATTCTAATTTCCAAGACCGTGAGTGCTAAGGTCATGATTCTGGGGGATGTCACAGCTCCCTCAGGAGCATCCCAGATCCCTTCCACTGGTGATCCTGTCCTCCAAACTCTCCTGCAGAAGAGGTGATGGCATTATTGCCTGGCTGACACTGTGACAGAGCCAGTCCAGAGCCTGATGGCCATCACTGATAGGCTGCCCTCACCCACAGCAGGCTAGGCTGGAAGCACTCACACGAACACTACTGGTGTGGATGTGTGTGTGAGAAATGGGGTTGGAGCTCTCCAAGCAGGGAGGTGGGATGAGCATCTGAGAGCAGCGTAGTATCTACCAGACCCAGCCAGATTCAGCAGAGTCATTTCCACTGTGGGAGTACAGTTCTTGCTGAAGGGTTGCAATAGACAAGGAAGAAAGAGCCTGACTTTTTACAGCCAGCTGTGGACCAGAAGGAGAAAGAATCCCCACCCAGAACTGACCAAGGCAACTTGTGGTTTGAATCTTTACCACCATGCCATCTGCTGTTTCTGACAGCACCAAGAAGCCAGAACTAGTTGATGCATAACAAATCCAAGGGCACTGTAAGCTTCTTATGGATCATTTGAAGGGAGATGATGTGGTGGTGTTTGTCATATGGCACCACTTGGGCCTTTGCATCCAACTAGCTGCAGAAAGAATTTCCTCATGATGGCCTGCTTCTCTCAGCAGAGCTGTGGGGTTTACTCTCCCTTCCTGGCACAAATATAGATCCAGGGGTTTGATTAGATTGCTCAGTAATTCTGTTGAGAACTGAACTGCTTCCTCCTTCCTCCCCACCTCACTGTATTAGTGATGGTAACAAGAGAGTTATCATCAATCAAAGCAAGCTACATTGTGATCTGTGCCTCTGAAATCCATTTCAGATCGGAGGATAAAATGTGATTATATTTACACTTCCTTGACACGACTCAGGCAGCAAAATAACAGCCTTCTAGAGACATTTTTCTTCTTCATATTTAGATTTGCCAGTATTGTGGAGCTGTGTGAGAAGGGAGGGAATTATTATAGCAGCTGGGATTCAGTTCTACATTTTAGCTGCCTACAAATTAAGATGTTTGGTTTATTGTGTTTTCTTCCCATCTTTTTAATCTCCAAGTTCCTTGAATACTGTCCAGAACATCCTCCAGACTGATGAGATTGCATTTCAATCAATACAGCTCTATGTAAATCTATTTTTTTGCTTTTGACACATCCCATAAATTATTTCTACTTATAACCTTAATTGGTCTGTATTCATCACAGGAGATAGAATTTCTAACCCATGCAGCTGTTTATAAATTCAATTTGCAATTAATGAAGAAAGTATGAGATTAAGCACTTCATACTAACACTCTGTGCTGGGTTAGGAACTGGCTGGAGGGCCGGACCCAGAGAGTGGTGGTGAATGGTGCCACATCCAGCTGGCGGCCAGTCACTAGTGGTGTCCCTCAGGGATCTGTGCTGGGCCCCATCCTCTTTAACATCTTCATAGATGATCTGGATGAGGGCATGGAGTCAGTCATCAGCAAGTTTGCAGATGACACTAAGCTGGGGGCAGATGTGGCTGGGTTGGAGGGCAGAAGGGCTCTGCAGCAGGACCTTGACCACCTGCACAGATGGGCAGAGTCCAAGGGGATGGGGTTCAAAAGCTCCAAGTGCAGGGTGCTGCACTTTGACCACAACAACCCCATGCAGAGATACAGGCTGGGGTCGGAGTGGCTGGAGAGCAGCCAGACAGAGAGGGATCTGGGGGTGCTGAATGATACCTGCCTGAACATGACCCAGCAGTGTGCCCAGGTGGCCAAGAGAGCCAGTGGCATCCTGGCCTGCATCAGGAATGGTGTGGTCAGCAGGAGCAGGGAGGTCATTCTGCCCCTGTACTCTGCACTGGTTAGACCACACCTTGAGTACTGTGTTCAGTTCTGGGCCCCCCAGTTTAGGAGGGACATTGAGATGCTTGAGCGTGTCCAGAGAAGGGCATCGAGGCTGGGGAGAGGCCTTGAGCACAGCCCTACGAGGAGAGGCTGAGGGAGCTGGGATTGGTTAGCCTGGAGAAGAGGAGGCTCAGGGGAGACCTTATTGCTGTCTACAGCTACCTGAGGGGAGGTTGTGGCCAGGAGGAGGTTGCTCTCTTCTCTCAGGTGGCCAGCACCAGAACGAGAGGACACAGCCTCAAGCTATGCCAGGGGAAATTTAGGCTGGAGGTGAGGAGAAAGTTCTTCCCTGAGAGAGTCATTGGACACTGGAATGGGCTGCCTGGGGAGGTGGTGGAGTCGCCGTCCCTGGAGCTGTTCAGGGCAGGACTGGACGTGGCACTTGGTGCCATGGTCTGGCCTTGAGCTCTGTGGTAAAGGGTTGGACTTGATGATCTGTGAGGTCTTTTCCAACCCTGATGATACTGTGATACTGTGATACTTCCCCAATCAGAACCTGAAAAGGATCTAATCATGTTTTATGTGGTCAGGCTGTGCTTGGGCAGTTTTCTGTTAAAGTTGTAAGCTCCAAAAGATCCCAGAAATGCAGAAAATGGCTTGGCCAGTGTGGTCTCAGTCAGCCTCAAGTTGGGCTTGACTCACTGGTGGAAAAATGTTCTTCCTCATAACAAAAGTCTCATTTCCAGTAGACAGATGTATCATAGGATGTTAAGGGATGGAAGAGACCCAAAGATATGATCAAGTCCAACTCCCTTGCCAGAGCAGGACCATACAATCAAGCTCAGGTCACAGAGGAACACATCCAGACAGGCCTGGAAAGGCTCCAGAGAAGGAAACTTCACAACCTCTCTGGGCAGCCTGTGCCAGGGCTCTGGGAACCCCACAGGAGAAAAGTTTCCCCTTGTATTGAGCTGGAACCTTCTGTGCTGCAGCTTCCATCCATTGTTCCTCATCCTATCCCAGGGAGCAGTGAGCAGAGCCTGTCCCCCAGCTCCTGATCCCCAGCCCTCAGATAGTTATAAACATTGATTCAATCCCCTCTCAGTCTTCTCCAGACTAAGCAGCCCCAGGTCCCTCAGCCTCTCCTCACCAGGCAGTGCTCCAGTCCCCTAATCATCCTTGTAGCCCTCTGCTGGACCTTCTCCAGCAGACCCCTGTCTGTCTTTAGCTGGGGAGCCCAGAAGCAAACCTTGTTGGGGATGTAGTGATTCTATAGAATTGTTTGGATATGGTACAGCTACTGGAAATTGAAATAGTGGAACATAAGCCCTGGACAGGCGAGAGTGCACCAGCTCAGTAAGTGCTGAGTATTCGAGGTGAGGTCCTGGAGTGGAGGTTTACTTTTCCCTCCAGCAATGATATTGAGGCCCTCCATCCTACCCAAAACATCAAGGACACCTCCCTTCTGATGCCATATTAGTAGTGCCTGCCTCAGAGAGTCCTGGAAAAGCCTCCAAAGCTTTGCACAAGAGGGAAATGCAACCCACTTTCAGACTTTCACATCTTTCTCTTTTGGGGAGTTGTAGTACACCTTCTACTATATTTCCTGGGTCTCTACAAAGTATTTCAGGGAAGGGTCATCTTCTGTCACTGCTTCAAATTCCCAGAGACAGCTTTTGAATCAGCAGCCAGTCTGAGGAGGACTCAATATTCTCCTCACAGCCATGCACTAGATAGCAGGAGAGCTGTGAGAAGGGAAGTTAACCAAAAGGCATCAATAGCAATTTTTAGGGAACAATCATGTAGAATTACTGTTCAAACTTGATAATTTACCTTAATACACAGAGTTTGTCTGTGGGATAGCACACTGAAACTGGGGAAGAATGAAAGCTCTTTCCTCTCTTTTACAACTGAAATTGAAGACCTTTTCACTGGCCACTTTTCTAATACCTGCAATTTTTAGCTGCTCTTATTCAGGGCTTCCTTCTTCCCCACCTTCAGCAGACTGCCTCAGGCAAAGCTGTGCACCTCTCCCTCTCAGTTTTTTTTTTCTCCTCTTTTACCTTCACCACTTAAACACTGAATTTGAGACTGCAGAGGGCAATTAGGAACATATCCTTGCCCTGACATTTCACATGGGCAGAGAAACCTCAGGATAAAATGGAAATACATTTAAAAATGAGTAGTCAAACTCCAACATAGTCACTGCCCATGGACTCAAGGTGACCAAAGCCTTCCCCTAAAGACTTCTACACAGGTAAGAATCAGGATGTTGTATCTGTAGTACATTAGCTGCTAATGGAAGTTTATAATAGCAGTTCTGAGAAATGCTCTAAGTCTCTCTAAGTATCCAGGCAGTGAAAAATGAGATAGAGGGCTTCAGTCTTCCTCAAGTAACTCAGCTAACACAATTCAAGCATGTCTGTGTCTGTTATCTTGGGTTTAAAAAGGAATCCGTGGCAAATAACAGACTGGAAACGAGTTAGACAGGAGTCTTGGGAATCAGACCAACAGCTCTAGAAGCCTGTCCTTTACAACACCCAAACCCTGCTCAGCTCAGCGACTTGCTCTTTGCTTTGGGGAGGGAATGGGGCAGGAAGTGAAAGGTTTAGTAAAGAGTGGTGATTCCTGAAGGGAATACTGAGGACAGGAAGCTAGGAGTCAGTAAACAAGCAGATGGTTAAAGAGGAAGGTTAAGTGGAGGTTAAATAAAACATTAGAAAGGAGGTGAAATGGAAGCTGAATCCTGGAGCATACTGAAGCGTCAAGCAGTCACAGGGGGGGCATGTCTTGAGGGCAGTCTCTCCACTGACTTCTTTCTCCCTTTTTACTCTTATATACTTCTATATAGTCTTATATACTTCTATATAGTCTTATATACTTCTATACAGTCTTATATAGAAGGCCTGGTTCTCAGGGCTCCACACAACCATGGCATCCAGGGGAAAATGCTGCAGGCTTTGGTAAATCAGCAGGGCAGAAAACCCCAGAGCAGGCTTATGGGAGAGGTGAAAAGCAGATGAAAAAAGTATTTAGAGGCTCCTTCTGTTGAAAAGGTGACCTAAAAGGTTGGCTGCATTACAGGAGCTCTCTTGCTGAATTGGCTCAAGCCAAGGAATCCTCCTGATGGGCTGTGAGAGGGAAGCAAAGCTTCTTCAGCTTAGCCACTCCAATCGACCCTCCCCCCTGGACCAGCAACACCGGTGAGCCTGCACACAACAAAGTGTGATGAGGACCACTGGGATAAAGCCAGTACTCTCTTTCTCACCTCTATTTGCTCACAGCCCATGCCAGGCCCCCACAGAGCACCCCCTTGAAGCAGGCTGGCCAGGGCTGCCCACCACCTCCCCTCGCTGCCTCCTTCCCATCAGGGAATCTCCAGTTATCACCTCCTTTCCAATCTCAGCTATTGACCTGTTTTCTGACTTTATCAAGCCATCTACGAGAGAAATTGCTTTCTCCCTGAGGTCAGTGTTGGAGGTGAATATGTTTTGGAAGAGCAGTAACTTTGATATTGAAATACTCTGCATGCCAGAGCATGCTCACTCCACAGTTTACCACCATATGGTTAAATTTTCCCCTCCATCAGATTTAATAAATGGTGTTTACAAATTCTTAGGCATGCCTCCCTAGTAAAATCCACTAAACCCACAACAAATATACTTATCATGGCATTAATTTGGTCAGAGATTTTCTCAGAGTATTGACAGCCATATCTAATTTCTAAGGATTTATTTTTATTTCAAGATATATTAGATATATTTTTTTTTCCTTTGCACACTACAATTCCTTTATAATCCTGTTTCCTCTGAAGGCGTGAGGCAGCTGCTTTACAGGATCACAGGATCACAGGATGTTAGGGGTTGGAAGGGACCCAAGGAGATCATCAAGTCCAACCCCCTCTGCCAGAGCAGGACAATCCTATCTAACACAGATCACAGAGGAACACATCCAGACAGGCCTTGAAAGGCTCCAGAGAAGGAGACTCCACAGCCTCTCTGGTGAGCCTGTTCCAGTGCTCTGGGACCCTTACAGGAGAAAAGATTTCCCTTGTGTTGAGCTGGAACCTCTTATGCTGCAACTTAGACCCATTGCTCCTTGTCCTATGCCAGGCAGCAAGTGAGCAGAGCCTGTCCTCCTCTTCCTGACCCCCAGCCCTCAGATACCTATAAACATCTATCAAAACCTCTCTCCGTCTTCTCTTTTCCAGACTAAAAAGCCTCAGGACCCTCAGCCTTTCCTCATCAGCCATGCCCTCCAGTCCCCTAATCATCCTTATATCCCTCTGCTGGACCCTCTCCAGCAGATCCCTGTCCCTCTCAAACTGGGGAGCCCAAAACTGAAAACAGTATTCAAGATGTAGAGTAGAGGGGGAGGAGAACCTCCCTTGATCTGCTGGACACACTCCTCCTAATATACCCCAGGATCCCATTGGCCTTCTTGGCCACAAAGGCACATTGCTGTGCCATGGATGTTAGCCACCAGGACCCCCAGCTCCCTCTCCACAGGACTGCTTTCCAGCAGATCACCTCCCAGCCTTTACTGGTGCAGTTTATTGTTCCTCTCCAGACGCAGGATTCTGCACTTGTCCTTGTTGAACTTCATCTGGTTTCTCTGTGCCCAGCTCTCCATTCACTGTTAAACTACATCCCCATAAAAATATCCTTCAGTAATTAATATTTTATATTTATTCACAAGTAAGAATTTAAACACAGATCTGCAAAGCCCTAAGTTCATTCTAACTACAACTGAACACTGACATTTCATGGTTGAAACACCACTCCCTGCTGGGAGATTACCTGGTACCACAGTCTAGATATTAATATCTGCAGCCTGTGAAGTTGGCTTTAATAATCTGAAGTATAAATTTTAATATAAATTCTCTCAGTCATACTTGTTCCTTCTTTAAAATGAAACCAAGGAGACACCTAAAATGTAGGGTTTGTGTTCAGCAGTGGTTCTTGATGCATTCTGTTCCATGCTTAATCAACTGGCCTCTGTTGACAACAAAACACCCAGATAGGTGGTGGACTAAGCCTCCTGTTGATACATTCAGATGCCTACAATACTCTTGAAGTATGAGTCTTTTCTACCACATATGAGAGACTTTCTTCACCCAAGCAGTTTTAACATGTCAGTACAGCCATGTCACAGCAAAGGAGTGCTAACCTGGCATGGATCTAAGCCACCGCAACAGCCAGCATCTCTCCGTGTTCCCTCCTTACCTTAGATTCATCCTCAGATCTTTCTGTATGGTGAAATAGTGCAGGAGAAGATTGTGCTCAGTGAACTGCTGCTCAGTTCCATGACAAAAAAAAAAAAACACCCACATCATCAACAAGCAAAAGATTCCCATTGCATTTACACTGTTAGAGAGCTCTGAGAGCCCAGGGAGGTGTGAAGTGTTTAAGGTGTGGAGTGAAAGCAGAACAGAGTCCCCTCCTGTTGCTATTTCTCCTGATGAGCCTGATTTCCTCAGCTATGACAAACTCCATCCTCAGGATGTGTGAATTGTTAAAATCAAGTTAAAATGTGTGCAGCACCAAGTGGGAGAGAAATAGCTAACCCAGAAAGCAAGCACCCTCTGACATCTGGTCTTACCCGAGGTGCTCTCAGGTTGCATCATGCTCCTCGCATCAGACTCCATTCTCATCCCACAGAACCATAAATAAACTTTAGAGGAGAGAGAGATTCTAATTCCCTGATTGCAATGGCAGGCTCTATCAGATAACACAAACCAGCACCTGAATTCATGCTCACATACCCTTCACCCTCCCCTAAGAACATGACAGCAGACTGAGACCAATACATCTTCACCTAATAAATCTAACCACTTCAGGAAAATTCCTACCACGGAGAAGGAGGACAGAGGTTTTATCTGAGCAAATGAATAGTTCCTGGTCATCTGCTCAGTCCATTAGCAGCCAGACTGTGCTGCATTATTTAGCTGACCTGGGTGCATGCCTGGAATATTATCACAAATTGATCTCTATCCAAAGATGACACTAAATATTTCTAAGTATGGGGAGGAGTCCTGGCAGAAGAGTGTGAATAAAGAGTTGCTGATTTTCCATATGCTCCTCGTGAGGAAAACTTCTTTTCTTTACTTCTGATACTCAGTCATCAAGTTCCTAAGGTCAAAATCCACAGGAAGGTTGACTGCTCTGGTGGTTTGGATCACTTCAGAATGATAGCCTGAGGCTTGAGTTTTCCAAAGCCATGCTGTCTTTCCAGTTATTTTGGAGAAGGGTTTCCTATAGAATCAGTACTTCCCAGTGACAAGAAATGCCTTTGATGTAGCTAAAAAGCTTGTCACTCCCAGTATGTTACTAAACAAAGCACAGTGCAGACTGCAAGCTCAAAAGCAGTGGCAGAACCTTTTTTCCTGTGACTGAACAACACTTTGCACTGCAGAAGCCTGCTCCGTGCTACAGCCCATGGGACAGTCCTGAAATAATGGTTTGTAGCAGCAGCAGCTCTGCAAACAGCAAGAAGAAATGTACAAGGAGTGCCACCCTGATTCTGGTGACAGCATTCCTCTGAACATACCCACAGCACAGCTACCTCAGGCTCTGCTCTATCACCTGCACTGGCCACTGATGAAAGAGTGCAATGGAACTGAATCTTGCTCCACAGATCTGCACTAGTCTACAACTACCTGAAGGGAGGCTGTAGCCAGGTGGGGTTGGGCTCTTCTGCCACACAACCAGCAACAGAACAAGGGGACACAGTCTCAAGTTGTGCTGGGGGAGGTCTAGGCTGGATGTTAGGAGGAAGTTGTTGGCAGAGAGAGTGACTGGCATTGGAATGGGCTGCCCAGGGAGGTGGTGGAGTTGCCATCCCTGGAGGTGTTCAAGAAAAGCCTGGCTGGAGCACTTAGTGCCATGGTCTGGTTGACTGGCTAGGGCTGGGTGCTAGGTTGGACTGGATGATCTTGGAGGTCTCTTCCAACCTGCTTGATTCTATATTTTATGATTTGGCTAACATAATAATCAGTAAACGTGATGCATCCTTGGCTAATGTACTCAGTGTTATGCTTGGAAGTCAGTGGAACATCCTGAATATAGACATGTCCTTTCTTCCCAACCATGGAAATAAGTTCTTCCCTTCTATTCTCTCTGTGGCTTATCTATTGACTTCTGCTGAATACAACACACACTTGATTTGGCTCACAGCCTCAAAGCTTTTATGTGGCTCCTGCTCCACTCCAGAAATCTTGCAAATAAATGTCTGTACTGAATTTGTTTTCATTTGTTTTCAAACAATATACTTAGCTAAACTAAAAAGATCTAGGTCTGTGCTTTCTCCCAGGATGTTTGGGTTCCAGTAGTTGTTTGCTGCTGTATGTTTAAAGATTAAGGGGGTCAGGGGACAGAGCAGAACATGCAGAGTGAGCCCTGCTCCCAGTTTTATTTGATCTGTACCTATGATAGCACTGACCTTCCCTCAGAAGAGGGAAGAGGAAGGTTCTGTGCCCTACCAACACATCCTCTGTGCACATCAACATCTCACTCTGCTCTCAGCCAGAGAAGTACACACACTGCCAGAGCAGCTGATTTGTCCTGCTCTTAAACACCTGCTTTATAAGAAGGATTGTGCCTTAAAAGTGTCCATTGCTCTCTGTGGACTGAAAGGCAATCTGAACAATTAGCTCACGTGAGGATGGCAGTGCTGTAGGTATTTTGGGTCAATTAGTTCTTTTCACAGTATTTTCCTCCAATTTTTTATTCTGGAGAAATGACACACATCTGAATTGCATCTGGTGTGTATCTGCATCTGGGTTCCTGCTACCTCTCCCAGCCTAGAATCTCCAAAACTCATACTGACTGGAGAACTGACCAGAAGGGCTCCTGGACAGTTCATAGAATCGTAGAATCAAGCAGGTTGGAAGAGACCTCCAAGATCATCCAGTCCAACCTAGCACCCAGCCCTAGCCAACCAACCAGACCATGGCACTAAGTGCCCCATCCAGGCTTTTCTTGAACACCTCCAGGGACAGCAACTCCACCACCTCCCTGGGCAGCCCTTTGAAAAGTTATCTAAACCATGGATACCCATTGACAGCTTAAAGAACCTCTCTTTTTCACACCTTAATATACCAAATACAAAATGGGAACAAAGATACTGAAACTGGGGTCTGCCTTAAAGATCTTGCACCTTGCAAGACCCCAGGGGCTGTTACTATTAGTAAAGTAACAGGCACGAGTAGCAGAATGAGATTTAAAACCAGTGATTTCAAATGACTGATCAGACATTGTGGTTCAGACAGCAGATAAGAAGGAATGAGAACTTCTAAAACATGAAAGCTCAGACCTCAGGACCTTAAAGGACAAAGATATTGCCTGGTACACAAAAGGAAGGCATGTGAAAAGTAACCCTGTAAATAGCAGTATCATAATCAAAAAGATGTTTGGGAAAAGGCACAGGACAAAACTGCTGGAGCCAAGGGACACGGGCCACATCTGGTGGCAGGGGTAACCCTAAGCCAAGTCAAGGTCAGAAAACAAAGTCCACAGTCTAAGCACACTCTGGTTCTATCACACCCTGAGCACACACAGGGGAAATTGCTGCAGAAAGGAAGCACAGTTTTGGTTTATGCTATGATAGCAGTAACCAGAACAGCTCGTAATTTGCCCTGTGCTTCAGCAATGAAACTGGCTCCTCCAGGAGAGCAGCAGGCCAACAATTATTTTTACTGGCTAAAAAAAACAATCTGATGCTTGCTTCTTGATGTCTTCCTGTATACCTCACAGTTAGCCTCAGTATACAACTTCTACTTCCCTGGAACACCTTCAGCACAAGGCAATTTCATACTGACAGAAAGGCACTCACCAGCAAGGCCCTTAAATTAGTACTTAATGTTATCATTAGTCTGACAAAATCAAGGAGACAGATAGCTTGAGCTCAGCAGAAAATGATGATGCTACTTCATACCCACCCCAGAAGACTCCTACAATAGCAATAACATATGTACATTATGGATTACCAATCCTGGAACAGCAGAAATGGTATCTCTCTTAATCAGCTCCTGAATTATTCTTAACCAGTCCCTAAATTAAACATTTAAATAGACAGTCCTATAGAGAATGCTTTAGATGAGATCTTAAGAGCCTCATGTGCAGCACTCCAGAGAACCAAGGGTTTCTACTTGACTTTGGCTAAGTCTGGGTACACTCAGAACTGCTGGAGGCTGAGTCTGAGGTAGATACCTGAAAGGATGCAGCTGCTTCCATGCTCCTCCGTACAAGGCAGGTGCTTCTCACTGCCACAGGAGAAAGCAGGAGGAAAAGAAAGTAAATGCTGATCTGCTGGATGCCACCAGCAAAATTTAACCCTTTTTGGCCATATATGTTTAAGGTTAGAACCAATAAGGATGCTGAAGATGTTCACTTAGTCACTTAACTCCACGACCTTGTGCAAATTACCTGACTAAGCATCATCTATAGCTATAGAAGTGGATGCAAAACAGAGCCTGCATGATGTATTTGAAAGCATTATGCATGCTGGGTGCCTGAAAGCTCCTTATAAGCTGTTTCAATAAGGAAGCCACACTGCACAGAAATCTGCTAGTCACAGCCAGAGGAATTCTCTGCACCTAGAAGTTTCCAAAGGCACACGATGAACACACTAGTAGTTTCCAAAGGACCTACCACACACATTTCTCCCAAAGAATAAGCACACAGCCCAGTAAGAACTAAAAATCAGGGATACTGAAGCATATACATCTCTTCTGGAGGATGCAGTAAGGTGACCTTTTACTGAACCACCTGTGGATCAGCTCTGTTATATTGCTCAGATGCCTTGAACGCACCTCCTGTTCTGGAAGATCACTGCATACAAAACAAATAAGAGTGGAGATATGTAGCTGTTGGAATATTGCTTCATCTTCCCCAAAGTTATTCTGTGCACACCTACATGTACCAGACTGTACTGAAAAGATGTGAATTGATCTCACCTTATCCCTCTTTTTGGTGCTGTCAAGGTGTCTTTAATCACTTGTCTGCTATTATTAGGCTTCCTATTTTCTTTTGCAAGCCGCATTCAAAGTCAATGCTTCCTTGTGCTCCATGTGTGTGAGTGGGCCAGCTCTCTCCCCAGCCTCCCCTCAGGTTACCCTCACTGTGTGCATGGCATACTCACAGATCACAGCAGGTCCTAGTCTCATTCAGGCTTGTGGGTCTACCTCTGAAGTCACTGACTGGCGTTCAGGCTACGCATGCCTCTCTGCTCCCACTTCTGCTGCTGTCCTACACTTAGATCTGCTCTTTTCTCCTCCTTCTTTATCAGGCAGGATTTGCAAAGTGCACCTCAGGAGAGCATGCACTGTTCTGAAGAGTTCACTGTCCAGTTGGTCCCTCCAGGCAATGCCTGAAAGAAAGGACTATTTCAAACTGGCTGTTACCTGGGGCACAAGAGACAGGCTTGCACTGGGTCAAACAGGAAGGTGGAAAGTGAACTCAGATTTGAACCCCACCTGAGACATCACAGTCACAGAAATACACTCCTGCCTTATTCATAGAATCATAGAATCATAGAATCAAGCAGGTTGGAAGAGACCTCCAAGATCATCCAGTCCAACCTAGCACCCAGCCCTACCCAATCAACCAGACCATGGCACTAAGTGCCTCAGCCAGTCTTTTCTTGAACACCTCCAGTGACAGTGACTCCACCACCTCCCTGGGCAGTATCTCTTTTAATCTGAATGTCATTAGCTTTTCTTTCCTTGTAGATAGCAGATGAAATTCTTCACAGAGAGAGTGATTTACCATTGGAATGGGCTGCCCAGGGAGGTGGTGGAGTCACTGTCCCGGGAGGTGTTTAAAAGGAGACTGGATGAGGCATTTAGTGCCATGATTTAGTTGCCTGGATAGGGCTGGGGGATGGGTTGGATTGGATGATCTTGGAGGTCTCTTCCAACCTGGTTGATTCTATGATTCTATGAAATCAAAATTAAATAGCCAGTTATTAATTTATTGCCTGCATCTCCCCCTCCAGTGCAGAGGAATTTCCTAGTTTCACAGTGAACACAGAAGTACTGCACCTAGCATCACAGCCAGCGTTGGTGGGGAACACTTCAGGAGCAAAATGTGACTTCATAAAATCTTTATAGTATTGATACAGAGAAAGTTTTCCTTCAACAAATGAAAATAAAAAGACTGACTCAATTCCCCAGTGCTCATGCACCTGTGGAGTAGAAACTTCTCTGGATTGCTCCTGAGTGCCACGAATGTTTTTTACCCACTTACATTTTGGTGCCTTTCATCTCAACTTCTTTCTGAAGTTGATCATCCCTGTGGTGCCTAAATGAGAGATGACAGTGAACCCATGGGGAAAATAAGGCTGATGAAATGCAAAGTAGAGTTATTTATGCTGAGTCTGTTTGCAAAGTGCATTTCAAACTTCCTTGATTTTTCAGTAATAACCAATGCTGGGGGGGATGGGGCAAGCCAATATTTGCATTTGATATTTCTGAATGTCTCACACTCTTCTTTCTCCCCTGGCTCTGTGAATCACAGCTGCTGGGGCTTTGCCCATTTAACTTAAAGATCTGAGTGATAACTAAAGTTCTGCAGGAAATGTTAACAAGCATCTTTGGGCTCCACAGACAGGAGAGGAACAGGGTAGGACAGGGTGGGTTTAGGCAACCCATCCTCTCAGCCTGCAGGAGATGAATGTCGGCTGCTCAGATGTTGAGGCATGTTACTGTGGTTGCTGTGGGAGCCTCACGTTGATGCTGCCAGCGTCATACTCCTGCTCCCCATTGGAATGAATGACTTCACTTTGAAGTATTACTATGGCTGCTCCTCTTTACACAAACATCCTGTCCTCCTGAACAAAAGACAGCAGCTGTAAAGTGCTGCTCCAGGGCTGGCCACCTCCAGGCAAGGCTGGGGAACAGCCAGCAAAGAAAGCCCTCTGCCATAAGCAGAGTGAGCACGGTTTTGGCCAGGATTTTAACAGTCAAGAGCCAAATGCTGACTTGTTCAGAGCCCATACCTTACCTTGCCCTTCACTGGCCCAAATCAGCACCATGTAAAAAAATAATTATCCAAAGGAGACAAGAGGGATAAAGTGCAGAGAAAAGTCACTTCAGGAGTATGACTGGAGGACCCACCTGCAAGCCAGCTCTCACAGCCATCAATCTGTGACCTCTGTGAAGCACACTGAGTCCGGCAGGAGAGCACAAGAAACTCCTGTGCTGTTGACAATCTGACATTCTGCCTCGACTCCACATACTGCATAAATCAGGAGGGGCAGGATTCCTCCTGCTGTTTGCACGGAGGGAGTCTTGCTAATTTTTCACATCTAGCATTACCAGCACAGCAGTAAAAGGGTGAGACAGCCACCATGCACACAAGAAGAACAGCTTTGCAGCTCTCAGGCTCAAGGCTTCCCCACAGCGGTGGCTCCGTGCTTACGAGCACTTGAAGTGCATCCCTAATGATCCCACCCAGTCCTAACAGTCGGTGTTTTGCAGCTGGTTATCAGGTACCACGGTGGACTAGCTGCCTTGCTGTGCCACCAACAATTGCCCAGAGCCCCTTTCTGGGCTCCTCGCTGTCTTCACCCTGATTAATTTGCTTTTGTAATAAGTAGAAAGAAATCCAGCGACTGCTCTGCAGCTTCTTTAGTGACAGGAGCAGAGAGAAATGAAAGCAGTGTGCCCACAGTGCTCCCATGGCACTGCATCTGCTCACACTCAGACTCCTCTATCCTCTATTTAAGATCCTGCAGACAGCAGGGTCCCCTCAAGCAGGCAGAACTGGCAAAATGAAATAGGCAGCTCCAAATTTAGAAGGTAGCTCTGTCCCCTTGGAGCAGTTCTGCCTTGTTCCTAGACGCTCAGCAAAGCCATTCCTATTTCTCCCCAAGCTAGGGTAAGCAGCTAGTCCTCACTGAGATCTGTTTCTGTGTTTATTCTGGTTTTGTCACAGCCAGGCACTATAAGGATGTCTGTATAAGCATGGTAGCTCCAGGCTCCCTGTTGTCTAAATACCCCTGGAGCCAGGCAATCTGCATCAGCTGGCAGGGAAACTGCAGCCCAGCAGTGGGAACAGACCTGAATTCAAGCCCAGCACTACAGGAATTACTGACGTAACACCCCAGGCTGTGTGGTGCAGACAACTACACCAGAAAGTAGTACAGCCAAGAAAAGTAGAAGAGCTTAATTGTCATATTTGCATGAAGCTGGGAAAGTATTCTCCAGTAACACCCTGGTGCACTTTGCTGGTCTAAGGCTCATCCAAAGGGCCCCTTTTTTTTTGCTTCAAACCACACAGGCAATTATTTGCTTGCAATGCAAACTAAATAAATGCAGCTTTAAACCTTCTGAATTAACAACCCGTTGATCATCAACTAGGCAGGAGAAATATCATCTCAAACTATAAATGCTCTGGAGATTTATGGTCAAAGAAAAGAAAACAAAGAAAGCCATCAAGCAGCCATCCCGTGAGGGTTGATGTAACTTAGCCTGATGCCTGCAGTGCAGCACAGACCTCTCTGCTCCTTGGCTGAAAGGCAGCAACCCAGCTCATGAGCCAGTTTCTCCCACTGGAACAGGCACCAGAGAGGAGCAACACAAACCTCCTCAGTTTGTTGCAGTAACTTCTAAATACGTCACTATGCAAACAAACTATGGCCCTGAAATTGTGTGTGAATGAACATAAATCACTACTCCAAGCATGCAAACAGCAAACTTGCTTGTAAAATTTATTATTATCATAGAATCATAGAATCAAGCAGGTTGGAAGAGACTTCCAAGATCATCCAGTCCAACCTAGCACCCAGCCCTAGCCAATCAACCAGACCATGGCACTAAGTGCCTCATCCTGTCTTCTTTTGAACACCTCCAGGGATGGTGACTCCACCACCTCCCTGGGCAGCCTATTCCAATGCCAATCACTCTCTCTGCCAACAACTTCCCCCTAACATCCAGCCTAGACCTCCCCTGGCACAACTTGAGACTGTGTCCCCTTCTTCTGTTGCTGGTTGCCTGGCAGAAGAGACCAACCCTCACCTGGCTACATCCTCCCTTCAGGTAGCTGCAGACAGCAATGAGCTCTGCCCTGAGCCTCCTCTTCTGCAGGCTGCACACCCCCAGCTCCCTCAGCCTCTCCTCACAGGGCTGTGCTCCAGGCCCCTCACCAGCTTCATCGCCTCTATTGTTGTCAAGCTGGGCCATTACAGCATGCAGTCAGGTCTGTGTTTTAATAAATGAACTACCAGAGCTTTACTCAAAGAAAGAGGGAGGGAAAAAAGAATTAAGTCAGACTTAATCTGATCCAGATGGGCTGCACCAGGTTTTACCCAGCATGGCGCTGGGCTGATAAGAGAGCAGGTTCTTCTTCCCCAAACCAGGAAAAACTGCCCCCCTGCCTGAGGAAATGGCATGCTTTAGAATCCAACTGCAAGGAGATGCAAGGGATCTCTAAGTGACACAAATTAAGAATTAATTAACTCTTTGGGTTTCGGGTTTTGGTGTTGTGTGATTGATTTTGTGCTCAGGCGATTAACTGCCAGCAGGGTGAACGCTGGCAGAAATAAGCTCTGCTGCAGCCCCACAATATGGCAGGGGTGGGTAACAGCTGGTGGTGAGAAGCTCCAGTACAGCTTAAAGAGAGGTGAGAACATCCTCTCTGACTTGCCTGATTTGTAAGAGAAAACCAGGGAGACTTTCTGCCAAAGTAACTGAAACGTGGCAGAGATACACTATGTTCTGTACTCTTCTTCCCCTCTGAACAAGCGCAAGAGGCACCCAGAAGCACCTTCATCAATCAGACACTGCCTGCTGAGGAGCACAGCTTCAGTTGACTGCTTCTTTTGCAGGGACACATACTGCCCTGTCCTGGCAAAAGGCACTACTAAATCCTGCTTTGGTCCTTTGCCCACTCCCACAGATCTGGTGTCTGCCCACAACTGTGCTCTGAGTCAGCCTTCCCCCAGGGATCAGGCAGACTGCTTCTGTCCAGCTGCTCATGCACCAAACGGCTTGAGTCCAAGTCAGAGGTCCCATATCTGAGTTATTCTGCTTCTGCTTGTGTTTTGTTCTTTGTAGTAATAAGGTGATGTGGACAGAACCTGCCAGAAGCACAGGTATGGCCCAGCTCTGTCCCAGATTAGGTCACTCTCCTGCACCTCAGTATCTGATTGAGTAGCTCTTCCTTTCTCCTCTTACTGGGAGGAGAACTTACTGCCCTTCTTACTGGGATGTTTCTCCTAGGGGCACTGAGTTCCTTTCTTCATGTTCACACCCTGATCTCACCACTATAACACTACTAGAAGGACCAATGCAAGAGCTTGGACACCAACACATCAAGAAGGGTACTCAGCTAGGTTGCTCTTTGTGCTGGACCAGAGGATGGGGCAAATGGTTCCAAAGCCTGGCAACTGCTTTTCCATTAGCACCATTTTCTAAGACATCCCTGATATGGCAAATGCTGAGTTCTGTCATTGCCTTCATCTTTTTCCTTGCCCCATAACTGGCCATCATTTTCTTGACTTGCTACTAGTCTCAAGTGCTCAGGGTCACAAGTAAATGAGACACATCTGCTTTCAATTTCAACCAGGGAGGAAATATTTGTGCTGCAGGAGAACCTGTGGTTTTGCTTGCAGCATCAGAGGAGGCCATTCAGTGTTCAGCAGGAGGCTCCAGGGCACCTGCAGACAGCAAGTTGGGCTAGATCTGCTTCTTTGGATTTAAGTGGCTGGCAGTAAGCCACTAATTGTGTTTGAGTTTTTGCCTTCAGAAGGTGGTTTCACTCCACTGGAGCTCAGCATCAAGGGGGTAGATGGAAGGAAAACAGCAAGGCATCACCACTGTGAACCCAGCGTTCTGACATGCTAGTTAAGTTCTAAATTATGTTTTTAATTACTTGGCATGATTTATTGAGACAGTCTTTCAAGGTCACAAAGCACCTCAAAGTGACACAACTTGCCTGCCAGCTTGAATCTCTGCCACTGAAGAGATCCTCTTCTGCACAGTCAGACTCCTTGTGCTTCCTCCCACACTATCCAGCATCTCTGTGGTTGGATGACCTCAGACTTAGCACTTAAGGTCCCTCTAGGGGCTAATTTGGCAGCTCTCAGCCAAGACTTAAAGGTCAAGGGTTGGGGATAGTAAAGTTGTACTGGAGGGTGGGGTTCCTAGGCATGTATAAAATAGGTCTGTCAAAGCAGCAGTTAAAAAATAAACAGTCCCATTGATAACTCTGTGACAAAGAAAGGAGAAAATTAGGATGTGATCAGGTAGAGCAGAAAGCAGTAAAAAACTCTGCTGCTGTGATGTCTCCTACGCAGCCAGTTCATGCAGCATTACACAGCCTCTCTGGAACAGACCTACACATCCACTGAGCCTGCCCTGCAGCAGCCTTAAATAACCCAAGGGATGGTCAAGGCCTACCCAGTGATATTTGGCCAGAAGAGCTGTACAGGAAGACTCACTGATTTTAGGTGTCCAGCAGGAACTCCCTTGCTCTGCACCCAAAGCATAAGGATGCACTGCCAGTCAAAGCTGCTAATACTCCTTGTGAAGGAGTGTTCCTTGAGAAGGAATTTCATAGAATCATAGAATCAGCCAGGTTGGAAGAGATCTCCAAGGTCATCCAGTCCAACCTAGCACTCAGCCCTAGCCAATCAACCAGACCACGGCACTAAGTGCTCCAGCCACGCTTTGCTTGAACACCTCCAGGGATGGCAACTCCACCACCTCCCTGGGCAGCCCATTCCAATGCCAATCACTCTCTCTGCCAACAACTTCCTCCTAGCATCCAGCCTAGACCTCCCCCAGCACAACTTAAGACTGTGTCCTCTTGTTCTGTTGCTGCTTCCCTGGGAGAAGAGACCAACCCCACCTGACTACAGCTTCCCTTCAGGTAGCTGTAGACAGCAATGAGCTCTGCCCTGGGCCTCCTCTAATGCAGGCTGCACACCCCCAGCTCCCTCAGCCTCCCCTCACAGGGCTGTGCTCCAGGCCCCTTTCCAGCTTTGTCGCCCTCCTGTGGACACTTTCCAGCACCTCAGCATCTCTCTTGAATTGAGGAGCCCAGAACTGGACACAGCACTCAAGGTGTGACCTGCCCAGTGCTGAGTACAGGAGCAGAGTCACCTCCCTTGTCCTACTGGCCACACTGTTGTGCCCTTTCTGTGGCAAAGCAGTGAAATGTGGCAAGTAAGAGACTGTGGAATCCAAGCCCAATGCATTTTAAGGTTTCTATCAATAATTAAGAGAGCTCATTAATTAATAAAAAGAAAGTGAAATTGATAAAGCAGCAGAAGAGGGGCAATGAATACCCACTGGGGGATAGTAAGTATGTCCTGCACTGCAGCTTACACAGACTGAAGTCTTTTAGGGAGAGTTAAAGTGGCTTTGTGGTTTGATCCAGAGAAACAAATCTTATCAGGAAGCAAAATCTTCTGGGAATATCATAGCTGCTTTCTAAATCCAAGTCACACTTGGGAAGAGTTTTCAAGATTTACACACTCAAGTGAGGGCAACGTGGGCTATACAGAGCTGTAGTTGTGTATTTCCTAAACACATGAGAGGGAAAAAAAAAGGTGCCTGAGGTTGGCTTCCACCAACAAGTCATTGGGGAAGAGATAAAATACAGCAATGCAGAGAAAACATCTTTCATTAATTAGATCATTATTAGTCTCCTCTGGCTCAAACGTGGGCAGCTTTGAAACGCTGGCTGCTATCAAAGAAAAGATTTACAGAAGTTCCACAAAGACAGAAAGAAACAATAAAGTCTGGCAATATCCCAGTGGGCTAAGACTTGGTAGAGTACACTGACTGCAAGTGACTAATTACGGCGGCTTTGAAACCAGAAGCTTGAATCTGTGCTAAACAGCAGCGCGGCGCTTTGGGCCACAGCTTCAAACGCAGAGCAGGAACGTGCCAAACCCAGACACCCAGGCACAGACAAGGCATTCCAGAAGGAAAGTAGGAAATTGCAGGTGCAGCTGAGTGCTGGTGAGTGCACAGTTACCCGGTGGGTGTTTGCAACTGCGTGCTCCGTGCGCGTAATTACCTCTTTGCGCTCCTGCCTGCATATTTCTGTGTGCCGTTTTAAGTGCCTATCTTTAAGAGCATGACCTTGGGGTCTGAAAACACAAAGCTGGCCCCCAAGTGCTGATCTGAATGTCTAGCAGGCAGCAGGGTTTTAAACAGGTGAAAGGGATGCTTTATCTTATATTACCTGACACGCTGCCTGACATGAAATTGGTACTTTGCTGCTGATGACTTCTCATCCCCTGAATATTTCCCTCGGAAGTTTTGGCATGCAGCAGGTGAGCTGTGCAGCACAAGTGAAGGGAGAGATGTCTGCCTGCTCCACGGGAAGGAAGTGCAGAGAAAAGGTATTAAATGAGGTTGAAGCCTGTGATCTTGCCAAATCAAGAAAATGGAAGGTAATACAGGTAGCTGTGCTAAAGGGCTATCTTTTGCTGTCAAGCTGCCTGACATTTGCTCTGGTTTCAAATACTTATACTATGCTGTGAAATATCCTTTGGATTTTACTGTCAGTATCTCTGCAGAGCTTCAGGATCTGTGATTATGTGGGTAGAAGGAGGGTGAATAAGTGCATCCATCCTCTGCTGCCTGCCCCACAGAGCCTGCCTGGTGTGGTGGCTGGGCAGCAGGGACCAGAACACAGCCCCCACGGGAAAGAATTATGCTAAACTCTGCTAGAAAAGCCTCTCCTACCAAACAAACACAATGTACATTTGATGCAAAGTGTATTTAAGTAGAGGCAAAAGCAGGGAATAAGAAAACAATATCATAAATAAAACTTCTGCTTCATACTTTGGAGCCTACATGGCTCAACACCATGGCAGGTATTTAATGCACTCAGTAAGCTACACACAAAGAGTAAGTAAGTCTTTCCCAGTGCAGGGCCAGAATAAATCTTACATCTATATATGCCTTCCCCAGTGTAGAAACATAGAGTCGTTATGGTCAGAAAACACCTCCAACATCATCAAGACCAACCACCAAGACTCAAAGCTAGGGTAACTTTCAAGTATGCTCCACCATCAGGTTTTAGTGCTCTAACTGTACTGGCAACCCAAACTCACAGAAAGTGATACTAATCCTAAAGTATGTGTATGCTTAGCCTGCAGAAGAGGAGGCTCAGGGCAGAGCTCATTGCTGCCTACAACTACCTGAAGGAAGGCTGTAGCCAGGTGGGGTTGGGCTCTTCTGCCAGGCAACCAGCAACAGAACAAAGGGAAACAGTCTCAGGTCGTGCCAGGGAAGGTCTAGGCTGGATGTTAGGAGGAAGTTGTTGGCAGAGAGAGTGATTGGCATTGGAATGGGCTGCCGAGGGAGGTGGTGGAGGTGTTCAAGCAAAGGCTGTCTGGGGCACTTAGTGCCATGGTCTAATTGACTGGACAGGGCTGGGTGCTAGGTTGGACTGGATGATCTTGGAGGTCACTCCAACCTGGTTGATTCTATGATTCTGTGATGGAACCTCTATAACTAAAGTGTTGGGAGAAGGGGTTAAGGCTTATTTGTGCCACCTTACTTGTGCTGCCAGCAGCCTGCTGTGCCTTCCAAGACAGTGGCAAAAGAAGGGAACAGAACTTGAAGAAATCATGCAAACATATCATAGAAACAGCAAAGTTCCATAGTTATTCATTACTACTCCTCAGTAGTTTAAAGAGGCTTCAAAAATGTGACAGTTGATGGATGAAATAATAGCTAAAAAAAATTATTTAAGAGATGTTGTCACCTGGTAGGGGAAAAAAATCATCTCTGTCCAAGGCTGTAATGATTTGTTAATAGAAGTGATCAATAGCAATAGTTCTGTATCAGTTTTACATCTAATTTGAACTTTCAGGTCTCAATGTACTCATTAAATAATATAATAGATTTACATATTTTAATTATATTTTATGGACTCTGAACATAATGTAATTAAGAGGGTTTTTTTTTCAGCAGGGATGATTAATGAAGGGGGCAGCAAGCACTGTACAGCCATTGTGAGCAAAGGACTTCAATGTGGTATGAGTTGACACCTGAGAAGCAGCAAGTGTTTCACCTACAGGTACAACCACATGCAACAAGGCACTAAAATGAGCTAACCAGAGGCCAGAGCAAAAGTGCAACCTAGGGGAGAAGGACCAGGCTGCCAAAGCATTCATCTGACTGTCATCAGTGCTTAAGAGGCCTGGTGAAGAGAGGGTGACACTGCCTCAGCCCTCCTGCTATCCTGATCTCCAGTTACAGATTCTGGGGTTATTCAGAACACTTAAATGTTTCTTGCAAGACACGCTCCAGAAATGGCCTTGCTTAGCGTGAAACCCAAATCTCCTGATTTGCCATCATTTTCAGTAGCCTCCTTGTGTTTTTTTGTGTTCTATTTTGGTTTTCCATTGCATTTTTTTCCCTACTCTGAACTTTTGAGACTTCTGACATGCAGGTAAGAGACAATTTTGGCTTGGCTTGGCCTGGCACACAGACAGACAGCAGCAGCAAAAACACCTCAGCTGTTTTCATCCAAGCCTTCAGTGTCTGGAATGTGATACAATTTTCTGGTGCAGGCAAGTCCAGTGAGACTCTCAATGTGTGTTACATCTCAACAACCCAAGCTGAGGCTCAGTTTAAACAAATCTGAACTGGGCTTCAGTCAACTCAACTGGGAAACCTGGGCAAACTATAAACTAAGAATAGCATCTGTTGACTGCATTGGACTGTTTCAAAGCAAGCATTCAGATACAGGGAGAATTTTCTTACCATTGTTGAACTAGACCTTGTTCTGCAGAAAACATCACTCTGATCTGCTGTACAACCTGAAAGTGGCCAATTTTGCAAATGGCTCCTTTGATTTTCACATATTCTCAGATCACTGTACAGTGTGCTGGCCTTTGAGTCAAGGAATGATGATGTGGGAGTAGCAACTAGTGATTTAATTCATCTCTATGGTCTTCTAGCCTCATGAACCCCTTCTGTATCACATAACAAGTTTGTTTTCATCTTTAAATAATTCATAGAATCATAGAATCAGTCAGAGTTGGGAGGGACCACAAGGATCATCTAGTTCCAACCCCCCTGCCATGGGCAGGGACACTCTACCCTAGATCAAACTGCCAACAGCCTCATCCAGCCTGGCCTTAAACACCTCCAGGGATGGGGCCTCAACCATGTCCCTGGGCAACCCATTCCAGGCTCTCACCACTCTCATGCAGAAGAACTTCTTCCTAACATCCAGTCTGAATCTACCCATTTCTAGCTCTGTTCCATTCCCCCCAGTCCTATCACTGCCTGACATCCTAAAGAGTCCTTCCCCAGCTTTCTTGTAGGCTCCTTTAAGATACTAAAGGCCACAATAAGGTCACCTGGGAGCCTTCTCCTCTCCAGGCTGAACAGCCCCAACTCCCTCAGTCTCTCCTCATAGCAGAGGGGCTCATATTTCCTGATGGTCAACAAAGCAATCATGTCTGTAGAGCATCAAAGCATGGGCAGCTGCTTCATCCTCCATGGAAGTGCTGCAGCTGGGAGGAGCAGCCCAGCAACATAGTCCTCTCTGAGGGAAGAGGCTGGTTTCCTGAACTGAGATTTGCCTGTGGTCACTTCCTTGTTATTGGTCCCGATACTTCTTGCCCTCAACAGGCACATAAATAACCATTCAGTTTCACTGCTTTTCCTGAGCAGAGTTGTAAGTTAGGTGTAAAATATAACTAAACCACGAGTGTAGAAGTTGCCTCCCTCACCCCCCACCCCAAAATCAACCTGTGGTGGCTGAAACAAATATCCCCTGCAAGATGTGCTGCAAGGGGGCACTTCCTAAGAGAACAGCACAAGCTGTGGGCAGTGCTTGTGTTCCAGCCTCTCACTTTTACACACTCTCCACTACAAGTGAAAGGATGAATGCTTTTCAACACAGACACTAGTTAATCAAGGTCAGTTCTGGGGTTACTGCATCCACCAGCAAACTAGTCCTGCTTAAGCAGCCTGCTACTGGAGGCTGTGTCAACCTTGACCTCTAGACAAGGTCTTTCCTCTTCTTGCTCAGCTCTGCTTTCAAATCATAAAGCAAGTTTCATTATTTTCTCTGAAGAACCTGAATGCATCACTTTCCCATTACTGTCCATGCTGTTACCAGCAGAAGTGTGTCCCCAGGGGCTCATCTCTCAGATGGCATCCCTGCTCCCTTCAGCCTTGGCTCCAATTCCAGCTCCCCCTGGTCTTCCTGCATTTCCTCAGTAAACACACCATGTTCTGTATAATGTAAAACATGAGCATCTCATACACTGATAAAATTACTTCTCTGCTTACTCAGCTACTTAATTCCATTTTGCCATTGATTTGTCATTTTAAAGTTAAATAATAAACATGGACTGCAGCCAGAATACTGAGTACTGCTTTCTCCCCACACCCCCACCTCTAGTTTTTGATTTATGTGTTTATTTACTGATAGATTTAAGTACTCCCTATTGCCTTTCACACATAATCTGGCAAATCCTGAGGATTTACTTTCACAATTGATTAGAAAAGTCAATGTTTTACAGACAGGATTAAAAAGGAAAATATCTAGAAGATGTGATGGTATCTGCTTATGAGGATTGCTATCTCCAACAGGCTCTCCAGCCCCGTGAATATCTGTGTTGTGTGCTGCCCAAAACGCTGTGAAGACAAAACCATTTCCTGTTAGAGGTATTATGTCTACAACTACCTGAATCATAGAATCAACCAGGTTGGAAGAGACCTCCAAGATCATCCTGTCCAACCTAGCACCCAGCCCTAGCCATGGCACTAAATGCCTCATCCTGAAGGGAGGCTGTAGCCAGGTGGGGTTGGGCTCTTCTGCCAGGCAAGCAGCAACAGAACAAGGGGACACAGTCTCAAGTTGTGCCAGGGCAGGTCTAGGCTGGATTTTAGGAGGAAGTTGTTGTCAGAGAGAGTGATTGGCATTGGAATGGGCTGCCCAGGGAGGTGGTGGAGCCACTGTCCCTGGAGGTGTTCAAGCAAAGGCTGTCTGGGGCACTTAGTGCCATGGTCTGGTTGATTGGCTAGCACTCTGTGCTAGGTTGGACTGGATGATCTTGGAGTTCTCTTCCAACCTGTTTGATTCTATGATGCTATGTCAATGAAAGAAATATACTTGCTCATTTGCCCACTGTTGGAGTGGCTCCTAGGCTTTTGATTTAATCAGCACATAGGAAAAGATCACTGTTTTCCATGTGCTGGGAGCTTTCTTCTCTTCCAAATTCAATCAGACAGGCCAGCAGGCAGCGCTGAGGCTGGCAGTGTGTTTTCAATGCTCTCTCTTCAGTCATCTACACTTAAAAATTCTATAGCTGTCAACATGTGACACTTTTGGTTTTCCCTCTTTTTGTTTCAGCTCCTATGCATTCCTTCTGCAGCTCTGTTTATTGTTTTTTTTAAAACCAGTGCTTGGAATTTCTTTTTAATGCCTTATGACAGGGCAAACTGCCTTTTTTCTTGTTCAGCTTTTCGATTCTCTGTCAAATGGTGAGCCTGGCTTCCTTTTGATCCACTCTCCCAACCAAAACCAAATCAGTTATTCACACACTGCTCACTCCACGGTGGAATTATTCCCCAGATCGTGACATTTCAGTGCTGAGTGGTAAAAGGTTATGTTGGTGTCAGAGAGGAGATTACAGGGCAGCCTGGAGAAAATAATTAGATCTACTCCTAATCCCATCCTCCTGTGGCTTGGGTCCTCTTGCTGGCCTTCGCTGGTGCTGCTAGATGGTGAAAGTCAATTCTGTTTCACAGAATTAGCACTGCTGCCAGTGGTGGTTTGAATTCATGAGAGAGGCTTTGTTTGCTGTTCTTAGCAAACCAAGTGCGAGGGGAAAGGAAGGAGGTTGTGTACTAGGGCTGAGAAGTTCCTGAAAAAGAGAAAGCATCTCTACACTAGTAGCTGATCTGTAGAAGAACAGTCAATATTGATTGACCTTGCCTGTCGCCAAAAATGAGCAGACAGGAGGAGGTGATGGAGAAGCACTGTTTGCGTGTCTCAGTGCCAGGAAGTTGTATGAAGCTAGAGATAGATAATGCACAGACACCCACACAAGTTTGAGGCAGTGGAAAACACCCCAGTAAAGTGAAAAGTACCATCCTCATTAAGTGGCAGCCATCATTGCTTAATTGCTACCCAGGGAGGTATCCTGATTGAGAGCAGATGAAGTTTAGCAGATTTTAGGCAATGGGTTATTGCTCAGATGCAAAGGAAAGGGAAGAAAAGGAAACCCAGAAAAACAAGACCAAGGCATTTCCTTCTGCAGCTGGGATTGTTCAGGTTCCCCAGATGAAAGCAGAGATGGGCTGGGGATCCACTGAACTGGGGAGGGGATGTCTTTCTGTCTTCATCCTTAGGGTCTGAGGCTTGCAGGGAGCGGGGTTGACACATCCCTGGTTTGGCATTTGTTTACTCCCAAGTGTGGAAGGAGCAGGAGCTGAGTCCACTCACTCCAGCCAGACACTTTGTGCAGCTCGGGCAGGACCCCCTGCCCATGCGGTCATGCTCTGGGCTCTGGCTCTGCTTCCTCTACGGAGCTATGAGCAGCTCAAACCCACCCTTTGTTCAGCTCGAATCGAGCCCACTCTTCTCACTCTAAATCCCCTGGCCTCTCTGAAGACTATGGCTTTGTCAAGCCAATGTGATCACTTTTTTTTTTTTTGGGGGGGGGGTGGTATTTTTTATGTCTAATCCAGCAAGTCCTTTCCTGGGAGGAGCTTTGCTCTGTAAATGAAGGCGATGCCAAGAAAAATCCAGAGTAGGTAATTCAAGACAATCTGTGGCACAGGCTGTGTGGTAATGTCCTCCCGAGGTGATGAATCAGATCTATCAGTGCCTAGACACTAAGGCCTTTTTATCCTTGCAAACTCAGGGCTTTCCAAATCTTTAAGCCTGATCAGAGATAGAGCACTACAAGAGCTTACTTAAATCTCAGCAAGCAGAAAAGGCAGCGACGGGGAGAGTGAGAGAGCTCACATAAAATAAAGAACAGTACTTTTAAAAGATAAAACATAACTCTGGGTACAATAAAAGCCTTTAGAGAACAGAAGAGATCTTTGTCAGGAATGTATCTCATTTAGCCCCATTGTTTCACTGCATGCTTTTCAGAAAGTCAGCCATTTATCTTGCCTTTTTTTTAACCCAGGGTTTTTTTTTCCCCCCTCCTCTCCTGATGCCAGTTTCCATTTCATTAGGAAATGAATCGCTGATGAGGTGCTAGTCCTGTCTCCCTGTAAGCAGATCTCAAAACCAGGGTAGTCAGTAAAAAGAAAATATACAGTCTTATGACCTGAAACGTGAATGCTTTTACAAGTACAGGCTTATTTATGTTGTGCTATGGATAGCTGTTGTTTAGTGCTCATGGCATGCAGGCTAACAATTCCATGCCTATGGTTAGGTACCTTCAATACGTGTTGAGGCCCCAAGGGATGAATTTACAAAGGGAAAAGCAAAGGGCAAAAGAATTCCCGAGCTTCCAGACAATTTCTGCTGTGGGTTCTGTGAGCCTGGTTCACAGCACGTTGCTGGAATACTGTGCCCATGTCCCTGAAACTCTCAGAGGGATCTCACATTATCACTGTGCATACATTTGTTTGTGGAACTGCAAGCCCAGACTAGGAGACAATCACACTGCTGTAGCTTGAGCATCCCCATAACGCTGTGGTGGGTTTGACACTGAGAAGAAGACTCCCACAAGAGCTATGTCAGCTTGAGCCTGACCTTTCATCCAACAGTGATGCAGATCAGGATATCTTCTATGCAACATGGCTGCATCCTGAGCATGCTCAACTTGTCAGGTTCTGTGCAGTCTACACCCAAGCATCTGATGATCCCCAAAAAGCAAAGTCCTGACCCATAGGGAGTTTCATTTAGGCTGCTCTAGGCATGCTACAGTGAGAGAGGAATAGATGTGACATTGCTTTATTACCCTCTGCACAATCTCATCCACCATCCAGACTGAACTGGTACGACACACAAACTGAAATGATGCCAGAAATGCCCATCTCAGAGCTTGAAAGTTGTGTTTGTTTATCCTAGCAACATCAGTCTAATAAAATAAACTTGTCCCTACCATCCTAGTCTCTCTCATATCCTCTGACAATACTCCTACATGACTGTCACAATGCTGTGGCAGTCTTCACAGCTTCCAGCTACTTTTATTTTGTTAGATTTCAGATGGATAAGCACAAAAGAAAACAAATGCATTTAAAATCATCAGTAAGATTGCAGATGGCACCAAGGTAGGAGCAGGTGTTGATCTGTCAAAGGGTAGGAGAGCCCTGCAGAGGGACCTTGCCAGGCTGGATGGGTGGGCAGAGGCCAACAACAGATATTTAACAAGGCCAAGTGCAGAGTTCTACACTTTGGCAACAACAATCCCAAGCAGCACTACAGGCTGGGGACAGAGTGGCTGAGAGCAGCCAGGCAGAGAGGGACCTGGAGGTACTGGTAGATAGTAGCTGAACATGAGGTAACAGTGTGCCAGGGGGCCAGGAAAGCCAATGGCATCCTGGGCTGGATCAGGAGCAGTGTGGCCAGTAGGACAAGGGAGGTTATTCTGCCCCTGTACTCAGCACTGGTCAGGCCACACCTTGAGTACTGTGTCCAGTTCTGGGCACCTCAATACAAGAGAGATTTTGAGGTGCTGGAATGTGTACAGAGAAGGGTGATGAAGCTGGTGAGGGGCCTGGAAGAGAGCCCTGTGAGGAGAGGCTGAGGGAGCTGGGGGTGTGCAGCCTGGAGAAGAGAAGGCTCAGGGCAGAGCTCCTTGCTGTCTGCAACTACCTGAAGGGAGGCTGTAGTCAGGTGGGGGTTGGTCTCTTCTGCCAGGCAAACCAGCAACAGAACAAGAGGACACAGTCTCAAGCTGTGCCAGGGGAGGTCTAGTCTGGATGTTCGGAGGAAGTTGTTGGCAGAGAGAGTGATTGGCATTGGAATGGGCTGCTCAGGGAGGTGGTGGAGTCACTGTGCCTGGAGGTGTTCAAGCAAAGGCTGGCTGAGGCACTTAGTGCCATGGTCTGGGCTGGTTGCCAGGTTGGAGATCTCTTTCAACCTGGTTGATTCAATGAAAATCTGCAGACTCTTATCCCTCACCTTTATAAGGGTAGAACATACAATATACACATTTATTTTATACAGCTTCCAAGTGGCCAATCCAATGTGTCCTGCACCTGGGGAGCACATAGCATTTTGCAAAAAGCACTGTGCTGCAGTGACTCACTCATAAAATGTGGGTGAGTTGGACACACCACTTCTGCTCACACCATCAGAAAGCTTTGCACCGTTCTGCTGGCAGTTTGATCCAACTTCTGCACAGCTACAAGTCCCACAAGGGCAGAGAGCTTTCAGTAACGTCTGCATGGTTTTCCTGGTGGCCAATTTGGTTTCCTCTGTTTCTGTTTCCTCTCCTCTATGCTGAAGCAAGGCAGGAAACCTCAAATGAGCTGTGCATCAGTTCATTGATTAAGTGGAGTATCTTTCCACGCAGTAATTACCATGGCCTAAGCTATACCCAAGCACAGCAAATCATTTTTATTTCTGTATGCTCTGCAGCTGGGAGGAAGAAGCCCCAGCCATGGATAGGCAGCATATGAACTGCCAGGAAAATCCCAGGCTGTGTACAGATCATTTATAACCCAGCCAGCCCAGTGTTTGCAGAGGCTTTTGCCCACTAAACAGCTCATAAATCATTGACTCCCTTTAAAAAGATAACAATAATTTCAAAGAGGTAAGTGGGATTGGTCTGGATCATTATGTTCTCCCTCTAGGGCAGGGATTTGAAAGTTTTAATTTTCTTTCATCAATCTAAGTCATCAGCCAGGGCTGGAGTGTGAGATTTGACTTCTATGACTAGAAACCTTATTATCAGGCATGATCTGAATGCCCTCCACAGAGGTCTCAAGTGGTTCTACTGCACTTCTTCAGAAATGTGTATGATAAGATGAGTGCCTGTGAGCAGACCATTAGAACTTTGAGCCAAGGCTGCCTAAAACTACCAGCAGATCTTGTAATGACAGGACAAGGGGTCATGGGTTTAAACTGGCAGAGGGGAGATTGAAACTGGATTTTAGGAAGAAGTTCTTTCCAGTAAGGGTGGTGAGACACTGACAGAGGTTGCCCAGGGAGGTTGTGGCTGCTCCCTCCCTGGAGGTGTTCAAGGTCAGGTTGGATGAGGACTTGAGTGACCTGTTCTAGTGGGAGGTGTCCCTGTCTATGGCAGGGAGTTGGAACTGGATAATCTTTGAGGTCCTAAACCATTCTAAGATTCTATGCTTGTGGTCAACACTTCCCAGCCTGTGGATAATGGCATTGTATGGAACTATTCATTGTATTCCTATCAAGAACAGAAGTTCTTTTTGACAGGAGCTGTGTAGAAAATGAGATGTTAAATGACCCCTACAGCCCATAACAAATACAACAAAAGACTGTGGCAAGCAGAAAGCAGTAAGCAAGGCAGCTCATAAGGCCTAACTGGAAAAGGAAAGCATTACAGAGCCACCAATGAGCACTACTTGATGGTGGCATATCTGGAGTTCCTGATTTAGAGGAGTTTGGAGGGGGATTTGGAGTTCTGTGATTTAGAGGAATCCTAGCAGGAAGAAGTTCAGCATAGTCATGCATGTGGGATGCTACAAGCCTGAAGTGTGCTTGCTTTGAGCTCTCATGGTACATTTCACATCCTCAACCTGGAAAAGAAGATGCCATATTAATACATCAAAGGACAAAGCCTATTTGCAAACAATCTGATATCCTGCCAACAGCTCCTTGATGGCACATTGCACCAGCTGTGTGAAGAACTGCTTCTGCAGGCAGAAGGAAAACCAGGGCCCCAGGTTCACTGCTTTCTTAATCCATCTCCTGACATTGCCAACAAAGACAGTCCTGCTCTTAGCACCGGATTTAGTGATGTTTTCCAAACAACTTATTTCCTGTGTGCCACAGAAGGCAGCTGGAGTGATAGACTGCGGACAAGTGCGAGCAATGAGCAAATCAGTCAGCTCCAAAACACCTCCCTCAGCCTCCAAACAACATCCACCTTCTTTGGATCCTTGCTGTTAGTGGACTCCCTGGCAACTGTGCCTAAGAATGCAAATACAGATGTGACAAAAGGAGACAGAATCACAGTCACGCATGAGCTACTGCAGGGGTGCAGGACTCGGAGGAGGGATGAGTTGCAAGGGACTCAACTTCCCCAGCTACAGCTTAATTACAATTTTCAGCACCCTGCTCAGGATACACAACTGAGTAGAACTCACAATTAAATAGAATGTATTTCAGTAAAAGGAAATCCACTCTAAAGAAGGGATTTACTGCTCAGAACTGGTGTTTCTGCCCTTACAGGCTGGTGACAGGTGCTGCTGATGGGTGCTCTCTAAAGTCTAATAATACCAACCCATAACACTGTTAAAAGGACTATTTTATATTTAGCTGCTTACCTACATTAACTTGTAAATTAAACCAAAGCCTTCAGCAATACTTATCTCCCTTTTGTTCTTTCCCTCTAATTATACTGTGACACTAATTATCTTATGGGCAGGAACAGTCTACAGATTGCCAGGGCTTCAACAACTCAAACACCATCTCTCTGGGTAGCTCATTCCAATGCCCCACCAGATGTTTCTAAATGGACAGGTACCCAGACAGATAGTGCCCTCTTTATATTTAAATCAGTTCTATTCCTCAACACTCTCAGCCTCACTGTCATTAGAATCATTACAAAGTGGAGGATGAAGAGGAAATCTTCATCCAGAGATAAAAGCTTCCAGCTGCCTTCTTTGCCTTATTGGAAATTATATTAGAATAGAATTGTATGGAATGGAATAGAATAGACCTCCAAGATCATCCAGTCCAACCTAGCACCCAGCCCTAGCCAATCAACCAGACCATGGCACTAAGTGCCCCATTCAGGCTTTTCTTGAACACCTTCAGGGATGATGACTCCACCACCTCCCTGGGCAGCCCATTCCAATGCCAATCACTCTCTCTGACAACAACTTCCTCCTAACATCCAGACTAGACCTGCCCTGGCACAGCTTGAGACTGTGTCCCCTTCTTCTGTTGCTGCTTGCCTGGCAGAAGAGACTAACCCCACCTGGCTACAGCCTCCCTTCAGGTAGTTGCAGACAGCAATGAGCTCTGCCCTGAGCCTCCTCTTCTGCAGGCTGCACACCCCCAGCTCCCTCAGCCTCTCCTCACAGGGCTCTGCACCAGGCCCCTCACCAGCTCCATCACCCTTCTCTGGACACATTCCAGTACTTCAACATCTCTCTTGTATTGAGGAGTCCAGAACTGAACACAGTGAATCTTTTCATTCAGTAAAGAAACACCCAACAAAAGCCCAATGAGAAAGCAAGAATTTGCCCCAAGCTTTCTCCTCTCCTAGAAGTTCTTGCCCTCCCCAGTTCTCACCTGCTTTCTATGGTTTACTGACTGCCAATGTGATCTAGAGAGTTCTTCACAGAGGGAGTGATTTGCCATTGGAATGGGCTGCCCAGGGAGGTGGTGGAGTCACCGTCCCTGGAGGTGTTCAAGAAAAGCCTGGATGAGGCACTTGGTGCCATGGTCTGGTTGGATGGATAGGGCTGGGTGCTAGGTTGGACTGGATGATCTTGGAGGTCTCTTCCAACCTGGTTGATTCTATGATTCTATGATACAGCACTTCTCCAGACTATGGATGTTACCTGCACTCTAAGAGGTAACAACTAAAAACCTTCAGCTCTTTTTCTGTAGCCTTTATGGAGATGAGGAGTCTACCTGCAGTCTAATCCCATCTGGAGCAATTTAACAGCAGCTGTCAATAGCAGAGCCATCATGCTGGGGTTTTTTTTCACCTGAGAAAATGAGTGTAAAATTGGATCATCACAGAGCACATTTCAGTGAAAACATCAGCAGCTTCTGCTTTTTTTAGCTCTAAGCTCAGCAAATGATGTTCCTAATGTTAAAACATGCAATGCCAACGTATTGCTAATGGCACAAACCTATGCTCACTTCACAAAACCTTCCACATTAAGACACTCTAAAGAGAGACAAAAAGGGATCTTAACAAATTCTCCCACTCATCGACTCGCCATGGAGTCAACTTAAAGCATTGATTAATAGGACCCTTGCTATCCTAGCTGAACCCATAAGTAGCTTAATAAGACATAAAATATTCTGCTCAGGGTTTTTAGTTTAATACTTTTTTATTGATTTCTTTTTTTTTTTTCCTTAGGAGACACTACAATAACATTGTGCATATAAAGCAGCCTGCAGGAGGCCTTAATTTTGCACGGGCACATCAAAAGCAACACTCATTTTGCATGTGTCACCGATCTGCATCACCTTTAAACTGTTATTCAGTAGGAAAATTGAATATCTAGCAGAAAGCTTTGGAAGAAGGATTCATTAGAGAGTACCTAGTGTGTGTGACACACCACAGCCAGTCACACACACAGCTAATGGGGACCTCTGGCATTTTTTAGTGCCAGCAGCAGGCATGGGAGCCTCTGCAGCAAGGCAGTCATCAGGTTATCTTGCTGTAGGTGCAGGGGATGCAGCTGGGTGTTTATGAGCCTCATGAAGTAAAAAGATCAAAAGACTTCACCAAGGTCATCCACCTACATGGGATTCATAGAATCATAGAATCAACCAGGTTCGAAGAGACCTATCAAGTCCAACCTATCACCCAGCCCTGTCCAGTCAACCAGACCATGGCACTAAGTACCCCAGACAGCCTTTGCTTGAACACCTCCAGGCATGGTGACTCCACCACCTCCCTGGGCAGCCCATTCCAATGCCAGTCACTCTCTCTGACAACAACTTCCTCCTAACATCCAGCCTAGACCTCCCCTGGCACAACCTGAGGCTGTGTCCCCTTCTTCTGTTGCTGGTTGCCTGGAAGAATAGATCAACCCCACCTGGCTACAGCCTCCCTTCAGGTAGCTGTAGACAGCACTGAGCTCTGCCCTGAGCCTCCTCTTCTGCAGACTGCACACCCCCAGCTCCCTCAGCCTCTCCTCACAGGGCTGTGCTCCAGGCCTCTCACCAGCTTTGTCGCCCTACTGTGGACACGTTCCAGTATCTCAACATCTCTCTTGAATTGAGGAGCCCAGAACTGGACACAGTACTCAAGGTGTGGCCTGACCAGTGCTGAGTACAGGAGCAGAGTGACCTCCCTTGTCCTGCTGGCCACACTGTTGCTTGATTTCTGCTGGCAAGGACAAATTGCTCTATTCACCTCAAAGGCATCAACCACTTCCCACTATCCTCACAGCAAACAGCTAAGAGTGCTTCAGTCTCCATTTGTCATGGTGCCCACAGTACATGTCTCTGAAGTCCTTACAGAGGGCAAGAGAGGCAGCTGCTCAGAGCACAGGACTGCTTCATGGGCAAGCAGGTTATTTTTGTTTTCTATTTTATCTCACTTTATTTCAAAACACAAACCACCTTGCCTAGAGCAAAAGGCCTCGAGTCACCTGCAATAGGAAGCCACATCACCACACAGGGATCTCCTCCATGTCTCAGAGCATAAGGCACATTTCAGACATGCTTATACCCTCCTAAACAGCACTGTCTTCCCCCTGTCCAACAGTGACCCCTTTGTGACATTGCTCAATAACAAGCACAGACTTTAAGGGGGAGGGGGGAGGTAATCATTAAAGTGTAAATCCCTTTAAACGCAAAGATCAAAGGGAAAGTTTCAGCCCAATGACACATAATTAAAAATGCAGACGTGAGCAGCTTTGATTCATGACTGCTTATGTACTTTTAAATTGTTGCCAGGGAGATCAGGGCATGAGAAAATTAAAACCCATTATGCTTCAAAAGGATAAATGATTTTCACAGCTTTCTAACATTATTTCCTGTTGTGCAGATTTTTGTGTGTTTTTAACATCTCCCCCTCTCCCCCCTCCTCCCCTCCCCTGCCTGGGCAGATTAGTTCTGAGAAAAAACTCCAATGTTTTCCAGAAAATGTTCAGAACTCAATGAGATTAAAAGATTACTGAACTTTCTGGTTGGAGTGTTCTCCTTGGTGCTCGATGGCAAATGCTCAGGGCTGTTCAAGAGGAGCACTTTACCCTTTTACCTGTGTTTTAATTTAAAGAGCTGTGACCTTTTAATTCATTCCCTAATTGAGCAGGTACAATACAATATGGCATAGGCCATAAGCTAAGTCTCTCTGAAGTGAAAGGAAATATTCCCATGGCTGTAGTGGTTTCAATCTGTTTGTTTAACGTTTCTCATTTGTAAAAGTCAAAGCGTTTAACTTAAAGGAAAAGGCTGCTTCTGAGTTCACAAATTAACACAAAGCAGACATGATTTTCATGGATGATAGAATCCTAGAGTCAACCAGGTTGGAAGAGACCTCCAAGATCATCCAGTCCAACCTAGCACACAGCCCTAGACAATCAACCAGACCATGGCACTAAGTGCCTCAGCCAGGCTTTGCGTGGCACTTGGTGCCATGGTCTAGCCTTGAGCTCTGTGGTAAAGGGTTGGACTTGATGATCTATGAGGTCTCTTCCAACCTTGATGATACTGTGATACTGTGATGCCTCCAGGGATGGTGACTCCACCACCTCCCTGGGCAGCCCATTCCAATGCCAATCACTCTCTCTGCCAACAGCTTCCTCCTAACATCCAGCCTAGACCTGCCCAGGCACAACTCGAGACTGTGTCCCCTTCTTCTATTGCTGCTTGCCTGACAGTAAAGACCAACTCCCACCTGGCTACAACCTCCTTTCAGGTAGTTGTAGACAGCAGTGAGGTCTGCCCTGGGCCTCCTCTTCTCCAGGCTGGACACCCCCAGCCTCTCCTCATAGGGTTTGTGTTCCAGGCGCTGTCAAGCTACAGCAACTACTCCCCTTTGTGATCCATGGTGTCTCGCATCTACCCTGCTTTGAATTGTGACTTAACAATCCCAAATGGCACCTGAGACATCCTTTGAAGTGCTTTAAAACCACAGAATCATAGAATACACTGGGTTGGGAGTCCCAAAAGTCACCTTGTCCAAGCCCCTCATCCCTATCTTTTCAGAGACAAACAGCATTAGGCCATACTCACAAAGAATAATTTCTTAGAAACACATTGCTGAAAGGCAGCTGTGCCTTGATGGGTGCAAGTAACTCATGGGCAGTATAAAAGTACATGTGGAAACAACAAGAAAAATCTTTAGTGATAAACTCCTGTTGCTTCTCAATCATTGACAGCATGAGGATGCTCAGATGAAATCCTGAGACCAATACTGAAGTTATCATAGAACTGTCAAGGTTGGAAGGGACCTCAAGGATCATCTAGCTCCAATCTCCCTGCCATGGTGGGGTTAGATATTAGCTGGCCATCCTCTGCTCTCCATGCACAGCTGATGGAATGATTCCTTTCATCTGTAAGCAGCTACACACATAGATTTGGATGTCTTTGCATCATGTAGGTGGTTTTGGTTTACATGTGGATTCTGTTTGGTTTATAGTTAGCTAGAATGAATCCCACTATTGAAGAGACATTCCTCTGGTGTGGAAGACTAGAGACAAGCCCAGAGGCAGAGCAGCTCTGAATACACCATGCTTTGGAATTGCAGGACTCCAGTTCTTTAATAAAGGTGCAGCTGAAATATACCTGCATCAGGCTGTTTTGCTCTTCACCCTGCTGTGGCATTTTTCAGCTGCCAGTCAAACCAAGCTTCACAAAATTTTCCCTAAGGGGAAAAAACAGAGCCAAGTCATAGCAGAGCAACAGGGAACTGAGTTCAGCAGGCGTTTGATGGCGAAAGGAAAGAACCTTTTGTATTTACTTTTGAACATGAGAATCAGACATTGCTTCTGTTTGTGACCAGCCTGCTGGAGAAAAGGGTTTCCACAGTGGCATCCAACTGAGATTCAGCACAAGAGGCCACCCCAAAAAGACACTGATGCCTGCTTTTGTTATTCACTGCATTCACTGCGATAGCTCCAGGAATGAGATGCCCCACTTTGAGACATCTAATACATTACTCCTTTTGTTATCTCTCATTTCTAATGTCTAAGTAGCAAATAAGCCATGATTAATTTATCTTCCTTTCAGCTGACAGTTGCTCAAGAACATGTTAATATTATTCTTTGTTTACATTATTGGATCAATAATGTTGCTACATAAGTCTTATTCTGCAGATTTCAGGCCAAAGGAGATTTCCTAGTCTCAGTTTCTTTGTGACACAGACCATAACACTTAATCCATTTACAGCAAAGCTTAGATCAGTAACTTGAATTTGACTGAGGCAAAATATCTGGGGTTGACTTGAGGACTTCAAGAAGTGAAGCAGCAGCTTATTTTTCAAGTGAATTTGAGCCTTTCTCTACTAATGCCCACATCCCTACTGGCATTTTCTGTGTGAAAGAGCAAAACCTGCCTTCGTGCTCAAGCACCTGCATCCTCTGGTGCTCAAGCACCTGGATCCTCTCATAGACCCGGCTGTTGAACACCATCCTCTTCCACACACCCTGCTGCAGAATGAGTGTCCTGCCTTCAGGCAGCAAGAGCCCAAGTTTACACGAGCCCTGATTTGTAACTGTCATCAATTCACGTTGTCCACAGACGTTACTTCAGAAACAAGCTGACAGCTACTGGATGGTGAAGATTCTGAACTGTGAGCTTCTCCCTCATTCTTGTGAATACTCAGACTTCTCCAAACTCCCCCAGAGAAGGAGCTGATCATACTTCATCCCAGGAGGGTTGCCTGCTCAAGTTCAGGGCTCCTCTGAAGTTCCTGGACCCATATACAGTCAGTCTTCAGCCTACACAAATTCAATTAAGGTAAGGTACCAAATTTCATCACCCTTTCCTCAAGCATTTCAGCAAGAGTCTGTATTGCTCCACTTGGCACTTCTTGCCTTCAAAAGCAACATGCTCCTTGTAAAACAAGGGACAAAGGCACATTTATTGCTCCCAAGAGGTGCCTCAGGCAACCCAAGAATCTCATTGCAGACCTCTGCTGTGTTTCTGCAGCAGCACACCAAGTATAAGGTCTCTTCTTGTAGTCAACCATCATGGCACACGGGGCCCAGCACTTCAGGGATTCACTATAGTGATGTCTGATCTCCTGTCTAGCAGAGACACTGCAGAAGTACTAAGACTTCCATTCTATTTTCTGCTGCAAACCCTGTGATTTTTTCTCAGGGCATATTTGTCGGCAGCTCTGTTATGAGATCAGGTCTGGGATTAGAGTTCTCTGCTATGCACTGCATTTCTTTACCCACTTGTCAAAGCAGAATCAATCTTTCAGTACCATTATGACACCTTAATATAGTGTGAATCAGGTTATGACTGATCTACAGACACAAAGAGATGGAGTAAGAAGCTCTCTCCTACATCAGTAGGGTGCTGTCCTGAACTGTGCAGATGCCATTCACCTCTCTCTCCTTTTAGACACAAGGGAGAAGGTGAACAGCAAAGACCTTGCTCTCAGTACATATTTGAGCTACACAGCTGAGGCTAGAAGAGTCAATGGAGAGGAATCAGAGCAATACCAATTCTCTCCAAGGTGGGACTCCTGCAGTTGCAATTTCTTCTGGTGTCAGCTCTGAGCAGTACCATAGCAAAGACATGTGTGCTGTTGGCATGTTTGCTTGCAGAAGCAGGGTAGACAGGTTGTGATGAAACAAATGGAAGCACAGCTCCCTGTATCATGAAGCTCTGCTCAGCCTCCTTACCAAATACTCCACCATCTCTCTGGGCAGCTTGTTCCAATGCCGCACCAGATGTTTTTAAATGGACAGGTACCCAGACAGATAGTGCTCTCTTTATATTTAAATCAATTCTATTCCTCAACACTCTCAGCCTCACTATCATTAGAATCATTACAAAGTGGAAGATGAAGAGGAAATCTACTCATCCAGAGACAAAAGCTTCCAGCTGCCTTCTTTGCCTTATTGGAAATTATATTAGAATAGAATAGAATAGAATCAAGCAGTTTGGAAGAGACTTCCAAGATCATCCAGTCCAACTTAGCACCCAGCCCTGGCCAATCAACCAGACCATGGCACTAAGTGCCTCAGACAGGCTTTTCTTGAGCACCTTCAGGGACGATGACTCCACCACCTCCCTGGGCAGCCCATTCCAATGCCAATCACTCTCTCTGACAACAACTTCCTCCTAATGTACAGCCTAGACCTGCCCTGGCACAACTTGAGACTGTGGCCCCTTGTTCTCTGGCTACTTGCCTGGCAGAAGAGCCCAACCCCACCTGGCTACAACCTCCCTTCAGGTAGTTGTAGACAGCAATGAGGTCTGCCCTGAGCCTCCTCTTCTGCAGGCTGCACACCCCCAGCTCCCTCAGCCTCTCCTCACAGGGCTGTGCTCCAGGCCCCTCTTTCCAGCTTTGTCACCCTCCTGTGGACACTTTCCAGTATCTCAACATCTCTCTTGAATTGAGGAGCCCAGAACTGGACACAGCACTCAAGATGTGGCCTGACCAGTGCTGAGCACAGGGGCAGAATAACCTCCCTTGTCCTACTGGCCACACTGCTCCTGATCCAGCCCAGGATGCCATTGGCTCTCCTGCCCACTTGGGCACACTGCTGGCTCATGTTCAGCTACTATCAACCAGTACTCCCAGGTCTCTTTCTTCCTGGCTGCTCTCCAGCCACTCTGTCCCCAGCCTGTAGCACTGCTTGGGGTTGTTGTGGCCAAGAGGTTGAGAATAACACTTCTCATCTACATGAGTGCTTGGTGGCTGGGTGCTCTCTGTTGCAACTGATCCTGTGCACTTTTCCCCTTGTCCTTGAGTTGGAGTGGCTGTTTTATACGAGGGTAGAGAATATACTAGAGACATGGCTTAGACAAGGACTTGAGTTCCTGCAAGTACAACTTCCCTGCACTGAGTCTCAAGAGGTTTACATTCATTTCTGACCCTGTTGCTGGCTGACTGGATGACCCCAGCCTCACTGTAAGGTGGTGATGAAAACCATCAAACACCAACTTCTGTCACACACACAAAAGGTAGGCATGAGCAGTGCTGAAGAACAGTGAGGCATGGCTACTAATAGCTTGCATGATTATTCCCAAGCCCATGGAATCTCACAGTATTGCCTTCATCTGGCATAGCACTGCCTGAAAACAGAGAGGAAAGCACTCTTTTGCTCTAGTGTTTTATTGATAACTGGGAAGGGAGATACAAGCAGAATGTCTGCACCACCCCCGCAGACAAACAAAATCCCCATGGCCCGCAGGTAATTACCATCTCCTAATTGGGTTTGAAAACAGGAGAGTTGAGTCTGGATGCAGAGAGTTTGCACCAAAATGAACAATTACTTGTTGGAGGAATTCAGTGGTTTCAAAGCACAACAGGAAGAGATCGAAATTGAGGCAGGATCGAGGCTTTACCTGTGAGTTTGCAGACAGCCCCCCCGGACTAAGGAGCTGGCTACTTTCACTAGCTGGAGTCAGAATCCATTCTCAGCCCTACTGTCATTTTTAGCTGCCACTCTAGGCTCATTACATTGGTTTCACTAATAACAATTAATAAGAAAATTAAAATTGCTATTAAAATTAAGTACTTGAAAGGCAGTCACTGTTCCTGCATAACTCTGGCATGCCTAATTACCGTTGTTACAAAGCTCCAGTAACAACCTGTTCTTTCCAGGTCAGCCCTGACCCAGCCCCTGACATCTCTTCCCTGCTACAGTCCCCATCCTGGCTGTTATCATAGAATCAACCAGGTTGGAAGAGACCTCCAAGATCATATGCTTTGCATTCCTCCCCAGATGGAGGAGGCTCACTCGTCACATTCCTGTGCAGCAACTAAGTTTGAAAGCCTTAAAGATGCTGTGGCAGGCTAGTCCCTACAATGCTGTTGAGGCATGTACAGCTTATAGATCAGAAACAGACATAAACCTGTTCATTACAAATACAGACCTCTTTAAAAGTCAAGTTTCCTGCCAACAGACTGCCAAAGTGCTACACCTGAGACAGGAGCAAAGGAAAACCACTAGATCTGTCTATGACCTTGGGGTTCCATTTCTCTGTGGCTTGGTTCCCAACATTCTCTCCTTTGCCAACCCAGATGCTTAATTATTCAGTGCTTGCATAATATTTTGAAGGCACAAGCTGCATCCCAGAGTTAAAATATTATTACAAATAGGAGGTTGATATCTTCCAGGCTTCACTCAGTAGCACTGCTGATGTTATTTGCATCAACATCATTGTGACAATAGCCTTGCACTAGATCATCAGCAGCTCTCAAACGTTCCACTCATGACATGCAGCTTAAAACTCATCCATTTAAAATGAGCTGGCAGGATTAGAATGATCCTTTCTCTTTTTTTTTTCCCATTGCCAAAGTCCCAGATACTCATTCTGCAAACATCCTTTCAGCAAGGGGCTGTGTCAGTTCACGGATACAATAATCAACATCAATCTGCAAAACTCTTTTGCTGACACTGTTGATAGGGAACAAAACACAGTGTTAAAGCACACTCAACCCTCATTCTCCCAGTGCAGCTTATCTGGAGTTGCTTTGCAGAGAGGGTGTTGTGATTTTATGCTGGTGTATCCAATTTTATATTGATACCTGCTGTGTTTGAGTGGAGCTATAACTGTGTTGTGCCCAAGAGCTATTCTTACTATGCACTGACTATGCTGTAACTACCTCCATCATATAAATGATTCCAAGCAGCAAAATGACATCTGTATTGATCTAAAGAACATTGTATTGATTAAAGGCTGCAGAAGAAACCATGTGAAGTACAGGTCCATTATTTAACAATGTCTTTGCAGTACCTGTGTTAGAAACATAGGAACAGGAGGCTGTTACAGCCTTTTATCAAACTGCTCCCACTGAGACTGCTGTAATGATGGGAGGTCAAATCACTTAGCTCTCTGTTTGCTTTGCATTTCCTTCCCTTCCCTTCCCTTCCCTTCCCTTCCCTTCCCTTCCCTTCCCTTCCCTTCCCTTCCCTTCCCTTCCCTTCCCTTCCCTTCCCTTCCCTTCCCTTCCCTTCCCTTCCCTTCCCTTCCCTTCCCTTCCCTTCCCTTCCCTTCCCTTCCCTTCCCTTCCCTTCCCTTCCCTTCCCTTCCCTTCCCTTCCCTTCCCTTCCCTTCCCTTCCCTTCCCTTCCCTTCCCTTCCCTTCCCTTCCCTCCCCTCCCCTCCCCTCCCCTCCCCTCCCCTCCCCTCCCCTCCCCTCCCCTCCCCTCCCCTCTCCTCTTTTCTCCAGGGGGAAGAGAAAGATCTACAGAATTTAAATGCTTAAGGCAGGACAAGACCATTTCTCCATGTTTTCTACAGCAAGATGGCACACAGGCTTAGGACAGGAGATTGGTGTAAAAGGCAACCTTTTGGGCAGGAGAGTTTATGCAGACCTCCACTGGCCTGCACACACCATCCAATGTGTTTAATGTTAGATTACAAAGCTCTCATGTCACACTGAAAGGCCAACCATCCTCAAGGCTTTGTACTCATCCTTGCAGACAGAGAAGGTCTGGCAGAGAGCTCCAGGAATGGCATATGAGGGGCAATTATCTGATTCTGAAGAAAGCCCACTGGCAAGTGCAGCCAAGTGTTCTCAGGTACAGCACAGAGCAGGAAAAAACTTGGAGCACAGGGGATCAGCACAAGGCAGCAGCCGACAAGTTCCTGTGCCTTTTAGTTCACATCTTACACTGCTGTTTGCCTCCTGAAGAGAAATTCAGAAAACACCAACTGACATCTCTGCCAGGAAATAGGAAATGTAAATAAAACCCAGCAGCCTCTCGGGAAATCCACATTCAAAGGCTTTCAGACTCAATCTTCACACAGCTCTGAACTCCCCCAGACTGTGGGAGTCTGCTCTTGTACGAGAACTCCGCTATCAGTCATTTTACCATCGATGCGTCGTAAGGGGGAAAGATGCCACAAGAAGGTGATGAAAATCTAAGTCAGGAAATTGGATGAAATCGATGCTTAGGGAGAGAAGGGAAATGCCAGGATTCTGGCATTGTTTAATGGAGGTTTAGCATGCTGTGGTTGCAGTTTGACTGTTTCTAGATGTATTTATTGCAAGGAGAGTAAAACCTACTGATATTGATGCTGCAGGAATGTTAACAGAGATGTTTATGTATATTATCTGGGTGAGAAACCTCCTCATTGTACTGGAAGCTGAGCAGGTGTGATGGTTTGGGTGTCCCCAATGGATGGGAACTTCCTGATGCAGGCCAGGATGCCATTGGCTCTCTTGGCCACCTGGGCACACTGCTGGCTCATCTTCAGCTACTATCTATCAGTACCCCCAGGTCCCTTTCCTCCTGCTTGCTCTCAACCACTCAGTCCCCAGCCTATAGCACTGCTTGGGGTTGTTGTGGCCAAAGTGCAGAATCCTGCACTTGGCCTTGTTAAATCTCATCCCATTGCCTCTGGCCACCCATCCAGCCTGTCCAGGTCCCTGTGCAGGGCTCTCCTTCCAACAGCTCCACAGCTGCTCCTAGCTTGGTGTCATCTGCAAACTCACTGATGCTGGACTCAATCCCCTCGTCCAGGTCATCAATAAAGATATCGAACAGGACTGGGCCCAGCACTGATCCCTGGGGCACACCACTAGTGCCAGCTGCCAACTGGATGTGGCACCATTCACCACCACTCTCTGGGCTCTGCCATCCAGCCAGTTCTTGATCCAGCACAGAGTGAATCTGTCCAAACCATGAGCTGCCAGCTTGGCTAGGAGCTTCTTGTGGCAGACAGTGTCAAAGGCTTTGCTGAAGTCCAAGTAGACTACATCCATAGCCTGCCCCACATTCACCAGGCAGGTAAACTGATCATAAAAGGAGATCAGGTTGGTGAGGCAGGACCTGCCCTTCCTAAACCCATGCTGGCTGGGCCTGATCCCTTAACCATCCTGTAGGTACTTTGTGATGGCACTCAAGGTGACCTGTTTCCTTTTCACAACCTATAATCTAATTCTTCTCACCAAAACATTCTAGCTACGCTCAAACTAGCACAGCAGGGAAAGTCTTGAGAAAACTGGTCAAGGCAGCTCCAGAAAGTCAACTTCCCCTTTCAGGTTGGTTGTTTGCATGAATAACCAACTTAAACATTAAAAAAAAAAACAAAACACCAAAATTTCAGCCATTGTTTTCCAGACTTCTGTAATATAAATTATTCTTTCAATAGATTCTTTCTTTTTTAACCAAGAAATAAAAACACTTCATAAGATTTCTTTCCCAGCCAGCATTTACCAATTAGTGCTTACTTGAAACTGCCAAAAAAAAAAAACCCAACCAAGCAAAAACAAAGCAGGAAACTGCCTTAGAAGGCATTTTGAAATATAGAAATAATAGCATATGGAACTGAACATCTAAGAACACTTTGCTCTGTGCATGAAGAAATGCTTGGTGATTTGTAACAATAAGCAGAGTCTGAGCATACAGCCTGGAATCAATCTGCAAGGGCTCCTCAGGGGAAGCTGGAGGTTTTCAGGCACTGAATTAGGACCCAGTTTAGCTGGGGGTAGTTTCCAGCTAGACCTCAGGTACCCCAAGTCATTTTGAACATGACATTTTCCACCTCCTTTCCCTCCGAGATGTGGGGATAACAATGAATCTATCTACTTCATCTTCTGTGACAGAATTAGAAACATAGAATCAACCAGGTTGGAAGATACCTCCAAGATCATCCAGTCCAGCCTAGCACCCAGCCCTAGCCAATCAACCAGACCGTGGCACTAAGTGCCTCAGCCAGGCTTGGCTTCAACACCTCCAGGCACACAGACTCCACCACCTCCCTGGGCAGCCCATTCCAATGCCAACCACTCTCTCTGGGAAGAACTCTTCCTCCTAACATCCAGCCTGTACTTCCCCCTGCACAACTTCACAGGGATCACAGTATGTTAGGGGTTGGAAGGGACCCAAGGAGATCATCGAGTCCAACCCCCCTGCCAGAGCAGGACAAGCCTATCTAACACAGATCACAGAGGAACACATCCAGACAGGCCTTGAAAGTCTCCAGAGAAGGAGACTCCACAACCACTTTGGGAAGCCTTGAAAAATCATCAAGTCCAATCCCCCTGCCAGAACAGGACCACCTATACCAGATGACACTGGAGCACTGTATCTGCCCCCTTTCCACCCCACCCACCCCATTTTGCCCCTTTCCCACCCCTAAACACACAGCACCTGGGCTCTCTTGGAGTCTCCTCCCACCCCAGGTGTGACCACTTAGATCTCCCAGCACACTGCCCTTTATAAACAGTCCCAGGAAAGGCAAGCCCCAAGCTTGCCCATCTGGGCAGAGGGATCCTCCTCCCATCATCCCTGGTGAGTCCTCATGGTGCACACTGGGTGACTGGTGGTGGGGATCTAAAGGCCGGGGGGCCTGGTGGCCCCCTGGTTAGGTAGGGTAGGAGCTTGATGATTCTCTAATATAAGCTCACATAATTGTCTGGGCTGGAAGGGACCTCAAGGATCATTTAGTTCCAAGTGCTCTGCACTGGGGGCAGAACTAGCTGATTCTTTTGCAACTTGAGCTGATCAAGCACAGGGTGTGGTGCTCACCTCCCCTCCACACAGCCTCCTTCCCACCAAGCACACTGCTGGCAGCATCGGACTTGCAAGAATCTGGGTTCACAGCTAGTAGCAGCAGCTGAGATCCAACAGGAAGGGAATAGCAGTTCCTCAAATGAAATCTGGATCATCTCCACCCTGCCAGAGTTGCACCTCTTCAAGAAGTCTATCAAACCCCACCAGAATCAGTACGCTAGCAGAACCTCTGCTTCTACCACATGATTCTCTCTTACATCAGCAGAAGACAGCAAGCAGCAATCAAATGCTAGATAACTATACTCTCCACGAAAAGACAAAAGTGCTGCTCTCTGCCAGCTGGCTTCTTTCTGTCCCGGCAGGCTGTCCTGCAGTACCACATCCCTCCACCGAGAAGTGAGGGCACCTTTGCCATATCCGTGTATACAGAATGCACTGCACCCAACGCCACCCAATTCTCTGTCACCGTTCATGCTCGCTAGGAGATAGTTGTCCCTTGCAGCCACTGTGCTAAGAGAATTCACACCAGCCTCTTAATGGTCAGGATTCCCTTTCAGTCTCAAGGTCTGAGGGCTAAGATGTCCACATTCATTTAATTATGCTCTCCTCAGCTCAGTGCAAAGTGTAAGACCCCAGAGGGATGACTCAGGCTACAGATTTACTTGTTATTATGACACTTACCACAAATCTTCACAAGGTCTAGGGGTCTCACTGCTTTGTAGGCTTAGGTCTCAAAATACTAGTGATGTGAAGGTCCTGTGGGTCTGACTGCTGACTCTCATTCCTAAGTCTTCCCTCCTCCACTCTTGGTTGACTGACAGACCGCTCTTCTCTGCCATATACCTGGCACAGAATTACCAAGGGAGCAGGCAGAGGATGTGATGTTCTCTGACACACAAAGAGAAGGTAACTCCAAAAGTCTTCCAAGGAATTTCTTTTCTTTGCCTCAGCAAAATTAGAGGGGAAACTGAGGGAAGAACAAAAATTTATTCCAGTACAGGAAAACGTATGTTTACAGGAAAAACAGTGAAAGCAAAGGCAGATTCCTCCACTTGAATGCCAGAGCTGGGCTGGAGTATCTGGAGATCATGGCTCAGAAAGTCACATTAGTGCTGTCCCCTGGTTTTCTGCTGCAGCTACACAGGGAACCATGTTTCCACCAATATGGTCCTGATCCAAATGGAGCTGCTGTCTGGCTACAGCCCTGTGATAGGTTCACTGGAAAAGGTGAGACTGTCAGTTTATATCCAGATGGAATGAGAATAGTGATAGATGTCTATCATGTGGGACTTTGATCATTCCCACGGACAGAGAAATAAAGTTATTTTCCTCTCAAGAAATTTGTATACACTAAGTGCCTTCCAGATCACATCTTGCCTTCTCCTACCCTAAGGGCTTCCTTGGTCATGACACCATTTTGCCTGTGCCCTCACAAGGCCAAGCATGCCTGAATATCTTTTTTTTCTATTAGTCTTTCTGACACTGTCCTCCTATTTTCAGTTAAAGAGTATCACAGTATCATACAGTATCACAGTATTATCAGGGTTGGAAGAGACCTCACAGATCATCAAGTCCAACCCTTCACCACAGAGCTCAAGACCAGACCAACTGGCCTTGAGACTGTGTACCCTTGTTCTATTGGTGGTTGCCTGGCAGAAAAGACCAACCCTCACCTGGCTACAACCTCCCTTCAGGTAGTTGTAGACAGCAATGAGGTCACCCCTGAGCCTCCTCTTCTCTAGGCTAAACAACCCCAGCTCCCCCAGCCTCTCCTCACAGGGCTGTGCTCCAGGCCCCTCACCAGCTTTGTCTCCCTTCTCTGGACACACTCCAGCACCTTCACATCTCTCTTGAATTCCAACCTAAACCATTCTATGTTGCAGGGCAGAGCATCATGCCACACGCTGGCACAGCCACAGTAGAGAGAAATACCAAGAGCACAAAGGGCCTTTGCAGTCCAGAATTTTAGGGGGCCAGTTTGTTTACAAAGCCACAAATGCTTCCACTCAAATTCCTGTTGGTTTATATGTGAATAGGGGAAGTGTAATAACTATGGGAAAGGTGCAGTCTAAGGCAGAACAATTGTTCTGATTATTTCAATTGCAGCCACTCCAAACTAGTTTCCAGCTAATTTCATTGCAGCTGAGCATCTGGGGTTTTATTGTCATCATTTTTAGTAGGCAAAGCCTTTTTTTTTTCCTATCCCATTGAAGCTTCTCCTCTACCTCTTGATCACTCAGAGCACTGTAAATATGGAGCAATGCAACATAAGCCTCAAAATAGGCCATTACTTAAACTGATGGGGTCATTTTCATTTATTTCATGGCAGCCATTCTCTAGCCTTTGCTTTCCTTTGAGGTCGTTGTTTGATTGTCTTGTTTTGAAGCCAGGCAATTTGTCCCACACTCACTGCTGTTCCTGGGCTAATTAGAATTTTAAAAGTAATTTAAACACCCTTTGCAATGTGCTGTTAATTCCCTCCAGATTGCTGGGAACATTACCTTCAGTGTTTGTTTATTTTAACTGACTCTAAAATATCAAACACATTAGAGGTTGTACCAGATTTAGGATAATTCACCTTTAACAATTAATTCATTACAAAAGTAAGCATCCTACTTAATTAGCATTGGCTTGTGCTCCTGGGAAGCTCCACACCCCAGGAAGGTTGTGTGGGTGCATTGCACAGTGGCAGATCTCAGTGCAGCAAGCAGACCAGCTGGGGAGGCCCAGCCTTGGTACCCTGTGGTGACTGGCACAAGCTCACACAGGGCATCTGCAGAGCTCACCAGCACTAACACAAGCTGAAGGGCCAGACTGTGAGACACCAGCTTCTGGGATACCCTTTCTGCTGTCACTCATGCTGGCTGGACTGTCACTGGCATGTGTGGGCCACTTCAAACACCAGGCACCAGTCTTTCTTCTTACTGCTTCAGACCCAAGCAGCTAGAACTTGGGGTTGGTTATGCACAAGAACCCTCCCTGGCAGAAGACAAGCCCCTTGGCATGTGCCCACAGGCAAGTCCAGAAGAACCACAGCCCATTGAACCTATAAGCTGCATCTGCTCTCCTGCACTGTGGCTCAGCAGGAGTCCCAAAGGGCTGTCCCTGTCCTTGTGCCATCTGTCTGGGCTGCTGCAGTGTGAGCAGGTACATGGGGGCTTCAAGTGCTCTCCAAGGTGCTCCTCTGAGCACTCAACACCAAGAGGGACGTGATACACAAACCTCTCAATCAGATCAAACATGGAAATGTTCTAACCACCTTTATATTGATATCCTTAGCTGAAGATTGCTATATGCAAGTGGTGTAAACAGAATTAATGGTATAAGAAATAATTATCATATAGCAGGGAATAGCAGCAGGATTTTTAGCATCAGTGGGGAAAAAATACCAGCATTTTATAGAGGAAAAAATAACATTATAATACATTTACAGTCTGCAGAGTCATTTATCTTCTCTGCATCTCTCTGAAAAGAGAATATTATGAAAAAAAGCCACTACCACCCAGTGCTGCACTTTGCCAACACCCCATTATTTGTGCAAAAAGTGAGTCCCTAATTCTCAGAAAAGATTTGACACTGCTTTCCACCATGAGTATTATTGTAAGTGCTTAAAACTGAACTGCATTTGTCAGACAAGTGCCCCCAGTACACACTGGTGAGCACCAACAGCCACTTCTGCCTGGCATGTTTGCTTATGCACTAATACCCTGATTAACCCAGCTAGGTACAGGAGAGCTGCTGTACCTGGGTTCATTGGGCCAAGCATCCTCTCTTCAGCAAGGGCCAGAAGTTGACATCTAGAGAGGAGTAAGAGCTGTGCAAATGTACACAGCACTTCCCAAGTACTCTCACAGCCTCTAAGCATATTCAGCTCAAGGAATTTCTTGAATCTGACATTATTTGTCTCTTGATTCTGACATTATTTGTCTGTCTAGTGACTCTCAGTAGATGTCTTCTCCAAATGCTGTGTAGGCTCAGTGTCCCACACACCCTTTTTGCAAATGCAGGCTCACAGGATGTTAGGGGTTGGAAGGGACCCAAGCAGATCATCGAGTCCAACCCCTCTGCCAGAGCAGGACAATCCTATCTAACACAGATCACAGAGGAACACATCCAGATAGGGCTTGAAAGACTCCAGAGAAGGTCTCTGACAAACAGTTCCACAGACCTACTGACATCTGATCATTTTGAATACAGTTGCTACAATATTTTATGATGATTTTAGTTTCCATCTAATCCTTTCCTTAAAACTCCTAACTTTAGTTGGTTTTGCTGCTACCTCTTCTGCAAGCTGCAGAGTATTGAGGAATTCAGGTGTACTCTGAATCGTGTCTGTGTGGATTCTGTCTGAAGTCTCTGTGTGAAATGTGTGGTTCTGTACAGCTAAAGCACTTAGAAGTGAACAGTCTGACTTCCTAGTGTGGTTGCCAGCACATCATTGTAGCTTAAAAGAGACCAAATGCTTTTATATCAGCATTAACTGTTATTCATACTTGAGGTTGCTCCAGTTGAATCTCAGGTTACTGTACCAATTTTAGACTGAAATGCTTATGAGGACACAAGTCAGTATAGAGACCAGCCAAACTAAACTCATTTTACTGTCTAAGAAACACCAACTTGGAGCAGCAGCATGAGTCCATCTGTGGCTCCACAGCGCCACTGTACCCAGCTCTGCTGGCAGGAAAACCCCTCCCTTTACTTCTGAAATGCTTATGAGGACACAAGTCAATACAGAGACCAGCCAAACCAAGCTCATTTTGCTGCCTAAGAAACACCAACTTGGAGCAGCAGCATGAGTCCATCTGTGGCTCCACAGAGCCACTGTACCCAGCTCTGCTGGTAGGAAAACCCCTCCCTGTACTTCTCCTCTATTGTTAATATACCATGCTTTTGTTTACCCCCAAACCAGCCTGTACACAGTGATCAGATTCACACATCCAAGTATTAATGAAGAGATTTGAAACCATCAGGTTGGCACTGAAAGTTGAGAAACAGTCTTTCCCTCAGGTTTCCATGGTTACTGCATCACCAAAGTGCAATTCCAGTCACTTATGTCATAATTTGCTCCAGGTAGCTTCCTGAGCTGTCACCAAGGTATCATCACCCTTTGGATTACAGCAGGACAACTACTGTAACCCTGTTTCTTCCCACTGGTGTTTCCCTGCAGCATCCCAGAGGTGGCTGAAAGGTGTCCTGAGTGTGCCTTGCAGTGGCCTGAGCTGTCTTCTTCTGGATTATGGCCAGTGATGGCTCTTGCTGTTGAGCATAGGACTCACATGGGCTTTTGCAGATTTTGGGTGAGGTGTTCAAGGCTCAAACCTGGCCTGGCAGAAGACAATGAGATTTTATCTATGGCTAAATCAGCTTTCAACTAAGACACATTTACTGATGGCTTTTGTAAATCTGTCCTTTTCCAGGAGAAAGCACAAGGCAGCAGATAAAAACACAGGTCTAGGTGGATGAGCTCCCAGGGCTGTATCTGACATGCCCAAAGGACTTCAGGGCATCCTTGTGCTCCTGTAAATCGAGTGCTAAAGCTCCAGAGAGCTTGACAGACTAAAGCCAACAAGAAGCCATTTAAGAGGCAGAACAAAGAAACAAGAGAAACACAGCAGCTTGTAAAATGCACATTTGTAAGTGGAGCTGGCAGACAACGGAATAATAAGTGAAGATAACAATAGCTATATATTAAAGACTCTAGAACAGCTGAGATTATAGGTCTAACGTTACCCAGCTACCCAGCCCCACAGATCATCCTGCAGCAGAAGAAATCACCAAGGAGACAATTCAGGCCCGTGGGGATTGGAGCCAGTCTAGCAGAGCTGCAGAAGGCAGTGTGCCACGACAAAGCTTAGGCAATGGGCAGGCAGCAGACACCATGCTGCAACACCTTTGATGCTCAGACACATGAGGGAAAATGAGAGATTCAGCAGATCAGACTAAGAAAAACAGAACTAAACACTGATCACAGAATCACAGAATTAGCCAGGCTGGAAAAGACCTCTAGGATCATTGAGTCCTACCTATTGACTAACTCTTCTAATTAACTAAACTGTGGCACTAAGTGCCTCATCCAGCCTGCTCTTAAACACCTCTAGGGATGATAACTCCACCACCTCCCTGGGCAGCCCATTCCAATGCCAATCACTCTCTCTGGCAAGAACTTCTTCCTAACATACAGCCTAAAGCTGACCTGGCACAACTTGAGACTGCATCTGCTTGTTCTGTTGCCTGGCAGAAGAGACCAACCCCACCTGGCTACAACCTCCCTTCAGGTAGTTTTAGACAACAATGAGGTCTGCCCTGAGCCTCCTCTTCTGCAGGCTGCACACCCCCAGCTCCCTCAACCTCTCCTCACAGGGCTGTGCTCCAGCCCCCACCTTCTAATTAACTAAACCATGCTGTAGGACATGATGCTGAAGAACATGAAAATTCTGTTACATATTCAGGGCTATGCTTTGCCATCCCAGCCCTCCCAGAATAGTGTCCTGTCCTAAGAAAGGAAGGGCACAATCCAAAGCAGATGATCTCCTTATGAAGAACAATCATGCACAACCAAGCCAGATGTTCCTAAAGCGAGATGGAATTTCAAGTTTCCCAGATCCAGGTGTCTCGAAGGCCAATTGCTGAGCTGCTGTGAGTTGAAAACAAGCTCTGCTCAACCATCTGAAAGTCTAGAGGGTGAGGCAGTCTTTATCCATTTTTCAGGATCATAGCATAAGGAATTAATTCAGCCTGAAGGGAAATACCAAAGAAGACAGGGAGGTGAAAGCCACTGTGATTAATAAACAACAATAAAAGGTGCAATTTCCTTCTTCCAAACACTTTACTACACCCTGTTTAAAATGTTTTACTTTCTGATCAGTCTAGTTCTATTTATCTACAAACATATAAAATTACATTATCTGTCCCTTCTGGTGGATAAAATGGCAAACAGTTAACAGCATGCAAAAATAATCAGGGCAGCAAGCGGAAAAAAAAAGCTCTTTTCCACTAGAATTTACACATGGAACCTAGAAAGAGAGACTAATTGCTCCCTGGGACCCTCTGATTAGCTAAATCTGACTTGTAAACAGCTGCAAGATCATGATATCAAGGAGTGGGTACCTCTGTTTTCTGTCTCACTGGCTGCTCGTGACACATTTTTCCCCTGATTTGAGCTGATTGGGCCTCTCATTTACCAATTAGGGGATGAGACTGAACAGGGAGGAACAGAAGATGATTAAAAAATCTGCTCTTTGCTATTTCTGCAACAACTGTGGACCATTCTCTTCCAAATTAAATCTGGCTTCTGGCTGGCAAGCTAGCTGGCAAATGCAGTCTCATTCCCCCAGTGCCAGAGAGCATCAGCTGTGCATGTGCCATTTGTGGTCCATCTGCAGAAAGCACGACATGCCAATTGCTTTTGGGTGGGCTGGGAGGAGATGTAGCACCATCAAGAAGCACATCACTGAGCTTTCCTACTCTTACAACCCAAGTTGATAAGGTTTAGGAATCCTATGAGATTGTGCTTTAAAACAACTTTGCCAGTCCATTCTATTGCCAAATACTTGCTTTTGTCAACAAGTCTGGCTACAGAAGTATCACTCTTCAAATGGGTAGACTGTAAAAATGGCATGGTTTCACCATTTCAAAGTAATTCTAGTGGGATCTAGGAGTTTGGAAGGTGAGACCTGGGCAGACTGCAGAGCTGGGCACAGAGGAAGAGAATGAGGCTCAACAAGGATAAGTGCAGAGTCCTGCACCTGGGGAGAAACTGCACCAGTACAGGCTGGGAGATGATCTGCTGGAGAGCAGTCCTGTAGAGAGGGACCTGGGAATGCTGGTGGACAACATCCATGAGGCAGCAATGTGCCCTGGTGTCCAAGAGGGCCAATGGAATCCTGGGGTGCATTAAGAAGAGTGTGTCCAGCAAATCAAGGGAGGTTCTCCTCTGCTTCTGCCCTGGTCATACCTCATCTTGAGTACTGCCTTCAGTTTTGGGCTCCTCAGTTTAAAAGGGACAGGGATCTGCTGGAGAGAGTCCAGCAGAGGGCTAAGAGGATGATTAGGGGACTGGAGCACTGCCTAATGAAGAGAGGCTGAGGGACCTGGGGCTGCTTAATCTGGAGACGAGAAGACTGAGAGGGGATTTAATCAATGCTTATAAATATCTGAGGGCTGGGGGTCAGGAGGGGGGAACAGGCTCTGCTCACTGCTCCCTGGGATAGGACAAGGAGCAATGGGTGGAAGCTGCAGCATAGGAGGCTCCAGCTCAACACAAGGGGGAGCTTCTTTACTGTAAGGGTCCCAGAGCACTGGCACAGGCTGCCCAGAGAGGTTGTGGAGTCTCCTTCTCTGGAGCCTTTCAAGGCCTGTCTGAATGTGTTCCTCTGTGACCTGAGCTAGATTGTAAGGTCCTGGCTCTGTCAGGGGGGTTGGACTTGATCTCTTTGGGTCCCTTCCAACCCCTGACCCCAAATCCTGTGAGCCTGTGATGATGTGAGAAGTGTTTGGGTTTTTGTTTGTCCACTCCACCTCTTCCACTGGGGTAGAGTGCAAACAAACTGATGCCACACTCAGGTAAAAAAGGTCACCACAGGGTAATTCCTGAGCACAGCCCTCCCTCAAGAAGGCTTTAGGCCAGTTTCAAAACCTTTTCATTTTGTAAGCCCTATTTCATGAGGGAGGTAGGGCTCTGAGGAGAGGAGATCTCTCCTCAGAATAACGCTTTTTTTTTTCCCCCAGAATAATTATTCTTTGGGGTTTTTTTAAGCTCCTTTTCCAGAGAAAGAAATGTCAGTTTGCATTTGATGATGTCACAGATTAATTTCAGCTTGAGAGAATTATTCAGATGAGTAACAGCACAGAGGTAGCAATGTTAACCAGAATTACAGCTCACTTCTCTAGCTCTGATTCAGCAAACAGCCTACTGCAGGAACCAAGGCCCCTTTGTCCCTCTCTAATTTGTCCTAACTAATTTGTCCCAGTAATTGTCATCGCTGGCAAATTCAGTTCAGGAGAGGCTCAGGAGAAAACTGTTCATAGTTACCAGTGCAGATTAAAGTGGGCTGCCAGAGCTGCAAGGGAAAGCTAACAAGACACCTGACTGTATCATTCCTGGAGTAAGCCAGAGCTGTCAGCCTTCCACTCCTGAGTGCTCTCGTTTGAAAAAAGCACAAGATCTGGAGTGCCTCTTGTGCTCTGTGATTGCATCTGCACTCCAGTGCTGCCACCCTCTTGGAATCAGACTGAGCCCCACGATCGCTGCAAGCTTGTTTGCTGTTTTCTCAGCATACGTGGGGTTGATCCATTTCTCTTTTGTTTTTTTGTTTGTTTTGGGTTTTTTTAGACCTTGTTTGCCTTCCCATAGCTGAAAGCAGATGCACACAGATCCTGTCTGACATTGTCAATGGGGAAATTGCGTGCCCGTGATGTTGACTGTGTCCTAAGCCAAAAGCTGCAGCAAGTGGCCTGACTCTACAGCACTGAATTAAAATGTTGAGCTTATTCATAAGCTTTCCTGACATTAATATGAATAAAATGGCAATAAGCCTATCTTTTATATTCTGTCATTTCACTCTGCATGACTAGTGCTGCAACTTTGTATGCTCCCACTACACTCATACAGATTACACTTACAAATTGCCCCTCTGAATAAAGAGCACTGTGCGGGGATGACAAGTATTGATTTTCAATCTCCTTCCAAAATGACTCTATCATTGCAAGTAAGTCAGGCAATTTGCCTCACTTTACACTTCAGGCTATGGGCCTCAGATCACATTGACAGGCCTGATCCTTCAGGAGATGTTTAATTAGAAAAGAAATGAAAGGAATTACTGTAAATCAGCACTTAGGCAGCAGTGCTACAGAATTTGTGGAGCTCCTTCCTCCACTTCCCCCTCACGTAGGAAGTGCCTAATTTATTCTCTCATCCTCACCAGAAGTTGGAGGTGGTTGTTTGACATAATTAAAATTCCTGCCTTTTCTCCAGGAAATACCTCAGCATGATCTAGCCTGAGTTTGACTCTTCATTGGCAGCTCCTCCTACACCAGTGCTGCCATAAAGAAGGACCACAGCAGCACCCACCAAGGCTGACATGGACTCACCTTCCCCACCAGCAAGAGACACCAAAGACGCCATGCAGCCACCTAGCACTTTTGCTTCCAGTGCTATATATGAAGCTAACCATGACTAATATGCAGTGAAAATACATCACTTCCTGAAGGGGAGTTACAATCCTAATAAGCGCTGTACACCCTCAGAATGCTGTTGCATGCTCCTCTTCTATCCTCACCCAAAGGCATGACCTCGGTGTTCCTCTGAACATAGAATTGCTTTGGTTAAAGAGACCTTTAAGATCATCAAGTCCAGTGGCTAACACAGCACTGACAAATTCATCACAAAACCATGTGCCTCAGTGCCACATTTATACATCTTTTAAGTACCCCCAGGGATGGGGACTCCACCACTGCTCTGAGAAGTCTGTTCCAGGGCTTGACAACTCTTTCAGGGAAGAAATTTTTCCGAATATCCAAGTTAAACCTCCCTTGGTACAACTTGAGGCCCTTGTCTCATAAGAGAACACACTGGGTTGGAAAGGACCTTTATAGGTCACTGCAGTCAGAAGGGGCATCTCCAACCAATTCAGGCTCCTCAGAACCCATCAAAACCTTGAGTGTGTCCAGGGATGGGGGCCCCCACCATCTCCCTGGGCAACCCGTTCCTTTCTTCCACCACCCTCATAGTAAAGAGCTCACAGTAAAGTCCTATCTCTTGTTATCAGAAGACACCAACCTCCAACTTAATCCAGCCTCCTTTCAGGAAGTTGTAGAGAGCAAGAAGGTCTCCCTCGAGCCTCCTTTTCTCCAGGCTGACCAAGCCCAGTTCCTTCAGCTGCTCCTCAGAAGCCGTTAGTTAAATAAGTTTCCTAACATAACCAACCAGAATTGTTCACACTTAATACCAGGCTGCTTTTGAGCTCTCCAAAGGTGGCAGTTCCTCCACCATACTCAACACTGCAGGTTTACTGTGCTGGGGAAGGCAGCGCTCCTGGTCCCTGCACTTCTCCAAAGCCCATGGCCAGCTAGAGCACTTTTGAGTTGCATAGCTCTGGCTCCCCATGGTAGCACTGCTGCATGGCCATCTCAGCCAACTCAAACCTGTGTAGCTGTCCCTGGTTGTGCATCTATCAGACAGCAGCTACCTCCTGGAAACCATTCTCCTCCCACACAGCAGCATGCAAACTGCACCTTTGGTCCTGGAACCACAGGGCTTGTGTCCAGTGCTCTACTAGAGCCCAGCTACACATCAGACCCTCACATTAAATATTACAACCATGCAGCCTTGAGTTTGCAGTTACCCCAAAGCAGAGTGCATGCTCTTGAAATGTGCCCATGCAAGAGTCAGCAGGGCAACAGATCACTCAGGTCCCTTGGTCCTGGAACCACAGGGCTTGTGTCCAGTGCTCTACTAGAGCCCAGCTACACATCAGACCCTCACATTAAATATTACAACCATGCAGCCTTGAGTTTGCAGTTACCCCAAAGCAGAGTGCATGCTCTTGAAATGTGCCCATGCAAGAGTCAGCAGGGCAACAGATCACTCAGGTCCCTTGGTCCTGGAACCATAGGGCTTGTGTCCAGTGCTCTACTAGAGCCCAGCTACACATCAGACCCTCACATTAAATATTACAACCATGCAGCCTTGAGTTTGCAGTTACCCCAAAGCAGAGTGCATGCTCTTGAAATGTGCCCATGCAAGCATCAGCAGGGCAACAGATGGCACAGGATGGGAAATGCTGGATGTGTGGTGGACTCACTGCAGTGTCTTTCTTACCAAGTCAGTTTGCAGTTGTGTGAATGACACATCATCAGAAAGGCCTACAGGAATAACCTCTGTGCCTTTTAAGTACTTGTTAAAACAGGAACATCTCTAAGCTAAAGAGAAGGATGTAACAACTGCAGTTATGAAAGAGGTTTTAAAAAATTACCTGCTGCTGGGATGTGGAAGGGAGGGAAAAGCCTCCTACAATTTTATTAAAACTTGTTACAAATGGTGAGTGCAATCATCCATCACCTTGGAGAGATTACATTTCCTTCTCTTTAGTGTGAGAAATTAAACCACTTGTTTACTGTAACAGCAAGCAGTGCAGGCAGAGCCACTTCCAAAGTGCCTAGCTGTGCCACATCTACCATTTACTGTGGAAGGGACAGAAAATACCCCCCTCCCAATCCCCAAGAAACCCCAGCCAGCAGGTTCAGTTGCCAGTGGACTGTTCTTACCAGTGTAGTACACAACTGCTTGAAGGAGGAGAGTGTTGTGTGGCTTTACAGCCTCACTGATGCAGCCTCGCTGATGCAGGTGAGGCTTTACAGCCTCACCTGGATGGGGCAGCAGAGGAACATGGAACTCCTTTGTGTATGTTGTGGTGTGAAAGGGAAGCTCTGTGGTTGTGAAAGGGAAGCTCTGTGGTTGTGAAAGGGAAGCATGCTCCTCTTTGAGTCAAGGATAGCAAAACCCTACAAACCACAGAATAGAGCAGAACAGAATAGAATCAACCAAGTTGGAAGAGACCTGCAATCTCATCCAGTCCAACCTAGCACACAGCCCTAGCCAATCAACCAGACCATGGCACTAAGTGCTACATCCAGGCTTTGCTTGAACACCTCCAAGGACAGTGACTCCACCACCTCCCTGGGCAGCCCATTCCAATGCCAATCACTCTCTCTCTGTGAAGAACTTCCCCCTAACATCCAGCCTAGACCTGCCCTGGCACAACTCCAGACTGTGTCCCCTTCTTCTGTTGCTAGTTGCCTGGCAGAAGAGACCAACCCTACCTGGCTACAACCTCCTTTCAGGTAGTTGTAGACAGCAATGAGCTCTGCCCTGAGCCTCCTCTTCTGCAGGCTGCACACCCCCAGCTCCCTCAGCCTCTCCTCACAGGGCTGTGCTCCAGGCCCCTCACCAGCTTCATTGCCCTTCTCCAGACACCTTCCAGTATCTCAACATCTCTCTTGAGATTAATTTCTATTTCTGATGCAAGAAGTCAGAAGAAGGCCATTCTATTTTTATCAATGTATTGGGAAGGAGAAACATCTGAGACTCTTCAGTGATTTCAGTGTAAGCTCTGCTGAGTTTATGAAATTTAACTAGTGCCTTGCTGTTAATTGGGGTCACTGAGGTCACACAGATGACTTGGACTTCTTCTTTTGGCATTGGGAGGAATTCTGGCTGCAGAACAGCTAACTTGCGACAGGCAGGCATGGCTTGCTAGCTGACTGTGTACTAAGGCCTTCAATAAATACACTGAGCCCTGAATTCTTGGAGGCAGTGGAGGAAAGAATGGCTGGGTTGGGCTTTTTAAACCTGAACGATTCCAGAGTTTAGAGTAATCATTGTTCTAAGTAGCAACAAAAACACAGCCCTGGGAGCTTTTAAAACAGACTTTTCTACTCAGAATTCATCAGAACAAGAACCAAACACACAGAGTGAACCTTCTGTGCTTTATTACTACCACCACTAATATTTTCAGAAATTTCCAACTGCTTCAACCATTTGCTCTGGCACTGAAGAGGAAAGCTTTGATTTCTAGTGCTCTCAGCTACAAACAAGTTGTTCTGTGAACAGCAGAGCTAATGGAGTCAAGCTTCCTATGAAGTTGAGCCTTTTGTCCCTTTTTCCCCCCTTTCTCTCAACACACAGAGTAACTGAAGCCTCTTATGTGTCCCTCATGAGAGCCAAACTGAGCAAGACAGGCCAGACAGTGACCCCCCAAGCAGAACATGTAACTACTGAGATCTTTTCCCTGGTGTAGGTGCTCCTCTGCATCCCTACTCTAGCTAGATACTAATGCCGTAGCATTTGTAGGATTGTAATCACCTTTGACTTATCTATTTCTATGTTAAGTGTTGTTAAAATAGACTAACAGGTTCCTAAGTTTTCAAGGTGGGGTGGTGGTGGTGGTGGTTTGAGTTAGTTCCATTGTTTTGGCAGTGGATTGATAATGTGGTCACAGGTCTGTTTTCTTCAGGAGATTAAGGTCACCAGATTTGAGCAGCTCAAGCTTGTAGTAATTACCCTGGGAACTGCAAATTTCAGGACATTCAGGAATGAATAATGCTTCCTCACTATCAAACAGTGACTTTACACACGGGGTTTAAAGAAGCCTGATGCACTGAAGGGAGTCTGTAGTGTAGCATAGCTGAATGATCAAGCAAACACAAGGATTTTACAGCCTGGGGTAAGAGGACAATGTGCTTGCTCTACATCTCTTTCCACAGCTGTGGAGGGCTGCTGAGGTAGTGAGTACTCACCGTCTACTTCTAAAGGGGTTTGAAGTCTCTAGGACTGCACAGTCTCTCCCACAGGTAGTCGTGGCTTTGAGCTGGGTAGGAGGCTCCTGCACTCAGCACCATCCTCAGCCCCAGCTCGCAGGGGATTGTTACTGCTGCAGAAGTTCTGATAGCATGAAGCTCACAAATGATGGAGGGGATGTTCCTTGCTGCAGCTTCTGCTGATGTTTCAGCTCCTTTGGGAAAAGAAGCAGTAGCCTGTAAGTTCCTTCATAATTCCCTATAACCAACATAAACTAGTTCTCTCTGGGCCTCAGTGACAGCATGTCAGGCAGCTTGCTGTGTCTGACAGAGTGCCCACACTAGCCAGGTCACACATACCTAGTTCTCCTGCCCAGACATTCCCAAGCACCAGTGCAAATGCTATTTTAATGGTGCCAAGAATATATAGTTTTAATAGAAACATCACAGCCTCTGCCATGCAGATGAGGCCCAAATCATTCAGCCAAGTGCCCTTCCTCACTTCTGCATTCCCTTCCCTACTGGGCTGCTACCGTGGGGTGGTTCTCCTCCCTGTCCTCTGGCAAGTACCAACAGAGAGCCTTTCTTCTCTCTTTGCTCACAGCTTTGGCTTTCCAATGTCACAAGGCCATGCCAGAAACAAAGGAATCATAAAATCCTGGCATCTCCTTAGGACTGTTTCTCAACAGGTCTCTGCTGTGTTATGGGTAGAGTCATTTTGCACTCACAAATATCTGCTGCTAGAAAACAGAATGCTTCAGCCAGTCCCTGATTTTCAACTGCCCTGTCACTTTTCATACTTCTTTTAAATTAAACAAAAGAGAGAAAACAAAACACAAAACACATAACAAAACACAAAACAAATAACAACCCCCCCCCCCCCCCCATACCTTGATCTAAATGTGCCAGAATGTAGGGCTGAATTTACAGTGTGAAAGTGCTGCAAAAGCCCTGAGGAGGGGGACTTGGGGGTGCTTGTGGATCACAGTATCACAGTATCACCAAGGTTGGAAGAGACCTCATAGATCATCCAGTCCAACCCTTTACCACAGAGCTCAAGGCTAGACCATGGCACCAAGTGCCACGTCCAATCCTGCCTTGAACAGCTCCAGGGACGGTGACTCCACCACCTCCCCAGGCAGCCCATTCCAGTGTCCAGTGACTCTCTCAGTGAAGAACTTTCTCCTCACCTGAAGCCTAAATTTCCCCTGGATGAGAAGCTCAACATGAGCCAGCAGTCCTCTGGGGATGGTGACTCCACCACCTCCCTGGGCAGCCTGTGCCAGTGCCTGACCACCTGCTCAGCAAAGAACTGCCTCCCAACATCCAACCTAAACCTCCCCTGATGCAACTTAAGGCCATTTCCTCTTGTCCTATCCTTAGTAATTGGGGAGAAGAGACCAGCTCCAGCCTCAGTACAACCTCCTTTTAGGTAGTTGTAGAGGGCAATAAGGTTCCCTCTCAGCCTCCTCTTCTCCAGACTAAACACCCCCAGCTCCCTCAGCCACTCCTCACAGGTCAGGTTTGCCAGACCTCTCCCCAGCCTTATCACCCTTCTTTGCACCTGCTCCATTGCCCTGTTGCAGCACCATGCACCCATCAGCCAGCACCTTCACCCTCTGTGAAGCTGGATGAACTGAAAGATGGCCCAGCCTTTTTTTTCCCCTTTTATTCCCCATCTCTGTCCCTTCTGTACCAAAATAACTGATAATCCCCAGCCCCATCTCAAAGGGATGCACATCTCCCTATGCTACTGCCTTACTTCCTGAGATCACTTCTGAAGGAAATCTTTTCATTAAAGCAATTTCAGCATGCTCTGTTTAGTTTTTTTTCAGAGATTCTGTGTGAGAGAGGGAGATAAGTGGCACAGGCTATTTATTGAACCAGTCCAGAATACTGCACTTTGCTTAGAATGAAGCACTGAAAATGTTAACTTAATTGAAAGGATTAATTAGGTCTTTGTAACTCTGCTCCTACTGAATAATGCATGTGATGTGAGGGGAAAGAGGCAAGTATTTGGGTGATGGAAGGTTAGCTGGGTGCTAGTTGCTCACCATCTGCTCAGGCTAAGGGCTGACCTTGGCTTGCACCAGTTCCCTTACACTAGAAAGACCTGACTTCTTCTTGTTAATTGTCTTCCTCATTAGTTTTGTACTTTTCCTTTACCCTTCTTGGTGCTGGCTAAACAGGAGCCAGCAGTGTGCACTTGCAGCCCAGAAAGCCAACCAGAGCCTGGGCTGCATCAGGAGAAGTGTGGCCACCAGGTCAAGCAGGTGATTCTCCCCCTCTATTCTGCTCTGCTGAGACCTCACCTGGAGCACTGCATCCGGTTCTGGAGCTCCTATGACAAGAGGGAAGTGGAGATGCTGGAGTGTGTCCAGAGAAGGGCTACAAGGATGATCAGAGGGCTGGAATGGGTTGCCCAGGGAGGTGGTTGAGGCCCCACGCCTGGAGGTGTTTAAGGCCAGGCTGGATGAGGCTGTGGACAGCCTGATCTAGGGTAGGGTGTCCCTGCCCATGGCAGGAGGGTTGGAACTAATTGATCCTTGTGCTCCCTTCCAACTCTGACTGATTCTATGATTCTGTGATTCTTCCCTGTTTTGAGCAGTTTCAATAGGTATTCTCCAAGCACAGCAGCCCTGTCCCACCACCCCAGAAGGTTTCCAAAGAGGAGGAGGAAAATTTTTCTCTTGAAGGGACTCTTTGGCCACAGGTTGCACTGCAAATGCCTTTTTCCTGCAGTGCTCTCCTGCTTTGTCCTAAAGCCCCACACACCTTAGCCTTTATATCTGGGATTCTCCCTCCTGCCTGAAGAAAAGGCTTCCAGCTGCACTTGAGCCTGTGTGGTCTGAAGCTATCATTTTATTTAAGCTGCAGTTTAAAAATAAAACCCTCTCCACAATAATTACAGGGTTGCATTGGAAAATACTGGATGTCTACCCACTGCAACCATAGCCTGTGTTCTCTGCACTGAGAGAGCTGCACCATCTGCTCTCCTGCTCCCTGTTCTTACTCCTGCAGACATTAGATAAACATGTTGGGAGAGCAGCAGGCTGTTTTCAATCATGACGTATCTGAGCTGTGTTTAAAGTCAAAAGCCTTTATTTACAGCTCGGTGAAGAGAGAGGACTCATAATTAAGGGCAATAAACTAGATCCACAGCATTTTAATGGTGCAGAGCCATGGGAGCCATGTAGGGCAAACCTCTCACTGCTTTAAAAGGGAGAAGGCTCTAAAAAAGAGAAAAGAAGATGCAAGGCATCAAAATTATTATGAGATGGCCTTCATTGCTGTGGGCTGGGTTTGGAGACACAGCAGTGGGGCAAGTATAAAATCACAGAATCAGCCAGGTTGAAAGAGACCTCCAAGATCATCCAGGCCAACCTAGCACACAGCCCTAGCCAATCAACCAGACCATGGCACTAAGTGCCTCATTCAGTCCTTTCGTGAACACCTCCAGGGACAGTGACTGCACCACCTCCCTGGGCAGCCCATTCCAATGCCAATCACTCTCTGCCAACAACTTCCTCTTAACATCCAGCCTAGACCTCCCCTGGCACAACTTGAGACTGTGTCCCCTTGTTCTACTGGTGGTTGCCTTGGAGAAGAGGCCAACCCCACCTGGCTATAGCCTCCTTTCAGGTTATTGTAGACAGCAATGAGCTCTGCCCTGAGCCTCCTCTTCTGCAGGCTGCACACCCCCAGCTCCCTCAGCCTCCCCTCACAGGGCTCTGCTCCAGGCCCCTCACCAGCTTTGTCGCCCTCCTGTGGACACTTTCCAGTATCTCAACATCTCTCTTGAATTGTGGAGCCCAGAACTGGACACAGCACTCAAGGTGTGGCCTGACCAGTGCTGAGTACAAGGGAAGAGTAACCTCCCTTGTTCTGCTGGCCACACTGTTCCTGATACAGGATGCCATTGGCTCTCCTGCCCACCTGGGCACATTGCTGCCTCAAGTATGTAGTGCTTCTCATGGACGTCTTAGAGTGGCCTGAAGAGAAATTCACTGGCTTCTACCCAATGCATAGTGCTGAAGCAGCAGGAGACGGCAGCAGGAATACCTGAAGAGGAAATGTCTCCCTGGGTAAGTTGTCACAGCTACTGTTAGTAGAAAAATAGATGTTAGGTCTTCCTCCATGGTTGGAAAGGAAGGAAAGGAATGAGAGGGGAGGAGTACTGGAAAGATGGTCCTCTAATAGCCTAGAAGTCAGTCAGTCTGTCTCAAGCCTCACTGCAGAAATCCACAGCACTCAGTGCCCACCACTGAATACAAAGCCAGTCCTTATCAACTGACCTAGTCCAATGTCAGCTCAGAGTACTTACAACATCACTGAGTAGCTTTTACATCTAAACTAGTAATCTGAATCCTACCTCAGTCTGGACACTGACTGGGCCTTGGCAATGTGAAGCCATAGTCATGGTCAGTTACCTCTTCAGTGCTGAGTCCAGGAATGAAGTTCATGTGAAGTCTTAAGTGTGCTGGACTGGTTTCTTTGTCTCTGCAGGAGTTTTAAAGTCTCTGGGATGCAGTCTTCTGGTTTAGAGCTGTGCATATACACAGAATCACAGAGTGATGTGTGTTGGAAAGGACCTCTGGAGTCCAACTCCCTTGCCAGAGCAGGTCCATGTAGAACAGGTTACAGGGAGATGGAGACTCCATCACCTCTCTGAGCAGCCTGTTCAAGCACTCTACTATCCTCAAAGTGAAGTCCCTCCTCATGTTTAGATGCAACTTCTTATACCAAGGTAACTGAGTGGCTAAACTGATGCAGGGTAAGACTGCTACCACAGTCCAACAGCTTGCAAAGAATCCCAAAGCCAGATTTTCCAAGCTGAGCTTCTGCAGCAATGTGTGCACATTTCCATCAGCATTTCTAACTTCACTTATTTTCTCCCTGATCCTTGGAATTCAATTGTCCTGATTTCCTGAGCATTAAACATACATGAATGTTCCTCTAGCCTGCTTAATGGCCCTAGCAAAAAGTGTTTCGACTCATTGGCAAGGCAATTGGAGCCATCACTGAGCACAACCTACCCTTTCAGGGCTGGATGTTTGAAACAGCATTTTTTATGCTCACAGTGAGCATGTAAAGTTATGACATTAGAAATGGCTCCTGAGAAGTGACAAACAGTCTTCAAAAGGTAGAATAATGATTATTCCAAGACAGAGTTGTGCTTTGTTTTTGAACTGCTCTGCACATTTTGTTGAGATGGAGTAAAGATCCCAGACACTAAGGCTTTAGTAGCCAATCCAAACCCAGTGTGGGCTTTGGCAGTGAGGCAGTCATGCACTTGAAGTCCCATATCTCTAGGATGGTGTTGAGGTGGATTGGTGAACAGAGCTTGAGAAAAGATGGGGTGCAGAGATCTCCAGGCCTGAGGCTTGTCACAGCTACAGACTTGCAGCTGCTGTCATGCCACAAGATCTCAGGAGTCTGAATTGCAGTTCAGTTTCTAAATTTTCCTTTTCTGCTGACTGATGAAGCTGGTTTTGCACTAGATGCTGTGCCAGAGATAAATGAAATGCCTCTGCTAACTGAGCCACAACTGAAGTGCCAAGCACACTCATTCCATAGCCTAGACCTATTACTCAGTCAAGCTGAGCAGAGTTTCTTCACTCAGTCTCAGCAACGCATCAGAAGCTGTTCCCAGATGCTTTCTGCTCCCTGCAGGTCTGCCAGCGGCACTGTCTGTGGGATTTTTCTGCTCTCTTGAGCTTCAATCTGGGGGCCTTTCTACCACGAGGTTCTCTGCAAACCAAAAGCCCCTGTCTTGTTTTCAGAACAGTACAGATACTTCCCCTCCTGAGCTCTGTGCTCTCATTATATGGTGCTGCTTTGCCTGCTCAGGCCAGGCAGTGTCAGCATCTGCCAGGAGGTCCTGCATAGTCCCCCCATGTAGGTAGGTCCTGCCCTGGGTTTATTTGGAGTCCATGCACAGAAAGGAACAAAGGAAAGCTTTTCCCTTCATCCCTTGGTATATTGATTCCTGCTCCTGTTGTGAGTAGCTGAGAAGGTGGGACTCTCCCAAAGCCATGCTCATCAAATGCAGCCTGAGCTCTCAAGCAGAGGGAGACATGGGTTTGATGGCACATTCGTGACATGTACCATGCCCCCCAGAGTTAAAACCTTGATTGTCCATATTTGGCCTCTCAGAGAGGAGAATCATCTTTGCCTGCAGAGGAAGAAGTGCAATGCCCTGTGTCCAATTTCCTTTTCATTGCTATTTTTATTATGGAAACAAAATGTTCACTGATTCCAAAATGAAAATGGAGAAAGCTAATTTTTGTAGTTCTTGCTAATAAAATTCTTAATGTGCTCTTCTCCCATTATCATAAAGATTGTTATGGTTTACTTTATCTCTGGAATCTTATTATTTCCCCCAGAATTCACAGGCATTCCTTATCTTCAAAACCATTTCCATCTATTGAGATATTCCTCCTTTATCTTATCTTTACCCCTCATAGTGAGTATGAACACATCTTTATTATCCTGCTTCTGTTTCCATAAACAATAAGTTGTTATTGATCACAAAGGCTTTAGGATATTTAAGAAGACGAGGCAGCAAAACTACCTGGAAGAACTGGGTAAGAGCTGAGAGAAGAAATTCTGGGTTTACAAGCAACCAACAAGCTGATCAATAGCCAGCTAATAGAAAGCCATTTTTAAATGAGTCATTCCAGCCACACCGAGGAGTGTCAGCTTAATCTGCTGCCTTGTAAATGCTGTAGATAATAAATACACATTGCTGAGGCCCTGCTCATGCTGGCAAAATGCAGGTCAGGTGTGCACAACAAATGCTACATGGCTGAGAGACAAGTGAAGTACTGGAACCAGTCTGACTGCACTGCCTCATGTTTGAGCATACTTAAAAATGCTTTTGTGCCTTGTAAGGACCTAAGCAAAAGTAAAATGCTGCAGTTGCAAAGAGTTGTTGGGAAAGCAGCCCGAGCTGGTTTGCATTAATACCTGTGATGTACAAGCATGAGGATTGTTCTGAGAGCAGGAAAGGTTAGCATGGCCTACAGTTCAGCTCCTGGCATCACCATGCAAACATGGGGCACAAAGCCACCCATACCCTGAAACTGACAGGCATAGGTTTAGGTTAGAAGAGACTTAAAGATCATCCAGTTCCAATTCCCCTGCCATGGACAGGGACACCTCTCAGCAGAACAAGTTGATCAAGGCTTCATCCAATCTGGATTGGAAGACCTCCAGGGAGGGGGCACCCACAAACTCCCTGGGCAACCTGTTCTAGTGCCTCACTGCCCTCACTGTAAAGAATTTCTTCCTAGTATCTAGTCTAAATCTTCCAGCTTAGAATAGGAAGGCAGGTCCTCTTGCAGCAGTTATTCTCATACTCAGAAAAACAAGGGAGAAGGGTCAGGAATGCAGAATGAGTTTTACCCCACATTGCTCTTGCTGAGTTCAAGACCAGTGCTTGGCCCAGCATCTGCACTTGTACAGTGGACCCAGTGGCCACCTGCCGAGCCAAGGGGTGCACACAAACTGCTACGCTTGTCACAAGGGCTGCTGCTGTGCACTCACACTTGGATTCACCAGCTTCTGCCACTGCCTTTGTCTGAGCTGGTCTACTAGTCCCAGTTGGTACTTAAGGAGACAACACAAGTCTTAAGGCTCTAATGCCTGCTTGACTGCATCTAGGAACCAATTAAAAGGAAACAAACCAACAAAAAAATCAAAATAAAGCCAGAAAAAAAAACCCAAACCACTCAGGAGAGAATCATAATTGTCAAAGAATTCTGTGAATGTCACTTCTGAAACCCAAAACCTTTCATCTGTCCTCTCCTGGCATGACAGCAGGAGTCTGGCAGTAAGCATATGATGAAGAAAAGACCAAAACACCTCTAAGCTGTGCACCCCCACACCGGAGTTCACCTTGTGTTTCCTTCTGACATCTAGCCAAACGAGTTGCCTTCTCCTGGAATAACCTGAGTGCCAGCAGCTAGGTAGGAGCCAGAGAGGTGATGGATTGCCCAGGCAGCCACAGCAACTCCAGTGCCAGCAGGTAACAAGGCAGCTGGAATCCTTCCTTTCCAAAACGTCCCCTCTATCTCCTTTGAGCCATGAGGCCATGCAAAGCACACGAAGTAGAGCATGAATCAGGGCAGCTTTGCTGCCAGCGCACGCTGACAGCAGGCTCTCTGCTTCAGACCCTCGCCCCTGCCGTTAATCTTTCTCGCACTGAGCCAAATGCTCGCAGAGCCTTTTCCTCACCCTCTCCCTGCTGAAAGCAAACTGTTACAATTGCTGCTGAGGTGAGAAGGAGAGGACAGGGCAGGCTGTGCGTCAGAGGATTGAATCACCACCAGAAGGGAAAACATGCAGCCCTTGTCCTGCTTGAGCAAGGCTGGCCTCTCTGCACATTGCTATGGCAACCTCTAGATACCATCAGTGAAACCTGGAGGTTGTCCTGGCTGTGAGTTATTCTGAGCCCCTCAGCACTATCCCTTTTCCCCACACCACTGAACCTGGACCACCACTGAACTTGTCAGCTGCTGTGGAGCACAGGCTGGAAGATTCCTGGAGACACAAGCTTATTTTTGTTTTCTCATTGCAGCAGTTTCTGCTCAAATGTCCACACATTGCTGATAGAAAGAAAGAAAGAAAGAAAGAAAGAAAGAAAGAAAGAAAGAAAGAAAGAAAGAAAGAAAGAAAGAAAGAAAGAAAGAAAGAAAGAAAGAAAGAAAGAAAGAAAGAAAGAAAGAAAGAAAGAAAGAAAGAGAAAAGACAACGGATAAAAGCTAATTATAGCTGTTGGCAAAACATGGCAGAGGCTCTCTACATATTGGCACTATTTCACTTGACATGTGATTAATGGCGGTTAGTGTGGGCACAGCCAAGGCTTGTGGAACCCTAGATAAATAATAATGAGGTTTAAAAAGATATATGCTCCTTAATAATTTTAACAGGCTGGAAGAAAATGTTGCTGTTCTCATGGTAACAAGAAAGCTGAAAATTCAGCTCTAATTTGAGGTGCTTGTATAATGTCTGCAGATAGCCTTCTGATGGGAACATTTTCCTCCCTTCTTTAATTGAAGCCTTTTTAATGAAGTGATATTGTTGTGTGGTTTTGGGCAAACAATTCAAAATGGACTAATTAGCACTAAATACACCATTGAAAAGTGTAGTTGGAATTATCTGGAGCTAAACTGGTACTGCTGCTTGCAAACCCTTGGTTTCTGTATCAATATGTGTCTCATACTGGTGTCTGTGCACATCTCTCCAGCCTCTTCAGGTCGTAGAACCATAGAATGGTCTGAGCCAGAAGGGCCAACCAGAGCCTGGGCTGCATCAGGAAAAGTGTGGCCAGCAGGGCCAGGGAGGTGATTCTGCCCCTCTGCTGTGCTCTGCTAAGACCCCACCTGGAGTACTGCATCACTGCATCCAGATCTGGAGCCCCCATTACAAGAAGGATGTGGAGATGCTGGAGTGTGTCCAGAGAAGGGCCAGGAGGATGCTCAGAGGGCTGCAGCAGCTCTGCTGTGAGCACAGACTGAAAGAGTTGGGGCTGTGCAGTCTGGAGAAGAGGAGGCTCCCAGGTGACCTTATTGTGGCCTTCCAGCATCTGAAGGAGGCCTACAAAAAGTTGGGGAAGGACTTTTTAGGCTGTCAGGGAGTGACAGGGCTGGGGGAACAGAGCAAAGCTGGAGGTGGGGAGATTCAGACTGGACATGAGGAGGAAGTTGTTGAGCATGAGAGTGGTGAGAGGCTGGAATGGGTTGCCCAGGGAGGTGGTTCAGGCCCCATGGCTGGAGGTGTTTAAGGCCAGGCTGGATGAGGCTGTGAGCAGCCTGCTCTAGGGTAGCATGTCCCTGGGCATGGCAGGGGAGTTGGAACTAGATGATCCTTGTGCTCCCTTCCAGCCCTGACTGATTCTATGATTCTATGATTCTAGTTCATCTAGTCTGGTCTCCCTGCAGTCAGCAGGGACATCCCCACTAGATCAGGTCATCCAGGGCCCCATCAAGCCTCACCTTGAATGTCTCCAGGGAAGAGGCTTCAGCCACCTCCCTGGGCAATCTATTCCAATGCTCCACCACCCTCACGATAAAGAACATCTCATTGGAGGCTGCATTGGTAGAGTTGTATTTGTTAGATGTGGGTCTTAGAAGGAAGTTCTCCAGTAGGAGGGTGGTGAGACTCTGGAAAATGCTGCCCAGGGAGGCTGTGAATGCTTCCTCCCTGGGAGTGTTCAAGGTCAGGTTGGATGAGGCTTTGAGCTGTCACTGCCCGTGGCAGGGAGGTTGCAATAGATGATCTCTGAGGTCCTTTCCAACCTAAGCCATTCTATCATTCTGCAAAATGCATCCACAGGTCTTCACCTCTGTACTACAAACACATGTGGTCACTACTTGAACAAATAGCTCAGGAACAAGTGAGAGCTCTCAGAGGCCACAAGCCCAAGGATTTGGCCGGTGGGGCTTTTGCAGCACAGCTTTGACCCAGCTCTTGTGATGAGTCTGTACTGATCCCAGAGAAATGCAAATAGAGCACCAAAATATGTGCTGCAGCTGCAAGGCTGAGAATGAGACTTCCTTGGAAAACCAGCAAGAATTAGGCCTGTGATTCTTTAGCACTTCTAAAAGTATTATCTGTGGTCCTTTTCAGTTTATTACAATGGCTTAGTCATGGAAACCAAATGACAGCCTACATAATGAAAGCATTTCTGCTAGTGGTACAAAAGCGTCTCCATTGACTACTAATCTTAAACCATCTCCACTGCTCATTTTTTCCTATTAAAGCTCTGTGTTCAGGTTTATTATTCTCTATCTGTTAAAGAACATTTAACTGCCTGATATAGAGACACTTCCAAAGCAGTTTTAGAGCACTTAGAAAAATGAATTAGTGCCTTGCTTATAGGAAAACAAAATGTGACCTTCCCCTAAGCAGATGCATAGAGGGATTGAACTGGGACCTGTTACCCGAGGGTAGGAGTGAATGTGTAGGAGGTTTGATGAGTCTCACTCACTGGAGGGAGCTGGAGCTGAGCATGGAGGAGGAGGAAATTGCCATTTTCAGCTTCTTGTTTTTATCTTTTGGTGCAGACAGATTGACATGTGATGAAACATAGACATTTCACAGTTAGCTTTTCAAAGGCTGTGTTGCTTCAGAATCATTAACCTGGCTGAGATCTTTGAATTCTTATCTGCTTTGTTGAATAGTTTCACAGCAGCAATTGGTGGTGGCTTGCATATCCTTAGAGCTGCAAAGCTAGCATTTTAATTCATCCCAATTCAGAACCTAATTGTCTTGCACTGTTGGCTAATTAAATGTTCAAAGAAGTGATAAATTATGCAGGTTGATTATTACAACACAAGTAATTAGTCCAACTGAATCCAAGCCTTGAAATCCACCTTTCCTGAGATGATGGGAATTTTGGGGATGTGCAGGAAAGCAAAGTGTGTGTCAAGGTTCAGGAGGGAAAATTCCTTGAGTATTTCATGTGATGTGTCCAAATCTCACACCAGCTGGGGATTTTCGGGCTATTTTGTGCATAAGGAGTCCTTCTTTCTGGTGCTACTAAGAGAAGATGAAGTTTGAAGATAGCACCTTGAGATGCTGAGATTTGCACCTAGTTTCTTCCAAGACCTGACATCATCTTCCTGTGTTAGACACAGAGTGTGAAAATGGCATGAGTGGGTTTTTTTAAACTAACAGCACAGAAAATCCAACCCTCTCAACAGTACTTAAACAGGAAGCAGTGAATGTAATGTTCCCTGCTAGGAGGTTCCATTCACAAATTCATTTACTAAAAATTCCTCCTGGGGTCAAATTAGTTAAGATCTGAAGACCAAAATATGTGTTCTGAAAATCTCAGTCTATCTGTACACCTGCTCAAATTCTCAAGACAACTCTCTGCCAGAAAGAAATCAATCACAGCAGCTTGGTGTTCCTCCTGCTAAAACATCCAAGTGCTCTTCAGTCCTCCCACAGTGCCCATCCTGTCCCAAGGAGCTTAGGAAACAAGTCCTAGGAAACATAGACTAGGAAAAGGCCATATTAGTCAGAGCCCAGCAGCACCACACCATGGGGGACTGGCTGGAACCAGAACCTGGGCTTGGAAAGCCTGGGACAGGATACTCCATCCTGCACTTCAAAACAGAGATGCAAAATAGACAGAAGAGGTACTGAGATTGTTTAGTTAAAGCATAAGTGGGATCTCATCTGGGAGCTTGCTTCATTAGTTAGGCAAAGATGGTGCTTGGCTCCTGGTAGCAAGAGAGAAGGATGCCTCAGAAGCAATCCTTGACCTGATCCTGCAGAGTGCAGCATCCCTCCCAGTCCCTCTCTGCTCTATGCAGAGCCTTGTACAAACCAAACTCCTCTACCCTGCCTTTCTTCCACAGTGCTGATCCTCTCTGTGGGCACAAGTCTTAGTTGTTGTTTTCTTACCAAAACCAAATTAAGCAACTGTTTGCACCATCTCCACACACAGGTGTCTCACTTCATTTGCAGGCGTGTCACTCACTGTTTGGCTCATTAGCAGAGTTTCCTTCTCACTCCCCTTGCATTTAGGACAGTGAGATTTAAGATTTCCACTCTTCTGCAGTGGAAGTAACAAATGATAATCGCTAACAGTGTCTCTCCAAGGGCAAATTTCATATGCAGGCTTCCCACAGGCTGTGTTTTTCTCACCTTTCCACAACGGCTGTGGTGTGGGACCAGCGTTTAGATCGTTCTCTCAGTGCTGCTGCAACAGCTAAACTACTCTGTCTTCTTCTGCCTGCCTCTTCTAGAGGTGATAATAAGTTTTAAAGGTTTTCTCTTGTCTTCTCAACTGCCACAAAGAAAATGTCATGGCTTTTCAGTTTGTCTGCTGTTTCCTTGTGTTCTCTAAGCCCAGAACTCCAGTTTGCTCTGCTGAATCAGCTGCTGCTTCATATTGCAAATGGTACTCTTAAAATTAAAGCTCCTAAATTGTTCTAATTTCTCTCTCTCTTTTTCCCCCCCTGTACTCTAATTGGCCTAGCTGGATTATGTTAATTATTTCTGATCAAAACTGCTTAATTAGCATGTCAGGTCAATTAGTGAGAGCCTTTGGGGTTTAAGATAGTTGTTTTATTTTTATTTTTAGTTATGGAGTAGGCAATCCTTTGTAATATGTTTTATGTTTCTAGAACTATCCCTGAATTAATGAAAAGTTAACAGGCTGGGATATGAAAAAAATGCTTCATAAGCATCCACCAATATCTTTCACTGGGGATCACTGGTACCTAAAATGCTTCTTTAATGCTTCATCACTGCAATCAATTTTGAAAGCAAAGTTCATGGCCTCACAAGCTGCCCCACAAGGGGATGATAGAATCATAGAATGGTTTGGGTTGGAAGTGACCTTTAAAGGTCATCTAGTCCAATGCCCCTATGGTGAGTAGGACATTTTCAACTAAAACAGGTTGCTCAGAACCCCATCCAGCCTCACCTGGAATCTTGAACACTTCCAGGGATGGGATGTCTATGATAAAATGAGCACCAGGAGAGCCTTGTACCACCCTGGGAGTCAAGGGTCAGGACATAGCTGCAGCCACAAGTGTGCTCCCTTCCTGTCCATACAACACAGGGATAACAATCCTCTGCCATCTGCAAGATCCCTTTGAGGAACTCCTTGTAAAGTACTGAAAGGCTGCTAAATGTTATGTTTATTTCTTGCAGGTAATACCCATTCATAATCAGAGAAGCTTTTAGATTGCACTGCCACAGAAGATGTCAAAGAAAATCTGTCCATAGATTAAAGTCTCTCTTTTTTTAAAATATTCTAAATACTTGATTTATTTCTGTGAGTGTAGGTTTTCATCAGACCATCTTTCTCCTTAATTGAGCTAATAACTTTACTCCTGTCCTCCTCTTTGTTCAGTCTGGCAAGCAATTTCCCAGCCTCATCTCCCATCTCATATATCCACTTTTGATCTGATTATTAGCATTTAATCTTCTTCAATATTCAGTGTATGATACCCAAACCCAGCCTTATTTAAGGAAGTAATACCTTCTGGTGTGCTGGATGTCACACGTTTCCTTTGTAAGCTAACAGTTTTATCTTGTGTTATTGCAAGTTATTTTGTCTCCATTTTCATTTCCCTCCTCCCCCTTTTTTAACTGGCATACAACTTCTCGTAAGAAAAGATAAATGGAAATGCAACTGCAGAAGGAAAATTGAGTTAGGCATAGATTTGTATATGGAAAATGGGCAAGCACTGGAGGGTTTAACTCAGGAATACACAGTGCACATGCTCCTGAGGAAACTTTTACCTCCATGCAGCTGGTGGATGCTTCTGGAAAGACTTCATAGCCCCCCATCCTTGGCCTTTCCCTACTCAGTACACTGCAAAGATTCCTGGAGTCCAACTGCTCAAACTGAGATCTGGATTGAACCTGTGTGATGCCTTTGCTGTGTGTTTGGATTCATCTGTCAGATCATTCTCTGGATTCATCTGTCAGATCATTCTTGGTGCAAATCAGTGTAGATCACCCTCTGGACTAACCTGCTGGTTATGGACTGCTCAGGTGGGTGATCTGTAGTCTTGGTAAGCCAAGAAATGTGGCAGGAAATGTTTTCAGTGAGGGTGGCAGATCAATGGCTCAGGTTGTCCAGAGAGGTGGTAGATGCCACATCACTGGAAACCAGGTCGGGTAGGATGGTCTGAATGACCTGCTCTAGTTGTAGGTGTCCCTGCTGACTGCAGGGGGGTTGCACTAGGTGACCTTTAAAGGTCCCTTCCCACCAAAACTATTGGATGATGATAAGCCTTCTGTGTACACCAAAGTCAGGTGGGTGTAGTGAGGCAGTTTCTGTGGTGCTTGCCTTTTGTGCTGTTCCATGGCTGGCCGTTCAGCTTGAAGCACAGTATCAGCAGTCAGCACGAGGGGCAAGCTGGAGGACAGAGGTGTTGCTGTCAGAAGCAGAACAAATGGACCAGCACAGACAAAACCTTATAGTGGCCTTCCAGTATCTGAAGGGGGCCTACAGGAGGGCTGGGGAGGGACTATTGACAAGGTCTTGTAATGATAGGATGAGTAATGGGTTTAAACTGGCAGAGGGGAGATTGAAACTGGATGTTAGGAAGAAGTTCTTTCCAGTGAGAGTGGTGAGACACTGACACAGGTTGCCCAGGGAGGTTGTGGAGCACAGAATCACCCAATGTGATCTTTGATTACATTGGGTGATTCTGTGCTCCACAACGTCCCTGGAGGTGTTCAAGGCCAGGTTGGATGAGGTCTTGAGTGACCTGTTCTAGTGGGAGGTGTCCCTGCCTATGGCAGGGGTTTGGAACGGGATGATCTTTGAGATCCCTTCCAACCTAAACCATTCTATGATTCTGTGATTCTAAAACTTTGACAGATACAAACGTGCGCAAATCACTTTTTGCTCAGAAATCTTTCTGAGTGTAAGTCACTGAGACAGATCCTTCAGTGTGTTAGACCATTTCAATGTGGAAAAATAAAAGAGAGAAGGTGAGTGACCTCATAGCCAAAAAGTAGTCTGTAATGGAGCAGTATAATATGCCCTGTTAGCAGTGGGCTGGTCTACAGGGAGGACTCATCAGCTGCTGTTACCACAAAGGTGTCGCTGAGCCCTCATCCCAGACACATCCATTCCCCACTTTAGGAATCAGATTACCAGGAACAACCTCCCTTTGATAAACCAAGGTTAAAAACTTGCAAGAAAACAATTCTCAAAGTTAATGATTTGCTGCCATGCCTCACAAATGCTTGCCAAGTGTCCTTATCTGTGAAGCCACTGAATGGCCTTTCTGTTTTGTTTCTAACTATAGTCCTGTCCCTGTACTGTGTTGACACAATCTGCTTCAAACACTGAATTACTTGTGATTAATCCTAGGTGCTTCATGTATGACACATAATTAACCTCCCAAATTAACAGGGAAGAGGAATTGAAAGCACATGACATTCTGAGCTCAAAGTCTTCTCTAAATAGCATGAAAATGGAACAGGATTGAATTTGCCACTTAAGTCTCCTTAGTTCAAATCTTTCCTGCTGTTAGATTAAGAAACTGTGTTCCCTGTGGGTCTCATTTATGGCAATACTTTAAATCATAGAACCATAGAACATCAGGGGTATTCCAGCACCCCTGCCAATGCAGGATCTCCTAGAGTAGGTGACTCAGAAACACATCCAGGCAGGCTTTGAAAGTCTCCAGAGAAGACTCCACAACCTCACTGGGCAGCCTGTTTCAGTGATCCATCACCCTCCTAGTAAAGAAGTTTCTTCTCCTGTTGAAGTGGAAGCTCCTGTATTCCAGCTTATACCTGTTGTCCCTTGGCCTATTACTGGGCACCACCAAAATAAAAGAGCCTGGCACCTTCATCTTGACACCCACCCCTCAGATATTTATAGGCATTAATAAAATGCCCTTTCAGCCTTCTCAAAATTGAACAGCCCCAGGGCTCTCAGTCTTTCATCATAGCAGAGGTGTTCAAGTCCTGCTATCATCCTCTTAGCATACTCCCTGCAGTAGATTCCTGTCTCTCTTAAATTGGAGTGCCCAAAACTGCGCTCAGTATTCCAGGTGTAGTCTCACCAGGGCAGAGTAGAGATGGAGGAGAACCTCCCTAGTCATAAATACAAGACTATTCTTTTGTTCTCTGCAGGTGATGGTAAGCACTGAGGAAATCACCAAATGCTCTTACAAAAGCTACTTCTGCCCTCAGCTAAAACCACTTAAAGAAAAGCTGAGCTCTTTCTACCAACTAGGAAGAATCTTCAGCAGTCAAAAGATGAAACAGAAGCAGAACCAACACATACCTGGAGATGCAGATTGGCAAAAGCCCAGGAAACCCACCAGGGAACAGAGGTCTTTCTAATTATGGAGCTTGGTATAGCCATGTGCTCAGTGCAGCAGGGAGGGAATAGCTCAGAAAGGAAAAAGTATTAAGGTCCAAAAAACTAAGCATCTGGTGGGCATGAGGTGCTTCACCACTTCTGGGGGTCTGCACACTAACAAAGCTGTATGCAAACATAATGAAAAAGTCTTTTTCTGCCTTCTTTAATAAATAAATAAATAAGTGACATGAGTGCAGCATTGTGGAGTTTTGTTTGGGGTCTTAGTTTGGTTTCAGTGTGGGGCTTTTTTTTTGGGGGGGGGGGGGGGTGTTTGGGTGTTTTTTTTTTCTTTCCCTTAACTGGGAAATTTCGGCTCGAGGTGAGGAGAAAGTTCTTCACTGAGAGAGTCATTAGGCACTGGAATGGGCTGCCTGGGGAAGTGGTGGAGTCGTCGTCCCTGGGGCAGTTCAAGGCAAGGTTGGATGTGGCACTTGGTGCCATGGTCTAGCCTTGGGCACTGTGGTAAAGGGTTGGACTTGATGATCTGTGAGGTCTCTTCCAACCTTGGTGATACTGTGATACTGTGATAACTGTGTTTGTATAAAGTTAGAGGCACAGATCCTCGAACTTTTTATTGAAGTCTTCACAAGTGCTCTCTCTTCAACAATGTATCTAAAGACATTTTGATGTGTAAAAGCTCATGAAGAGTGGCTAATGTGATAAAAGCAGGAGCTTCAAGCAATGACATCTAAAGACAGCCTGTCTGAAGATCTTGAAATCAGATAGAATAAAGAGAAGGCTAAAATGACAAACATGTTTGATCTTATGTACTTAAACAGAAAATCATTTCTGAGCCCTGTCTTATCCTATAAAAGAACTGATTAATGTATTGGATTTAGATACATGTAGCTGTATTTGCTACTGAGAAAATTACGTGCTTGCCCCTTTCCACTAACACTGTGTTTTGGGAGTTCAAGTTTATTGGTTTAAAAGCCCAAATCACCCCTTTCATTCCTCCTCCCCTTCACCTCTTTCACTCCTCCTCCCCTTCACCTCTTTCACTCCTCCTCCCCTTCACCTCTTTCATTCCTCCTCCCCTTCACCTCTTTCATTCCTCCTCCCCTCTCTGCCTAAAAACAAATGTATTCAAGTGAATAATAGGAGGTAGGTTTCTTGTGCTGATATGATTGTTGGGTCAAGCAGAGAAGAGCAATGAACACAAGAGGTAAGTGTTGGGTCAGGTGCAGTCACTGCAATGCAGCTATGCCACTGACAAGGAGACTGCAGGTAATTAGGGGATGAGAGACAACTTCTATGCCATTAGACCTGTAAATGCCTCCATTTAAGAGTCTGGAGAAATGAGTCCTAAAACTGTCATTTCTGTGTTCAGGTCTGGAGTTCACAGACCAAGACAAGCTTGGTAGCAAAGAGGTAACAATGACCATACAGCTGCTGTGAGATTTACCACTGGACTCATACAGGCACAGACAAGCTTAGACCTAGAGCCTTTCCTCTAAAACACAGGCTGCAGTCCTGCAGAGTTAAAGAAAACTTACTTAATATTAGCTCATATTTCAAGGTACTTCTTCCCCCAAGCCCATAAAGCATGTAAATTCTTTTAAAATGTTTCTACAGAAGAAAAATTATTTTCCTTGTCTGCATTCAGGAGGTTCTTTGTTCAACCCTTCCAACTTCCAGCAGATCAAGAGAGGTTCTCCTCCCCCTTTACTCTGCCCTGCTGAGACCTCATCTTGAATACTGTGTTCAATTCTGGGCTCCCCAGTTGAAGTGGGACAGGGATCTGCTGGAGAGGGTCCAGCAGAGGGCTACAAGGATGATTAGGGGACTGGAGGGCATGGCTTATGAGGAGAGGCTGAGGGAGGATGTGGGGCTTTTTAATCTTAGAGAGCCAGGAGTGGGGGAACAGGCTCTGTTCACTGCTCCCTGGGATAGGACAAGGAGCAATGGGTGTAAGTTGGAGCACAGACAGCTTCACCTCAACACAAGGGGGAAGTTCTTTAGTGTAAGGGTCCCAGAGCACTGGAATAGGCTTCCCAGAGAGGTTGTGGAGTCTCTTTCTCTGAAGACTTTCAAGGCCTGCCTGGATGTTTTCCTCTGTGATCTGTGTTAGATAGGATTATCCTGCTCTGGCAGGGGGGTTGGACTCAACGATCTGCTTGGGTCTCTTCTAGCCCCTGACATCCTGTGAGCCTGTGAACTACAGAAAGCTCTACATGCCATGGCCCTGATTGAGTAAAGCATTAAAGAAGTTGCTTTATTCTCTGTGCAGCATTACACACACCATACATCCAGTGCTGAGCTCCATGTTCAAGTGTGGCCAGTGTGGCCAGCAGGACAAAAGAAGTTATTCTCCCACTTTGCTCTCTTCAGACCCCACCTGTGTGCAGTTCTTGAGCCCCCAACACAAAAAGGACATGGAACTGTTGGAGCGAGTCCAGAGGAGGGCCACGAAGATGCTCAGAGGGCTGCAGCAGCTCTGCTATGAGGACAGACTATGAGAGAGTTGGGGCTTTTCAGTCTAGAGAAGAGAAGGATTCGAGGAGACCTTATAGTGGCCTTTCAGTATCTGAAGGGGGCTACAGGAAGGCTGGGGAGGGACTACTGACATGGTCTTGTAATGACAGGACAAGGAGTAATGGGTTTAAACTGGCAGAGGGCAGACTGGATGTTAGGAGGAAGTTCTTTCCAGTGAGGGTGGTGAGACACTGACACAGGTTGCCCAGGGAGGCTGTGAATGCTCCCCCCTGGAGGTGTTCAAGGCCTTAAGTAATCTGCTCTAGTGGGAAGTTCCCCTGCCTATGGCAGAGGATTGGAGCTGGATGATCCTTCAGAACCTTTCCAACCTAAACCATTCCATGATTCTATGAAGCCTTGAAAATAAATAACAGTGCATTAGAAAGATTCATCTCTACTAAATGCTGGCCTGTTCCTTGATCTCCCAAGGAGGTGTAAAGAGAAGTGTAGATGGCTGAGGCTGCAGTCTATAGTTACTGATCCACCTGAGCAACAAAGCAGCCTGCCCTGTGCTCACTGGCACACTTCTTTCCTCACAGATCTGATTTTCATTCCCCCCACTGCCCTCTAAAGGACCTGTATGTTATCTTTGGTTACAACTGCTGTCCCAGCCCAGAGCCAGACATGTCAGCCTCCACATGTTCCTGTGAGCGAGTCACTGCCCCAAAGGCAAAGTATCTGCACAAACAAAATCTCTAATGTCGTGCAATAAAATCTGCTAAAGAAGAGCAAGGAGAAAGCATCAGCTCTGGATCAGTGGAGGCTGGGGGCACCTAAGGCACTGTGCATGAGCTCCAGGCAGCAGCAAGCAGCAGCTTTAATACTGCTTTAGAGATTCTCCAGTTCCTTATGCACCCACATCTCTGGTATTGGGCTGAAGTCACACTTGAATGTACAATATTTGCATTCCACTTGCTAATTCATGTTGCTTGTTCTCTCTAATCTCGACATCACAGCACAAATCCTTTTCATGCTCTATTTCCTGTGCACTGCAGCTTCCTGGGTTTGTAAGTGACATTATTCTTCCCATTGAAGTTAATTTCTTTCCAATGAAGCAGACTATGGACTGGCTCTAACTGTCTCCCTCCTGCCCCACTTCTCAGGAGGAGCTAAACAAAAGGACACAGCCTCAAGCTACACCAGGAGAAGTTTAAGCTTGAGGTGAGGAGAAAGTTCTTCACTGAGAGAGTCATTGGACACTGGAATGGGCTGCCCGGGGAGGTGGTGGAGTCACCATCCCTGGGGCTGTTCAAGGCAGGATTGGACGTGGCACTTGGTGCCATGGTCTAGCCTTGAGCTCTGTGGTAAAGGGTTGGACTTGATGATCTGTGAGGTCTCTTCCAACCTTGGTGATACTGTGATACTGTGTGATACTGTGATACTGGGTGACACTGTGAAAAGTCAAAGCAGTTTTTTACTACCACCTTTTTAATCACCTTTATGGGCTACTGAAAAAGTGGTTAGCAACTTCTTCCTCTTCTACAGCTGCTGAGGGCTGCTACATTCACAGAGTTGTGGACAAAACTACTTCTGACAATTGACAAGCAAAGCAGACAGAAGGCATCACTGCAAACAGGCTAAGGGGTCAGCCAAGTGAGGAAGACAAGAGACACTGTCTGCTGAAGGCTGCCTTACACCATCATGGACAGAATCAATGCAGAAGAGGTGCACTTGAATTCTGAAGGCAGTAGGGGAGCAGAAGCAAGCTCTGTGAGGAAAATAGATTGTGGAAGGCCTTGGCAGGTGGCACAAAAATTAGCAAGGTCCTTTTCGCTGTGTAGTGTCCCAAAACAAAGCCTGTTAGGCCTGGCAGATTCTGCAGCTGCCATGCAAGCCCATAGTTCTGAACACATCTGCTATAGATCAGCTCACCTGGCTGTGTAAGGCGCTCTCAGCTGGCTCTGACCAACACTGACCACAATATCCCCTCAGCCATGGCGTCTTGGTTTTCTGAGACGTCTGCAGTGCCAGAGCAGGGCCTGCTGAGACAGGACAAGGGCAATGGTTTTAAAGTAAGAAGGACATTTGGACTAAAGAGAAGAAAGGTATCTATAGGCTGAGGCTGCCCGGGGAGGTGTGAGGTGCCCCATTCCTTGTGACATTCCAGATCAGGCTGGACAGGGCTCTTAGTTGTAGCTGTCCCTGTTCATTGCAGGGGATTGAATCACAGAATCACACAGTGGTTTAGGTTGGAAGGGACCTCAAAGCTCAGCCAGTTCCAACCCCCGCCATAGGCAGGGACACCTCCTGCTAGAGCAGGCCACTCAAGGCCTCATCCAGCCTGGCCTTGAGCACCTGCAGGGAGGGAGCAGCCACAGCCTCCCTGGGCAACCTGTGCCAGTGTCTCACCACCCTCACTGCAGAGAACTCCTTCCTAACATCTTTAAATCTCCCCTCTGCCAGTTTAAACCCTTTACTCCTTGTCCTGTCATTACAAGACCTTGCCAGCAGCTCCTCCTCAGCCTCCCTGCAGGTCCCCCTCAGACAGCGGGAGGCCTCTGCCAGGTCTGCTGGAAGCCTTCCCTTCTGCACAGCCCCAGCTCTCTCAGCCTGTCCTCACAGCAGAGCTGCTGCAGCCCTCTCAGCGTCTTCGTGGCCTCCTCTGGACTCGCTCCAACAGTTTGATCTTCTTCTTATGTTGGAGGCTCCAGAACTGTGCACAAGACTCCAGGAGGGGTCTGAGGAGAGCAGAGCAAAGGGGCAGAATCCCCTCCCTTGCCCTGCTGGCAATGCTGCTCTTGCTGCAGCCCAGCATAGGGTTGCTGTCTGGGCTGCACATGTACACTGCCAGCTCATGTTCAGCTCTTCATCAACCAAGACTCTCCTTAAAGGTCTCTTCCAACCCAAACCATTCTATGATTCTATGATCAGAACTGTTAGATCTTCACCTTTCCTGCTTCAAGCTCTGGTTTGGCACCAGAGAAAGTCTGGAGCCAAGGCTCATTCGTTAGTTTTACGTCTGAGAAATGATTTCAGGATCCATTTCCTAGACTTGCAGCAGGGAATGCAGGATTTGTTACACACACAACCTGCACAGTATCGTAGGACAAAACCCTGTGCAGTGCAGTATGCTTTAGACCATCTGTAATGACCAATCCTTCTGAGTTATAGATGTCTTTCTTTTTCCTTTCTTTTTGGCTGGAACTCCCTGGCATTTCTGTGTGCTGGGCTATGATTTACTCACCAGCAATTCTTAACAGACAGCCCCCTCAATTCAAGAAAGATGTTGAGGTGCTGGAACATGTCCAGAGAAGGGCAACAAAGCTGGTGAGGGGCCTGGAGCACAAATCCTATGAGGAGAGGTTGAGGGAGCTGGGCCTGTTTAGCCTGGAGAAGAGGAGGCTCAGGGGTGATCTTATTACTGTCTACAACTACCTGAAGGGGCATTGTAGCCAGGTGGGGAGTGGCCTCTTCTGCCAGGCAACCAGCAATAGAACAAGGAGACACAGTCTCAAGTTGTGCCAGGGTAGGTATAGGCTGGATGTTAGGAAGAAGTTCTTCACAGAGAGAGTGATTTCCCATTGGAATGGGCTGCCCAGGGAGGTGGTGGAGGCACCGTCCCTGGGGGTCTTCAAGAAAAGCCTGGATGAGGCACTTAGTGCCATGGTCTGGTTGATTGGTTAGGGCTGGGTGATAGGTTGGACTGTATGATCTTGGAGGTCTCTTCCAACCTGGTTGATTCTATGATTCTGTGATTCTATAAGAGTGGCCCCAGCCTCAGCACCACTGTAGCTCCTTAAGTTATTGTGCCTTGTCTGTGTGCAGAGGGACGTGCAATGGCAGCACTGAAATACACACTGCTATCCCTCACTGTTTGCTCCCCACTCACACACAGAGTGCTATGGCTTTTGTTTTGGGGCCCTGAGGCCACAAGTTTTACTTCTTTTTTGTTTCTTTATGAAAGTATCCCTCCTAGATATGTCAGGACACAGCAGCAATGCCTTTGTGCATGGCTGATAATTGCAGACTCTTCATGAAGTTTACTTTTTGCAGCATGCAGAGGTAGGGAAATGCCTTCTTATTGTTCAAGTCCACTTTATTCTTCACTGTTCTTAATAGTAGCTACATGGATGAAATGGAGTTTGTCAGCATCAACAGCAGCACAGGCTGCTCGTTTCTTCTGTCCTCTCTCCTGTGTGCTCAGGAACAGCTCAAAGTACACCACACTAGAAATCAGCTCTGGTTTGTGACAGAGTTTTGCCATGAAGGTGCAGAGCAATTGTGTTAGTCCTACAGAACAGAGTCTGTATCTGTAACCTGTCAACATGTGAGGCTGGTTTTCAAAGTATCTCACTGTTGCTGTCTGTCTGTTGAGGGAAAAGCAAAAGGCAAAGATGCAGGGCTGGGAGTTGGCTGCACAGCTGTCACAGAATCACAGAATCAACCAGGTTGGAAAAGACCTCCAAGATGATTGAGTCCAACCTATCACCTAACCCTTCTAATTAACTGAACCATGGCACTAAGCACCTCATCCAGCCTCCTCTTAAACACCTCCAGGGATGGGGACTCCACCACCTCTCCAGGCAGCCCATTCCAATGCCAATCACTCTTGCTGGGAAGAATTTCTTCCTAACATCCAGCCTGAACCTGCCTTGGCACAGTCTGAGGCTGTATCCTCTTGTTCTGTCCCTGGGTGCCTGGGAGAAGAGACCAAGTCCACGTAGCTACAGCTGCTTTTCAGGTAGTTGTAGAGAGCAATAAGGTCAGTTCTGGGTGCTCCTCTAGTTCCCACTCCCAATTAGGGCAAGTCTTTTACAAGTCCTGTGCTACATTCAATGGCTTCTTCTGGACGTCTCTGGGGTCTAGGCAACCGAAGTTCAATCTTGAGGCCTTCAGACAGTTTCTGCAATGAGTTCATCCCACACTTCAAGCAAATCTGCTGATTCCTCTGCAAGACACAGATAATGATCTTTCCTATTTAAACAGCTGGAGGCTCTGCCAGGAACAGTAGTTGCTACATGTCTGCCTAAATCCTAACACAGCAGGACCTCAGCCTTCGCTGATCCTCACGCACTACACCATTGATACTTGTTTCATCTCTCTCTCTCTCCCCAAGCTGTCTGCAAACTCTGGCCAAAGGAACAGCCTGGAGGCATTTCAGGGGTGGAGATTGAATATTTTAAAATGGGAGTCTTCTTTTTTTCTGCTTTGGGCTAAGAAACAACCATTCTGGGACAAATCCTTTGCTGCCACTGTGCCGAGATCAGTGCCGCTGCGTGGCAGGAAGGCTGGATTCACTCATGGCTTGTACAGATACTCACTCTAAACTGCTGACCCTTCCATTTGCTCTCCTCCTGTTCTCTGTAGAACCACCATCTGCCTGCTAAGTGCTACATAGCACACAGCCATATTTTAATTCTCTTCTGGAATAAAAAGCTGCTCCTCTCCCCCAGATTAAAATGCTGCCTACACAACAGCGCTGAGCTGCCTGCTTTTTGCTCTGTGTGTAGCAGAGTTTAACGTTCAATACTGCCTTGTGGGAGAACATTAACTGAGTGCCTGCTTCTGCCTCTAAATGAAGGGGCAGGTCAAATCTCATCAGTGCCCTTAAGAGGTACCTACACTAATTTTCTCATTGTACCTTTCTGCCACCAATTCAGAATGATAAAACACGTAATTACACTGCACAGATTTGCATTCTCTCTTGCACAGCACTGAAAATATTTTGTTCAGTTGCCAACTGTTTTGCTTCAATATTTATGGTCTGGATGCTCTTCATATGTCTTAGACTACTACAGATGCTCCAAAAAAAACCAAAAAAAACCTTTCAAAAGTGTGGTTTTGTGTGTTTTAGTTTGTCACACTCCTCTCCACATGACATCTTCACCAAGTCACCTGCTCAACTTCTTTTTTAAATCATCAGCAGTGCTTAGTGTTTAAAAAAACCAGAATGGATTCTACTGGACTTGGGAGCAGAGGGGCTGAGCTTCAGCCAAACCATTAGAATAGTGAGAGGAGATCTCTGCCACAACCTGCTCTTCTGGAGAGCACTCTGCATGAAAAACGAGCTGGAAAAGTACAGTTGAGTGCAAGGTTAAATAGCTTTATGAAAAATGGACAACCCAAACCTCATCTGGCAGGTTTGGTTGACAGCACCAAGGAACAAACCAGGGATCTGAATGCCTGTTCTACATGCAAAAGACACTTCAACCTATGGAGGCTTTTAGTGCTGTACTGATTGAGCAGAACAAAATGGAGAGTTATTCTCTACTGCACTTCTCTGTCAAAGAACACAGAGTGGGAGAGGAATCATTCCCTCATTCTGCTTGCCACAGGCAAATCTCAGTTCAGGAAACCAGCCTCTTCCCTCAGAGAGGACAATGTTGCTGGGCTGCTCCTCCCAGCTGCAGCACTTCCATGGAGGATGAAGCAGCTGCCCATGCTTTGATGCTCTACAGACATGATTGCTTTGTTGATCATCAGGAAAGATGAGCCCCTCTCCTATGAGGAGAGACTGAGGGAGTTGGGGCTGTTCAGCCTAGAGAGAAGAAGGCTCCCAGGTGACCTTATTGTGGCCTTTAGTATCTTAAGGGAGCCTACAAGAAAGCTGGGGAGGGACTCTTTAGGATGTCAGGCAGTGATAGGACTGGGGGGAATGGAACAGAGCTAGAAATGAGTAGATTCAGACTGGATGTTAGGAAGAAATTGTTCAGCATGAGAGTGGTGAGACTCTGGAATGAGTTGGCCAGGGAGGTGGTGGAAGCCTCATGACTTGATGTGTTTAAGGCCAGGCTGGATGAAGCTGTGGCCAGCCTGATCTAGTGTGAGGTGTCCCTGCCCATGGCAAGGAGATTGGAACTAGATGATCCTTGTGCTCCCTTCCAACCCTGACTGATTCTATGACTCTATGATTCTGTGACTTAGCATCCATGAGCAGCACTCTAGGGAAAAAAGAAATAAAGAAAGAAAAAAGAAATAAAGAAAGAATTTCTCCTGAGCACATTTGTAGCTTCCTATTTAACACAAACCCTGGTAAAGCACAGAAGCAGTCTGTTCTGGCCCAGAAACACTGTGCACAGCAACTTTTGGTGTTTATTTATGAAAACAATACAATGTGGTTCCAGTGGGAACAGATCAAGTTGCATAAAAGATTTAAGAGTCCATTCTGTAGCTGCAATAAGGCTCTTAGCACTTCCCCAGATCCTCCCATGTATTCCAGCAGAGTGGCTTATGCTGGTTTATCTTCTGAAGCATAAACCATTTTATGCCTTCAGTATTTTGGAAGTGGTTATCACGATAAAATAGATTTAAGCCACAAAATAATGTGCCCATTTGCTGTTTGGAAATGTGTTAAATCTGGGTTTGAGAAACTAACTGCATGTGAAGCTATTAGCACAGCACTGGTAACACCCTAGAACAGCACTCTAGAAGTGACAGCAGGGTCTTGTTAAAGGTTAATCCTGGTTTAATACAACTCTGTTGAAAAATTCATCAGTGAAAAACCATCTTCAAGAAAAAATATGAATCCTTCCTTAGAGTTTAAGTGATCTGGGAGTGGGGTTGGGGCTGGGTTTTGGGTTTCTTTGCTTTTTGGGGGGGGTTTTGGGAGGTTGTTTGTTGGTTTGGTTTGGTGGTTTTGTTGATTGTGGGTTTTGTTGTTGTTGTTGTTGTTGGGTGATTTTGTTTAACAATTTAAGCAAAACAAATCTTTCATGAAATGAAAGTGAAGGGATTTGGTTTGTTTGCTTCCTTGGTTCTTTCATTGTAACATGTTTTTGAGCCATATTTGGGTTTTCTGCCGTGTTCAGCAGGTAAATATGCTGAAGTTAACTCCCTTTTATCCTAAGGAGTCATATAAAATGGACAAGGGGCAACAGGTTCAAGTTGCTCCTGGGGAGATTCTAATTGGAATACAGAAGAAAATGCTTCACCATGAGAAGAGTTGGACATTGAAATCATCCCCCAAGGGATGTAGTAGATATGCTTATGCTGGTCAGTTTTAAGACTCAGCTTGATAGGGTGCTGGGCTAACTCATTTAAACTACACTATCACCTCAAAAGGTTGGATCAGATGATCCTTGGGGTCTCTTCCAACCTGGCATTCCATCATTCTGTGATTTAAGATAACAGTGGCAGGGTGATACTGCCAGGAGTTAATGCTAGAAGTTTACATCCTAAAGAAGCATGACCTCAGACAAGGGAATTCTGATGTGTTGTATTCTTCCTGTGAAGACAATTCAGGGTCTGTAGCAGGAGCGAAGCATTAGCATCAATACTCCTGCTTTAATAAGTACATGAGAGATAACTCCCTCTGCAGTGCTTAGGAGAAAGTAATTCCATGTAGGGCTACACAAATTTTCACTTTGTTAATTAGGTTAAGAGGTGACAAATAGCATTAGGAACTTCCACTGGAGCTGTATCAGCTTCAAAATTGCACAGAAATGGAAAGAGAATTTATGTTACCCAGTAACTTTGGCAATCAGCTCTACTTCCAAAGCAGAGCCCAGGACAGGAAAATCTTCACTTAGCCATGCATTTGTTCCTTTTCCTCATTTTTAAAGGTCCTTTGGCTTTCATTATCGTTCCTCCAAGACAAACAGCTTGTGAAGCAGTTACCCAAAGACACAACGTGCCTTTATTCTGAAACCTGTCACTTCAGGAAGCATTTGGCCTGAGTAGCTTTACTCAGCCCAGGTATGCCAGAGGAATTGCCCCAGAGAAATGACAAGAAGCTAAAACCTCTTTTGATAATGTCTGGTTCCCCCTTCAAAAATAATTAGGCTCACTGAGATCATGTCCTGGCATCACATTAACTTCAGTTGGTGTCCAGGGGTACCCCAAATTCCTTTCTTCTCCCTCCCACTCTGTGGGTTTCAATGGGAGAAGGCGGCAGAAAAGCTGCTTCCCCCACACACACACACTGTGGGCTTGAAGGGGGGCAGCAAAGATGCCTTTCTGCAGGTGGGCTGACCCATGTGGAAGCCTGCTCTGGAACTGGGCTGGTGCTTGGCTGGGTTTCTGTACCCAGTATAAATGATAAATGGTCACTTTGTCTGGAAAAAGGATAAATAGAGCAAGGGTTCCCACCTTGGGAGTTCCTGCCTTGAGAGTCCCCTGCCACTGCAAAGGACAAGTTCCTGCTGTGACTGGAACGTCCTCACTTTTGGACAGCTCCTACCTTTTGTATGGTTCTTGGTTTTATCCCATCCCTGCTTTTGGACAGTTCTCCCCACCTTTGCACCCTTCTGTGCAAACTTGCAGGCTTGGCAAGCCCTGGGGTCCTTTGAGAGAGAGAACCAGTGGCATCTGGATTGCTCTCTCTCTCAGAGCCTATCAGTAGCCAACTTCCTGGCTGTCTCCTGGACTGGGGACCCTAGCAGGTTTGGCTCTCCCCTGCTGCTGTGAAGGCAGCATCATTCCATAACCATCCCACTCAGGAAGAAGTGCTCCAGACATTTCCAAGTTTGGCAGCTCTGCCACTTGCCTAAGGGCTTCTGCAACGTAGATCTCTAGGATTGGCTATTGTCTGCAGCATCAAAAGGCTGCTCCTGCCAAGGAATCCAGCAAGGGATCACTGCCAAATGCCTACCTCACTCCCGTGAGTAAGATCTGCTGTTCCCTTCGTCTTCTGCTCAGCCTGACTGATAATGGGGTAAAGCTGTGTTTATAGCTTGGCCTTTTCCCTTTCCTGACTTCCTAAATAGCTAAATGTATCTATGATATCCCTCTGCAAGAAATTCCTGAGCCAACTGAATCTGTTAATAAACTAAATGAATTTTTGTATCTAGTTTGGGGGTGGGGTGCCAGGAAAATAAAATCATTCTGTTGTAATTCCTGACTTGGCCACATTAATTCCCTTCCTCCAGGACAGTTGGGGCTCTGGCAAGTGTCTTTAACAGAGTCACCAATAACTGATGAGATTCAGTCAATCTCCCTGAAAGGCTTAAGGAATGTGAGGGAATGGACAGGAATATTTTTTGATAGTGCAGAGAGGAGCTGTGTTTAAATCAGAAATCAGCTTTCTATCAGAAAAGTTTTATCAGGTCCAGTAGCAGGAGATTAATCCACTCCAAAAACTCACCAGCTGGTGCTTCAGACACAAGAAGAAAGCCTTGAGAAACAGCCTTTCATTCTCAGCTGAGGATTCTGATCAAGAGAGGGAGAGTCTAAATGCCTGTGTTACTGAAGACCCCTCTTAGCCTTTTACTGCTCACAGGCAGCAATCAGATCTGCAAGCTAGCAAGTGATTACAGGTAGGTCTTGGAGATTTTGAACCAGACAAACCAGAGCAGGCAAGATTTATCTGGCATGAGAAGCAGTTCCCTTCAGAAGACTCTCTATCAGGCTCTTTGTAGCAAACAGCCCTTTTGGGCTGGGTGAAAGTGGCCCTGGTGCAATTTTGTTTGCCACCTTTCCTAGGGAGGGGAAAGAGGAAGAAGTTCAGGAGCGCAGCTCTGATCTCAGGATGCAACCTCCCTTTTCTGTAGCTTGCCAGAGTGAGTGCTGGGCCATGAAACAGGGGCCCACTGGTGCAAAGAGCATCCCGAACTGCCTCACATCACAAGGCAGTCACAGCTGCAGGATGTGAGTACGAGGTACATCCCTCAGCACTCCTCAGGAGTCAGCTCCGTGGTGGGCACAATGGCCTCCAGCTATACATAGGTTTTCCTTTTGGTTTTTGGTCCCTGCTTGTCATCTGCAGCACATACTGAAGGGAACAGCATGCACCTCATTATTTAGATTTACCATTCCACTTGTAGCACCTCGGAGCAAAGCAGAAGGGTTTAATAATTCTCCTCCCCTACCAGCTAAGGAATGGGGAGATCAGTGGGAAACCACAGCCCCACTGTCTGCTTCCTCTGGTGACAGGGGCTTGTTTGAGCCGCTGCCTGCCTGCTACTGCTTTGTGCTCCAAGAGGCATTTGCTCCAGTCACTGGATGATTTTATCTGTAAAGAAGGCATCTGAGCAGACTTTTAACCTGGGGGAGGGAGGCAAAGCAAAATTCTGGTGAGTTCAATTACCTTCTGCTGCATACAATCATCCACCATAGCACAGCTCGGCAATAACATTCATGTTGCCATTAATAGGAAACACTTCACATTGCACTCCAGAGATTTGCTTTTTTTCTTTGGGTATGGAAGTGATCCCTTCAGATTGGAGCTGCCTGAACAAAGCCTAGGGGCTCAGACACCACCAGCAGTATCTCTCTAAATATCTCTGTCTTACTGTGTAATCTCTACGCTGACTTGAAGGAAAAGTGCCAATTGCTGAAGCTATAGGGCTGTGTGTGCATAAAGCACACCCTTAGCCGAGCGGCCCTGTGGGGCAAGATGAGTTATTTGCTGATTTACCTCAAGTAAATCATTATAATACTTCAATAGGATGATCTTAGCCTCGACAAAATGCTTCAAAGCATTTTTGAAGAGAACATTTAATCTATGCCTGACTCCCTGATGCCATGAAATGAAGAAGGAAAAATGTGACTATGCACTACGCTGCTAACATCCTGAACATGCCCATCAAATGCATGGGGAGAGGGGGAAAGTGGAGCTTTTTTGACCATGCTTAAAGCTACCTTAAGTCTTCCAAAGAGAGAAATGAAGGCTTGCTTAAGAAAATTTAGCCACCTTGAGAAATAGAATCTAAATAATAAGAATGATAGTAATGATGTCAGAAGATCAGAATCAGCATTTCATCCCACATCTCCAGATGGACTGCTTGTATCAGGCTGGCAGTTGCCTGTAAACCTCAGAGGCAGAGATGGCTGAAGTGCTGCCAGCAGAAGAGTGATAGTTGACTGAAAGACAGATGAGGTGTCAGGAAGTCTGGAGCTAGCTGGAGGAGTGAGTTGTATCTGTTCAGTCTGGAGAAGAGGAGGCTCCCAGGTGACCTTCTTGTGGCCTTCCAGCATCTGAAGGGGGCCTACAAAAACGCTGGGGAAGGACTTTTTAGGCTGTCAGGGAGTGACAGGACTAGGGAGAATGGAGCAAAGCTGGAGATGGGTACATTCAGACTGGTCGTGAGGAGGAAGTTTTTGAGCATGAGAGTGGTGAGAGCCTGGAATGGGTTGCCCAGGGAGGTGGTTGAGGCCCCATGGCTGGAGGTGTTCAAGGCCAGGCTGGATGAGGCTGTGAGCAGCCTGATCTAGTGTGAGGTGTCCCTGCCTATGGCAGTGGGGTTGGAACTAGATGATCCTTGTGGTCCCTTCCAACCCTGACTGATTCTATGATTCTGTGTGTACAGCAAACTTCTGTTTCAGGACATACTTGCACCTATTTCAGAGACTACCTATTTTCTCCCCCTGTTGTCTGCCTATTCCTAGGCATGATAAAGTGAGGATGAGCAGAGTCATAGAATTAACTCAATTATAAAAACATTTAGGAGTTCACTAGAGAGTTTATCTTTCCTTTTCCTCCCTTAAAAAAAAACCCACTGCCAAGAGCTCACTCCACAAAAAGCTGCTTGACCCTCTTTGTGTAAATAGGGGGAAATCATTTTTGCCACTCAGAGGAGTATCAGCTTTGCATTAGCGAGTTGGCTTGAGCACACACCGACCTTTGGATGCTCATACACATCCATCTCTCTAGAATGAATCACCCATTCAGCTGGCAGCTTAGTTAAACATAAACACACACATACACACACACCCCCCAAAAAACATAATGAAATAAAAAGGTGCTGTGAGAGTGTTCTCAGAATCCAAATATTTGCTTTTCTACTTCCTTAACCACCTACCCACCAGCAGGCTGAAAGCTGCCAACTGGCAGCTGAAAGCAGTATTTTGCCTTCCATTAGTCATATTTGAATTTCTCTTTTCTTTCTTCCCCTCCCCCCCCCCCCCCCCTTTTTTTTTTCCCTGTGAAATAGTGCCGCAGGGACAAGTGTCTAACAACAGAGGGCAAACCAGGTCACTCGAAAACCAACTCCTGGGGCATGTCTGGCTTGTGAATGAGTTCATGACTTTTGTTAGGCGCTCCTGTTCTCCCATTGAGATTATGTTTCCTGCCTCAGCCAGATCACGTTCACTGAGCCAACAACTGCCTCTAGGCAACCAGGATGCAACGCTGAGCCCTGAGCAGCACAGCACTTAACCTTGTGGGATGCTGTACACGGGGTTTGTGTGTGTGTGTGCAGGGAGGAGGGGGAGTCCTCTTAATATTGCTTACTAACACTGACACCACAGAGTGCTTGGGCAGCACTGTGTGCTCTCAGTTGTCTGCTCCGAGAGAAAGGGCTGTGTGAAATGTGTCATCTTCCCTTCTGCTGTGAGAAATACATTTACAGCCATTAATGTTAATCGTTTGTGCAGGGGCTGAGCCAAGGGTGCCCAGTGATAGACCAGGATCACCCCAGGTAGCTTGCAGACACCAAAGGAAAAGACAGCTTAACTGAAATGGAGGCCAGTGTATTATATTAGCCAAGGACTTTTGCTGTGAGCTCTAGGAGGAGTGGGGAACTGCCCAATTCAGAAGTGTCTGAGGAAATAAGCAGGCATCTGCCAATCCTGGGTTTGGGAGCTGGGGGTTGGTGGGCTTGCATGTGGCTAAGCATTCCCAACTGGACCTGCTGAGCTTCAATTTTCCATTTGTCTTTATGAAGTCTGGAAAGCTTACCTGAAAGGATTCCCAGTGAATGGAACTGGAGATGACCAAATTCTCCAGCTTACATTTCAAGGTAGCAAATTCTCCTGAAGCTGTGTTACCAAAGTGGTCTGGCCAAGGTTGGAGAGCTCATATCCTTCAGACTCATGTTCAAAACTACCAAGAACCTTCAATGTTAGAGTTGTCATCAATTCCCCTAGCACTCAGATAATTTCTGTGACAAAACAAAACCATTTCTAGAAGGAGAGGCTTTTTCTGAAAGGAGGCAAAGAAGGTAAAGTGTCCTCAAACACCTGCTTTAGGTCTGCTTTGTGTTAGAGCAGTGGCTTGCATTTGGTGTAGGGTCCAACAACTAGAAGGCTTTATAATGTGCTCTGTCTGGTGTTTCAGTGTGTGGGAGAGGGGTTTATTTATGCCCAGAACAACTTGGGACTGCAGCAGATTGACTAATCTACAACTAACAGACTATTTGGAAAGCTTCCTCTAGTGCCCAGAACTAGAATCTGGAAGGTTAGAGCTGCTCAGCATTACCTAGCATTAAGCCTATCCAAATTTGTGAACCATTTATTGTCATTTCATCTGACAACAAAGACAGTAAAGGTGGTCACAAACCTGACTTAGTTTATGACCTCAGAATATAAACAACAGAATCAGCAGAAAATCCACAGGTATTTCTGCTGGGGTTGCTTTCTGGACTAACCTGACAGCCTGCAGTGCTGTTCATATTCTTTGGCAAAGAGGATAGTTGCGCTATAATGGATGGCTCTGCTACTGGGGATTGGTGGGCATAGCCCAGCACAGCCAGGTCATGGGTTCAGACACAACTGGCCACAGGGAAATAAGCCATGCACACACAAAAAAGCTGTAGGTTAGACACCACAACCTATTTAACACCCCAGTTAGCACCATTAGCACGAGAAAGGCTTATCACAGAAACAAGAACTCGTCTTTAGCCCCAAAGCTTGTGTAAAACTGACAATTCCAGAAACTGCCACAAACTCCAAAACCAGCACTTAAGTACCAAAACAAATTAGAATGGTTCCAACTGAAGGAGGCCTGCAACGATCATCTAGTCCAAATACCTGACATCTTCCAGGCTGACCACAAGTTAAAGCATACAGAAAACAAACCTCTTTTCCTTGCACACCCACTATGTGCAGCACCAAGGTCCTGTCCTTTCTTAAGTGGCTCCAAAGGTAACCCCAAGTTTGGGTGAGCTGCTCCCATAACTTGCTGCCCCCAGGCAGCGTTAGAGGTCATAGGATCACAGGCTCACAGGATGTCAGGGGTTGGAAGGGACCCAAGGAGATCATTGAGTCCACCTCCCCATGCCAGAGCAGGGCAATGCTATCTAGCACAGATCACTGTACTGCAGCTTCAGTACAAGAAATTGAATCAATTTTCAATTCCTCTTTCCAGGCCTCCTCTCTGCCCTCACTTTTGAGGACTCAATCAGACATACCCAGCATTTAATTCTCAGTTCATGCACATTGCTAAATACTTGGATAGTTTCTCTGAGGGAAGCTTAAGAAAGCTCTAGAACAACTCAAATAAGTCTCATTCATTGTGGAGTCCCCAAAGGATGTCAAATTTAAACTGAAGTCCTGCTTGGAGAGGAAATGAAAACAGAGAGGAGGAGATTTGGGAGAATCAGAGGGGTTTTAATTAGTCTGTGGCTGAGGCAGTGGAATTGTGTGCTGTAAGACCCTGCTGCCTGTATGCACGTTGTTCTCTCCAGGGTCAGCTCTGTGCATTTGCTGAGTGACAGAAGAGAAAAATTAACCTTATTACTTCCTCCTTGCACACTCTAACCTCAAACCAGCACAGCACTGTTAAATTCCACTTTTACCTATGCCTCTCCTTGGCTTTGCAAGCGTTAGCCCAATGCAGAAGTGACAGAAATGACAGCTGGGTCAGGGACAGGTCTCACTGTTGGACTCTTCAATCAGTACTGTCTTGCAAGGCCAGGCTGCTTTGTTCTGATAATGCAGTGTTGGCCTGCTCCATCTTTCGTACAAGAACCACCCAGATCATCACAGCATTTTTCATTATGCCCCTGACAGGCAGGTGAATGTTACTGATGAAGTGCTGGCTGCATGGGTGAGCAAAGCAGCTGCTGAGCACAGAATCACAGAAACACTCAGGTTGGAAAAGACCCTCAGGGTCATCAAGTCCAACCAATAACCCTAGTCCACAAGGTTCACCTTAAACCACATCCCCAAGCATCGCATCCAAACAACTTTTAAACATACCCAGGGTTGATGACTCCACCACCACCTCCCTGAGTAGCCCATTCCAAAGCCTGACCACTCTTCCTGGGAAAAACTTATTCCTAATCTCCAGTCTAAATCTACCCAGACACAGCTTGAGGCCATTCCCTCATGTCATGTGCTGCAGCAAGAGAAATGTTGCCAGCAGGGTGAGGGAGGTGATTCTCTTCCTTTACTCTGCTCTCCTGAGACACCATCTGGAGAACTGTGTACACTTCTGGAGCCCCCAGCACAAGAAGGACATTGAACTGCTGGAGCAAGTCCAGAGGACGCCACCAAAATGCTCAGAGGGCTGCAACAGCTCTGCTATGAGGTCAGACTGAGAGAGTTGGGGCTTTGCAGCCTAGAGAAGAAAAGGCTTCCACAAGACCTTGCAGTGGCCTTCCAGTATCTCAAGGAGACCTACAGGAAGGCTGGGGAGGGACTATTGACAAGGTCTTATAATGACAGGATGAGGAGTAATGGGTTTAAACTGGCAGAGGGGAGATTTAAATGGGATGTTTAAATCTCAAAGAAGTTCTTTGCAGTGAGGGTAGTGAGACACTGGCATAGATTGCCCGGGGAGGCTGTGGCTGCTCCCTCCTGGGAGGTGTTCAAGGCCAGGTTGGTTGAGGCCTGGAGCAATCTATTCTAGTGGGAGGTGTCCCTGCCTATGGCAGGGGGTTGGAACTGGATGATCTTAGAGGTCACTTCCAACCTAAACCATGCTATGATTCCATAATTACCTGTGAGTAGAGACCAGCACCAAGCTCTCCACAATGTGCTTTCAGGTAGCTAGAGACAGCCACAAGGCTCTTATTTTCCTCAAACAAAACACAGCAGAAATAGTTTTCAAGTCTTGGTCTCCAGGCACTGCTCCTCCATAGAGAACAGGCTGAAGAGACATACTGTGATGGCAAACTCTCACCAGCAAAGCACCAGGCATGTCTCCAACTCCCTGAAGGGAGGCTGTAGCCAGGTGGGGTTGGGCTCTTCTCTCAGGCAACCACCAGTAGAACAAGGGGACACAGCCTCAAGCTGTGGCAGGGGAGGTCTAGGCTGGATGTTAGGAGGAAGTTGTTGCCAGAGAGAGTGATTGGCATTGGAATGGGTTGCCCAGGGAGGTGGTGGAGTCACCATCCCTGGAGGTGTTCAAGCAAAGCCTGTCTGAGGCACTTAGTGCCATGGTCTGGTTGATTGGCCAGGGCTGGGTGCTAGGTTGGACTGGATGAGCTTGGAGGTCTCTTCCAACCTGGTTGATTCTACCATTCTATGATTCTGTGATTTAGGAGACTGGCTTGACCTAATCTTTGATTTGCACACCAAGTGACAAGCAGTTTATTACCTGAGAGAGAAATTATTACGTAGCACACCTACTGCTTCCTTACAATCAAATGTTTCTCTCATGTTGTGCATGCTGCTAATTCAAAAGGCTGATATGGTCACAGACAGCCCAGCTTCTAGGATTTACCATTCAAACATACTTGAACTGGCATGAAAAATGCAATAAAATAATTCTTTCAGACAAGTTTAGAGAGAGGTATTCCCAAAAGACAGAATTCTGGCTTCCAGTCACATAAAGCTTACACTTTGTCAATAACACAGTGAAGGAAGGCATGAATGAATTTTATTTCATTGGACAAGTGACTTGGAATACAGATAAGGCAGGGTGAGCATATAAACCTTTAAATAAATGTTTTAGCACTATCTGGAAGGGAGGAATGCAATTGATTCCAATCTTTTCTGACAGAAAATCAGTTCCTCTAAAGCTCTTGGGGCAACAAACACTAAGTAAAAGCATCTGTTACTAATAAAATCTTTAAGTACAACAAAACAAAACGTTGTCATTTGCAACTAATAGGCTACAATTAATGCAAATTATTACCCTGTGCTTTAATTGAAATATTAAACTGTGATATGATGTCTTTGTTTGACTGTCACTTTAAGAGCCTTGTAACTTTGAATAAGAGCTTAAGAAAAACCCAGCAGAGAAATAGCTGACAAAGCCCCAGACAAAACAGTGTAAACAGCAGCATTAGGAATACAAAATACTCTGCCTCTCAAATGCCTCTCCAACCAGCACAGTCACCTCAGCTACAACTGCTACAGACACTTGAGAGGAAACACTGAGCTGTGACTGCACCCCACAACGTTCTGGGTTCTGCTTTGTGGCTGTTACTCTACACAGAGTAACTCTGTGGAAATCCTTGACCTTTTCTTCCCCCTCTGCCTATTCCATACCAGTCTTGTGTTGTCCTCTGCAGTGACAGCACCAGCTGGAGCAGTAAAAGCTGCTCTTACAAGTGTGGCTCTGTTTGGCAAATGAACTTTGGTCATAGATTCATAGAATGGTTTGGGTTGGAAGGGACATGAAAGATTACCTCGTTCCAACCCACTGCCATGGGCAGGGACACCTTCCACTAGACCAGACTGCTCAAGGCCTCATCCAACTTGACCTTGAACACCACCTTGGAAGAGACATCCACAATCTTCCCTGGGCAACCTGTTCCAGTGTCTCACCACTCTCGCCATAAAGAATTTCTTCCTAATCTCCTGTCTAAATCTGGCTTCCTCAAGTGACAGGACTGGGGGGAATGGAGCAATGCTGGAGATGGGTAGGTTCAGAGTGGAGGTGAGCAGGAAGTTCTTCACCATAAGAGTGGTCAGAGACTAGAATGGGTTGCCCAAGGAGGTGGTTGAGGCTCCATCCCTGGAGGTATCACAGTATCACAGTATCACCAAGGTTGGAAGAGACCTCACAGATCATCAAGTCCAACCCTTTACCACAGAGCTCAAGGCCAGACCATGGCACCAAGTGCCACGTCCAACCTTGCCTTGAACAGCTCCAGGGACGGCGACTCCACCACCTCCCCGGGCAGCCCATTCCAGTGTCCAATGACTCTCTCAGGGAAGAACTTTCTCCTCACCTCCAGCCTAAATTTCCCCTGGCACAGCCTGAGGCTGTGTCCTCTTGTTCTGGTGCTGGCCACCTGAGAGAAGAGAGCAACCTCCTCCTGGCCACAACCACCCCTCAGGTAGTTGTAGACAGCAATAAGGTCACCCCTGAGCCTCCTCTTCTCCAGGCTAACCAATCCCAGCTCCCTCAGCCTCTCCTCGTAGGGCTGTGCTCAAGGCCTCTCCCCAGCCTCGTCGCCCTTCTCTGGACACGCTCAAGCATCTCAATGTCCCTCCTAAACTGGGGGGCCCAGAACTGAACACAGGACTCAAGGTGTGGTCTAACAGTGCAGAGTACAGGGGCAGAATGACTGCCAGGTTGGATGAGGCTTTGGCCAGCCTGATTTAGGGTAGGGTGTCCCTGCCCATGGCAGGGGGGTTGGAACTGGCTGATCCTTGTGGTTCCTTCCAATTCTGACTGATTCTGTGATTCTAAGAGAAGTCTGGTGATTGCACAAAGTGCACTCAGTGGCTGTATTAGTGCTTTTAACCCAAAATATACAGTAATAGTAGCATTACTACAGTAGTAATCTGTTTGTTAGTTGATAGAAAATATGGCTTGGATTGGCTCTGCTTTCAGGTTACTACTCAGTGAAACAGACAGTACCAGTTTAAGTTAGTCATTCTAGCTAACATGTAGGAAATAAGGAAAACACATACAGCTTCAGGTACATGTGATTGCTACTAGCTAACAGAGCACTCACAGTGTTTCTGTGTCTTCCCAACCCATAAATCACAGACTTTCAGGATCCTAACTTCTGCCTTCCCCCTTAATTGTTCTCTTTGTTATTACAGATAACTATTCAACCTTTAGACTTCAGTGTGAACACACTCTGCCACCATACACATGAAAAACACAAGCAGTAAGTTGAAGATGTAGACACACCAAATCTCATTTCTGTTTTCATATATCTTTCACAGCATCACAGAAACATCCAGGCTGGAAAAGCCCCTCAGAATCATCAAGTCCAATCTAGAATCTTACTCTACCAGATTCACCTTAAACCATATCCCCAAGCACCACATCCAAACCACCCTTAAACACATCCAGGCTGGGCGACTCCACCACCTCCCTGGGCAGCTCATTCCAGTCCCTGGCCACACTCTCCATGAAAAACTTTTTCCTAATATCTAACCTAAACCTCCCTAGTCTTGGCTTCAGCCATTCCCCCTTGTTCTGTCTCCAATTACCTGTGAGAAGAGACCAGCACCAGCCTGTCCACACTGTTCCTTCAGGTAGTTGTAGACAGCAAAGAGGTTTCCCTTCAGTCTACCCTTCTACAGTGGGAGAGACAACGGAATCTATTTCCCTCTCTTGCTACAGACCCAAACTTCCAGCACAGAGTAGCTATTTCTTGAGGGACATCCAACAACTGCCTGGAAAACAAAAATACAAACCCCCAGCATTAAACAACAGCCAACATTTGATCCTTAGAGCTTATGGGTGGGTCTGTATGGTAATCCATGCTTCTGCACTGTTAAACCCCAAATAATGGTACAAAATCTCCAGGGCTCAAGGTTCAGCTCAGAAAGCTCTAAGAAACACATCCTAGAACTGCTAACACCAGCAAAGGGTGGAATACAGCCCCCTGCAGATGCTCATTTCTGGCTGCAGGCACCACATATATTGTCTTTTAAATACATTTCTGGGGTTGAATGACACTAAAAAGTGCAAGTTTACATTCTTCAGCGAGCTGCCCTGATACTCAAGCCTATGAAAGAAACACTCTGGTACTCAGGGAGCATTAGGAATCATTAACTTTAACATTCCATCAACATGAACAGAATTTCCTGCCTTGTGACAGAGAGCCTCAAATTGGAAGGTTTGAGAATGTTTCTAGAGGATTTCTTTCATGGTTGTCTTTTTTTTTTTGCTTTCAAGAATTCATCTTGATGTCAGCTAGAGAGAGGTGCCAAACTTTGCTAATTTTCATCCAGCAATAATAATGACAGATCTCCTCAGTGGTGGTGGAGCCTTTTGTTTCCTACAAAAAGCTCCCCGACATGGTTCCATCAGCAGTGCTGACACTGTAAATCAAGACTTACCTTCTAGTAAACTGCTTCATTAGTGAGGATTTGCTGACATACTGTAAGTAATTTGCCAAATGTTTTCTTTTTTGGCTAAAGGATGTTTTTCTTTCATTAAACATTAGAATCATGGAATCATAGAATCAGTCAGAGTTGGAAGGAAACACAAGGATCAGCCAGTTCTAAGCCCCCTGCCATGCCCAGGGACACCCTACCCTAGAGCAGGCTGCACACAGCCTCAGCCAGCCTGGCCTGAAACACCTCCAGCCATGGGGCCTCAGCCACCTCCCTGGGCAACCCATTCCAGACTCTCACCACTCTCATACTCAACAAATTCCTCCTCACATCTGCTCTGACTCTCCCCATCTCCAGCTTTGCTCCATTCCCCCTAGTCCTGACAGCCTAAAAAGTCCCTCTCCAACTTTTTTATAGGCCCCCTTCAGATGCTGGAAGTTCACAAGGTCACCTGAGAGCCTCCTCTTCTCCAGACTGCACAGTCCCAACTCTTTCAGTCTGTGCTCACAGCAGAGCTGCTGCAGCCCTCTGAACATTGTTGTAGCCCTTCTCTGGACACACTCCAGCATCTCCACATCCTTCTTGTAATGGGGGCTCCAGAACTGGATGCATTGTTTAATCCCTGGGGATCTTTAAGAAAAGATTGGACGTGGCCCATGGTGACATGGTTTAGCTGATGTCATGGTATTAGGTTATAGGCTGGACTTGATGATCTCAGAGGTCTTTTCCAGCTTCAGTGATTCTGTAAATAAAGTTTTCCTTAGTGCTGAAGAAAACTGCTCTGAAGGGCTGATTGCTGAAATGTCTGGACAAAGCAGACATCTAGAAGATGACTCGGATAAAAAAACAGGCATCAAATATTGTAGATAATAAACTAGAAGACTGGTCTGACTTCCTTCATATTTTAGGCTATATAACTCTTGAAGAGTTACACAAACCTCTTCTAAAGCACTCCTTGTTTAGTAGGGAAACATTCCAACTTGGAACGCAAAAAAGAGAGATGTGGAGGCACCGTCCCTTGAGGTCTTCAAGAAAAGCCTGGCTGAGGCACTTAGTGCCATGGTCTAGTTGACTGGATAGGGCTGAGGGATAGGTTGGACTCAATGATCTTGGAGGTCTCTTCCAACCTGGTTGATTCTATGATTCTATGATTCTATGAAGTGTAAATTAAACCCTGTGGTTGTGCATGCTTTACATACCAGCAGCCTCAGGGAGAAAACAGGGGGCTGAAATCTGAATCACTTTGAATCAGCACTAATTGGAAAGGGCTGACCACATCCACAGTGCCCAGTATTTGGCTTTAGTGCTCTCAAAGGTCCCTACAGCCATGAAGCTTTTGTTTGTTTGTTTATTTGGTTTTTTGGGGTTGCTGGTTTGGGGGTGGGGGGTTGTTTTGTTTGATTTGGGTTGAGTTTTGGTTTGGTTCAAAATACTCATGACACTGGCACAGGTTGCCCAGGGAGACTGTGGCTGCCCTCTCCCTGGAGGTGTTCAAGGCCAGGTTGGTTGGGGTCTTGAGCAACCTATTCCAGTGGGAGGTGTCCCTGCCTATGGCAGGGGGTTGGAACTGGATGATCTTTGATGTCCCTTGCAACCTAAACCCTTCTGTGATTCTGTGACTACCAGCATGGTGTGTTTACAGCATGATGCAGAGAGCACACTCACCAGAGCCTGTGGTGACACTTCAGTGCACAGCTGAGCAGTGAACAGCTACCTGGTGTACTATGAAGGAACTCTACTGGGTGGAAGAGATGGGATGTTGGGTGTATTTATGTTGTCTGGGCAGAGTTCATAACTAACCTTAAAAACATATTTGTCTTCTCCTCTAGGATAAGCTGGGGCCCACTCCAGAAGGCAGTAGGGAAGTGAACTCCTGTGCTTGCAGCATGGAAAACTGCCCTACAGCAAAACAGAGAGGTGAGGAAGGCTTTGCCTCATGTTCTTCCACTGGAGGCATCATTCATCTCTTTCATTCCATATCCCTGCAGTGTTTGCTCTGCTTCCCTGTCCTCCTGTTCTGCTGAGCAACTTTACCAGCAATGAAGATTGTGATAATGATTTTTCCAAATATAGCTAATCAAAAATATTAAGTTAATGGAAATCAATCAGAGGGGGGGAATCTGGTTTTGATCAACTGATCTCTTTTTTTCAGGAAGTGAAGTCTTAAGACATTGACTCTTGACTCGAAGGTGAAGTATTATTAATGTTTGGGGGCTTTCTTTACTGAAGAAAAACAGCATTAAGATGTCAGCATATCCAGTTGTGCATGCCCTCCTAACTGCTAACCCAGACTGGCACATTTTTAGTCAACAGCAGGCAGTGGTTTAGGTGGTTGACTCTGCCTTGCTGCACCTGTGAGTCTTTAAACAGCTACACCTTCAGCTGCAACAGCTTCCAGAAGTAAAGAATCAGCTTTGAACATGGTGTTTCACAAAAATAACCAGGTGATTTTAAAGCTGTGTTTTCCCCAGGGTGAAAATACCAGGCTGCTGCCAAATCAAGCTAGCTGCCATTCCCATCTGCCTTCATAAAGCCAGTGGGATGCACAGCTGGTCAGCAAAGAAGCCACTTGGTGTCCTTTTAAGCTGGGAAACTGCTAAATCAGAAAACCCAGTGTCAGTACAAGGAAGGATTCCCAGAATATAAGCCACAAAATATGCAGTTAACAGGCAGCCCAGCAGTGAAGGTTTTGCTGGGTAGACCACTGACATCCCTCTGGTGTGTAAAACACCAGGCTGGTGCCAGCATTACACAGCATGCTCTGCTCAAGCTCATCTTGCTGACTGCTGAGCAGATGAGGCTCAGGCTGACCAACCTGGTGGTACTCTGAAGTCATTCTTCTTCCATTTACTCCAACACAGAGTGGAGTCAAATCTCTGTGCAGCTCCACCGTGTGTAGAACTGCACTGTGTGTCCCTACAGGCAGATAAATGGTGTCAGACAAACTGTACAGATCTCAGCACACTGTCAATCAGTTGTACCTGGGAGGCATGGTTCTCCCCTTCCTTCTAGGTCCACAGAGTAGCTGTGGCTGGTGCAGGCATCTAACCTGACTGTGCTGGTCTCTTCCTTGGTGTGCTGCCTCTCACCAGGGATTAAGGCTCTTCCAGTCCTGCTCTCAAGGGCTAGTAGACTCATTTGGTGTTGCTCTGTACATTCAAGAAAAGAAACAAACCAAATCAGACACACAAAAAGAAAAATCCAACCCAAACAAATTAATAAAGATGGAAAAGCAAAGAAAATGAAGTCTGCTGAGTGATCTTCAGAAAATTATTTGCTGTGTAGTCCATTCTTCCCTCTCTGCAGCAGTGCTAGCAGTGGCTGCCACTCTCTGATGTGGTTCATCTTCAAGGATGCTGCAGGAGATTATCATCCCAGAGAAATAAAGCTCATTGTGCAGCTGGAAATGAGTCAGGTGTTTCAGCCCTTGGAATCATAGAATCATAGAATCAAGCATGTTGGAAGACACCTCCAAGCTCATCCAGTCCAACCTAGCACCCAGCCCTGGCCAATCAACCAGACCATGGCACTAAGTGCCTCAGCCAGACTTTTCTTGAAGACCCCCAGGGACGGTGACTCCACCACCTCCCTGGGCAGCCCATTCCAATGCCAATCACTCTCTCTGACAACAACTTCCTCCTAACATCCAGCCTAGACCTCCCCTGCTACAGCTTGAGACTGTGTCCCCTTCTTCTGTTGCTGCTTGCCTGGCAGCAGAGCCCAACCCCACCTGGCTACAGCCTCCCTGCAGGTAGTTGCAGCCAGCAATGAGGTCTGCCCTGAGCCTCCTCTTCTGCAGGCTGCACACCCCCAGCTCCCTCAGCCTCTCCTCACAGGGCTGTGCTCCAGGCCCCTCATAAGCTTCATTGCTCTTCTCTGGACACTTTCCAGCACCTCAACATCTCTCTTGAATTGAGGAGCCCACAACTGGACACAGTACTCAAGGTGTGACCTGACCAGTGCTGGGCACAGGGGCAGAATAACCTCTCTTGTCCTGCTGGACACACTGTTCCTGATGCAGGCCAGGATGCCACTGGGTCTCCTGGCCACCTGGGCACACTGCTGGCTCATATTCAGCCTATTATCTACCAGTACCTCTAGGTCCCTCTCTGCCTGGCTGCTCTCCAGCCACTCTATTCCCAGCCTGTAGTGCTACTTGGGGTCATTTGGCCAAAGTGTAGAACCCTGCACTTGAGCAAGAGAAGCTGGTTTCTCCTCCTGGCTCAGGCACTGACCCACTGTTGGACTCCTCAGCTCTTTCCCCAGTGTTCCCAAATGATGAAAACAAATGCTCCCACCCATTCTCTCTGAACAGTATCAGCTCTTGGTAGGCAGCAGCTCCTGCAGTCAGAGTCACAATGTGAAATGTTGCTAACAGTATGAAAAACAAGGTTCAGAATCTTGCAGCACTGCATTGTGGGTCAAATGGAGCTTTAATTGAAATATTTTGGTGTAATTTGCTTGGCTTGGCTTTTCTTTCACATATAATAAGAAACTGAAACAATTCACCAGAATGAAAGCAATGAACACAGCATAACTTTAAATCCTGATTAGATTTTCTTCTATGGAGGGTGTGTGTGAGGAAGGAGCTACATAAATCACACTAACTAGTTCAACAGATTTGAGGCACTGTATACTAAATCAGTGAGGCCTCATTTGCTTCTAGTCTTAATTCCAGCATCTCCCTAAGGACCAAATAAGTGTAAAACCTGACTTTGCAGCAGTGTCTTATTCTACTTGTTGCAAAGTCTTATGGCAGGGTGTGTGGTTCTGAATTTCCCAGTGCCAATCCTGAGAGAGAAAAATGATTATATACAATGAAAATTTCCTGGGCTCTGGAAGTGTTTCTTTTTGACTTGGAGTTACCCTCTCATGAGTAACTTTTACAAGAGAAGGAGGAGCTGAAGTTGGTGGCAAACGAAGCTTTGTGTGTAGCAAGGTTGGTGGCAAACGTAGCTTTGTGTATAGCAAAGGCAGGATGTCAAAGCCATTTAAAAATGAAATAGTATTGATAAAAGCCTTTCAGCAGATCAAACCAGAGCTTGAGACCTCCCAGGTGAAATCAAAGTGTTAATAAAAGGCAGTGCTGACTAACAGAAATTCATCTAAAGTATCATAGAATGGTTTAGGTTGGGAGGGACCTCAAGGATCATCCAGTTCCAACACCCTGCCATAGGCAGGGACACCTCTCACTAGAACAGGTTGCTCAAGGACTCATCCAACCTGGCCTTGAACACCTCCAGGGAGGGAGCAGCCACAACCTCCCTGGGCAACCTCTGCCACTGTCTCACCACCCTCACTGGAAAGAACTTCATCCTAACATCCAGTTTAAATCTCCCCTCTGCCAGTTTAAACCTATTCCTCATCCTGTCATTACAAGACCCTGTAGGTAGTCCCTCCCCACCTCTCCTGTAGGCCCCCTTCAGATACTGAAGAAACAAGAATGCAGACAAGAAGTCTATGGTGGTTTTCACACTATGGTTTGGTGGTTTTCTGGTCAGCTGAGCTGACTGTGACACTTATTTTAATCCCTCACCATGCTGACAACATTAAGAAATGCAATGAGATCTTGATTTCAGAGCCACACTCACTCCTATGATTGATTGATTCTATGATTGATTGACTGTGTCACCTATTTTAACCCCTCACCACGCTGCTAACATGAGGTCTTGATTCCAGAGCCATGCTCACTGGCTGCTACTAGAGTATTTTGTAATAACAATAATAGCTTCGCAGCAAAGCCCAGGTCAGGGAACTCGGAACACATCTAAAGTGAGAGCATGGGCAGGCGAGTTGGAGCAGCAGCAGTCTCCCCCCCATGCTGGTGCGGTTCCCGGTGGGGATGCCTACCTTCTGAGACAGCAGCTGACCAGCTCTGCTAGCCATGCATCCTGAGAGCTCTGCTGGCCAGGGGGAGAGGGTGAGTACAGCCTGCCCACTGATCAATAGAGCTGCTTGGCATTGTTTGTCATGTCTTATCCAGCACTGTACTTTCTCCCTGTGGCTGTAGTAGGTGAGCCATAGGTATTGTGATGGTTTTAGTGTGTAAGCTATAATCAAAGTATTGAACTGTACCCAGAAGTGGGTACCCATGTGTGAGAGCATTCTCTGGTCCCATAGAACTCACTGGAACACCAGGTTGACATCACACAGCTACTTCAGCTTACAGAATAAACTTGGAAGGATTCTAGCACAACGTTTGATGGAGCTTTCAATCCCTTACTGTATCTACAGTCCTGCCCTGATCAAGGACAGGATACTGTGAGATTGGTGAGCTGCTGTTGAGTTGCTGGAGCATGTCCAGAGAAGGGTGACAAGGTTGTAAAGAGGCCTGGAACACAAAGCCTATGAGGAGAGGCTGAGGGAGCTGGTGGTGTGCAGTCTCAAGGAGGCTCAGGGGAGACCTCATTGCTGTCTACAACTACCTGAAGGGAGGCTGTAGCCAGGTGGGGTTAGGCTCTTCTGCCAGGCAAGCAGCAACAGAACAAGGGGACACAGCCTCAAGCTGTGGCAGGGGAGGTCTAGGCTGGATGTTAGGAGGAAGTTGTTGTCAGAGAGAGTGATTTCCCATTGGAATGGGCTGCCCAGGGAGGTGGTGGAGTCACCGTCCCTGGGGGTTTTCAAGAAAAGCCTGGATGAGGCACTTAGTGCCATGGTCTGGTTGACTGGATAGGGCTGGGTGCTAGGTTGGACTGGATGATCTTGGAGGTCTCTTCCAACCTGGTTGATTCTATGATTCTATGATTCTATGAGGCACTTAGTGCCATGGTGTAGTTGACTGGATAGGGCTGTGTGCTAGGTTGGACTGGATGATCTTGGAGGTCTCTTCCAACCTGGCTGATTCTGTGACTACTCTATGAACACAGAACCCATGTCTGTTAGCACAGGAACAAACTGTTAGCAAGTTGAGGGTGTTTTGTAAGAAGTCATAATTTTTGTTTACTGTATCTGGTAAATTATTTAGGGAAGCTTCTGCATAATTTATTTCTTTCCAGAAGACATTTCCATGCCTTGATGTTATTCTTCTTTTGCAAAAACAACCCATACTCAAAGCTAAACCTTAAGCATAGGTGGCTTTAAATATGAGTGTGTAGGTTTAGGGATTTGGGTTGTTTGGTTTTTTTTGAAAGGAGAAAAAAAAAACCACTTTCAATGTTTTTGAGTGTGTAATTTTGTAGGAACCAACAGCAAGCAGCAGCAATACTCTGAGCAGATAGCATTGCTTGTTGCTCAAAAGGCCTCTTTCATAGCCTGAATGTTGTTATTGGAACCACAGATCTGGTAGCTCTCAAGGCTTCAGATCCTGTTGTGATAGACAGCAGAGAGCATCCAGAATTTCTCTACATCCATTTCTGCACTTTGGGGTTTTTTTATAGATAGCTTTAATGTTCAAGCTGTAGACACAGGCACCAGTCCCAGAATCAAACTGCTTATCATAGAATCATAGAATGGTTTAGGTTGGAAGGAACCTCAAAGATCACCATAGGCAGGGACACCTCCCACTAGAGCAGGTCACTCAAGGCCTCATCCAGCCTGGCCTTGAACACCTGCAGGGACGTTGTGGAGCACAGAATCACCCAATGTAATCAAAGATCACATTGGATGATTCTGTGCTCCACAACCTCCCTGGACAACCTGTGTCAGTGTCTCACCACCCTCACTGGAAAGAACTTCTTCCTAACATCCAGTTTAAACCTCCCCTCTGCCAGCTTAAACCCATTCCTCCTCATCCAGTCATTACAAGACCTTGTAAATAATCCCTCCCCAGCCTTCCTGTAGGCCCCCTTCAGATACTGGAAGTCCACTACAAGGTCTCCTCGAAGCCTTCTCTTCTCCAGGCTGCAGAACCCCAACTCCTATAGCCTGTCCTCATAGTAGAGATGCTGCAGCCCTCAGAGCATCTTCATGCCCTTCCTCTGGACTCACTCCAACAGTTTGATGCCCTTCCTGTGCTGGGGGCTCCAGAACTGCACACAGTACTCCAGGTGGGGTCTGAGGGGAGCAGAGTAAAGGATAGAAGCCCCTCCCTTGCCTTGCTGCCCACACCGCTCTTGCTGCAGCCCAGCACATGGTTGCTGTCTGGGTTGCACTCACTCTGCAGGCTGCTGTTGAGCTTTTAATCAACCCAGACCCTTCAGGCAGTTGTAGACAGTAATGAGGTCACCTCTGAGCCTCCTCTTCTCTAGGCTAAACAACCCCAGCTCCCTCAACCTCTCCTCATAGGGTTTGTGTTCCAGGCCTTTCACCAGCTTCATCGCCCTTCTCTGGACATGTTCCAGCACCTCAACATCTCTCTTGAATTCCAACTCCCCTGCCATGGGCAGGGACACCCTACCCTAGAGCAGGCTGCTCACAGCCTCAGCCAGCCTGGCCTTAAACACCTCCAGAGACGGGACCTCAACCACCTCCCTGGGCAACCCATTCCAGCCTCTCACCACTCTCATGCTCAACAACTTCCTCCTCATGTCCAGTCTGAACCTACTCACCTCCAGCTTTGCCCCAGTCCTGTCACTCCCTGAGAGCCTAAAAAAGTCCCTCCCAAGTTATTTTATAGGCCCCCTTCAGATCCTGGAAGGCCACAATTCCTTTTTCCACTCTCAGGTACGCAGCCCTCTCACTTGTGGAGTTAATTCAGTGAGGTTAAATGCCACACTGTATTTGACTGCATTTTCTCACCTCCAGCCTCGTCAGGCTTCCTAGGTAAGAGAAGCAACACTCTCCCTGCCTTGTTTTCACACAGACTACAAAAGGCATTGCACTACCCTCCCCCCAACCCCAATTACTAGGCTGTGGAAAGAACTCCAATTAAGTGGTTAGCCATAATAGCATGGCAGCCCTTTAGGAAACTGCTTATCTAAATAGAGATGTACAGAAGGCAGTTTTCTCTCTAATAGTGATGCATTTTCAATTTATGCAATACAAAGTGCATTGGTCTGCAGTGTCCCTGGCTCCTGATGATTAATAGCCCGTACACTGCAAGGGTCTACAAAGAAAAGTGCCAAGGGAAGCAGATGCAGCAGGTTTTATATTATCATGACTGCAACAAACTCATTCAGTGGTGTCAGCTCTGACTGCAGGATTCTGATTATGAAATATGATGCGTGTTGAATTTAATGGCTTTCTCTGCCCTTCTGGTGAGTTCACTGCTTTCCAATGTCATTTTGTGTTCTCATCTGAGTGGTAATAAAAGGAATATCATTGACTGTGCTAGCTCTGTAACCACTGTGTGTTTTACAATAAATTGTGTTTCAGGACCTTTCTACCCAGGAGAGTGTGCAGGGCCAGAAAGTAATATTCCCCAGTTTTCCAATATGAAGGCTTCTCTGTGAGAGGACAGGAAATTATGCAGGACTGCCCTTCTCTTGAGGCACTGCTTATGTGAGCAGGACATCTCTTTTTCAAGTGGTTATGTAGTAAAAAGGTCAGTTTGGATTGCAAATCGTAAAATTTAAAGGAAGAAGAAAGAGAGGGAGAAAGATAAAATGTCAAAATAAACAGCTGCAGCTACACAGCAAAAATGATGATGCCTCGATGACAGGAGGATAAAAGTTGTTCAGAGTAAGATGTAAATAAGGAGCTTGGGTCTATATGGTGTTACCCATGTAGGAATGTAAAGTCAGGGGAGACTTCTAAAGAGGGTTTTCTTTTAAGCCAGCAATTTGTTGTTTCATCCAACCTGTCAGTGAACTGCAGCACAGCATTCAGAGCTCAGCTTCTGGGGAGGTGGTTGGCTGGGTAGCTACAGGTGTTTTCTCCAATCCCTCTAAAGCCTATAAGGTCTTAAGCTTAGTTCTTCAGGCAAAATAAAGCTTGCTACAGATTCACTGTACCAAAATCAGTGTTGAAGATGCACGTGCAAGACTTGTTCTCACCACTAGCCAGCCAAGCTGGGGTGGTTTTACCCCCAGGAGGGACTGTGCAGATCTATACAGAAAAGAAAAGACAAGAGACACACAAAGCTGAGGTGTTTTGCATTACCTGAAGGGATTTCAATATTTCATCCCTTTTTGCTTACAGGCATCTCCTGCCTGTGTTAGCAGCTTCAGAGCCTCGCTCACACAGCTGGATGAGTCAGGGGAAAGCAACAGAACAGGCAAGTAGAAAGCAACCTTTTTTGAGATTGTCTGATCCATCATCCTGCCTGAAGTTTCCCCCTGGCTTCTGCTGCAGGAAACAGCCAACCTGAAGCATTGCAGCCACAGCTAGGTTAGAGGTTGTGTGAGCTAGAATGCAAGGGCTTTATGTAGCCTGTGTGAGGCACAAGCAGATGCTTCCTCTTCCAGCCAAGCAAAGGTACAAATCAAAGTATTACTTCTGCACGTCGCTGGCCAAATCTAGAGGGCAGCAATGGAACAGCAAGAGATGTCTCCCACAAAGCAAAATCATCTCCACAGAGTAGGAACCACCTGGAACACAAATTGTATTTTTCTCTTTGTAAACGCACATTGCAAAAGTCTACCTGTGCTGCTTTCCTAGCTGCAGCCCCCTCTGATGGAGTGTTCCTGCTTCTACAAACACGAATACAGACAACAAGTGCAAGGTCCTGCAGCTGGGTTGAGGGAATCCCAAGCACAAATCCAGGCTGGGGAGTGAGTGGCTGGAGAGCAGCCCTGAGGAGAGGACTTGGGGGTGCTGGTGGGTGAGAAGCTTAACATGAGCCAGCAGTGTGCACTTGCAGCCTAGAAAGCCAAGCAGAGCCTGGGCTGCAGCAGAAGTGTGGCCAGCAGGGCCAGGGAGGTGATTCTCTCCCTCTACTCTGCTCTGCTGAGACCCCACCTGGAGTACTGCATCCAGCTCTGGAGCCCCCATTACAAGAAGGATGTGGAGATGCTGGAGTGTGTCCAGAGCAGGGCCAGGAGGATGCTCAGAGGGCTGCAGCAGCTCTGCTGTGAGGACAGACTGAAAGAGTTGGGGCTGTGCAGTCTGGAGAAGAGGAGGCTCTCAGGTGACCTTCTTGTGGCCTTCCAGCATCTGAAGGGAACTACAAAAATGCTGGGGAGGAACTTTTGAGGCTGTCAGGGATTGACAGGACATGGGGGGAATGGAGCAAAACTGGAGATGGGTAGGTTCAGGCTGGAGGTGAGGAGGAAGTTGTCGAGCATGAGAGTGGTGAGAGGCTGGAATGGGTTGCCCAGGGAGGTGGTTGAGGCCTCATGCCTGGAGGTGTTTGAGGCCAGTCTGGATGAGGCTCTGGGCAGCCTGCTCTAGGGTAGGTTGTCCCTGCCCATGGCAGGGGGGTTGGAACTAGATGACCCTTGTGGTCCCTTCCAACCTGACTGATTCTATGATTCTATGAGTCCCTGAAATACTTCCCCAAGCAGAGCAGCAAGCCATGCTTTTATCTGTCAGTCCATTACAATCTAAATCCAGGGCTGCTCCTTCATTTTTAATGTGATGAAACCCAACTACAAAGGTTGTTCCTGAGAATTTACAGCTAAGGTATAAGTGCAGCTGATTGGTACAGGTGTAGATTTCTCTGGTTTCCAGAAGACAAAGGCCACCAACAAATCACAATCCCATGAACACCATGGATAGCTGCATATCTCATAGCCAGCCCTACCATCATCGAATTCTCTCTTCAGCTGAGTTAAATTGGCATTCAGCAGCTCAGTTGTATCCTGCACCACTTTACTTAGAAAGTTTGCACAAAGAATCTAGGAATGAAACTTCTACTTTTGAGGATAATCCAGAACGTTTTGTAACCTTGTTTTTGTCCCTAGTTGAAGTGCCACTGGTGTTCTGAATCGTATTTGATGTGTGAACAGCTTAAAAGCTTTGCCTAAAGGACAGATGAGAATTTCTTTTGTCCTCTCAGACTATACTTCATATATTTTCACATAAAAATGTACTGAAACGAGATTTAGAACTGCTACACCTTTTATTGAGATCTAGCTCCAGAGGGAGAAGAAAAGCACATTAACATTTAACATGGTGGCTTTGTCTTTCTCCTTTCCCTTCGCTGTTTGCTGAGAAACTTGCAAGAGTTGAAAGGTAGAAATGTCAGATAGAAACCTGTGATCTGCCTCAAAATTAAGTTATGCATTGCCATAATAAAACAGAGCATTTGTCCTCTCTGAGATTCTCAGTCTCAGTCAAGAATCATCAAAGGGAATATGAATATTCCCAGATGGAGAGATCATAGGGAACAGAAGTCCTAAGAGTATTATGGTTAGCTTGACGATCTGATGGTGCTGTTTCCTTCTGTGCTACATGACCTTGGCTTTTGATTTATTCTGGTTTGCAGGTCCAAGAAGGTGCAGGTCTCAGTTAATGTCTGTGCACAGAACATAGCACAGTGCAGCAGCATGGAACCAGCCACTGCCCAGCTTGTTCTGGGGCTGGAACCAACAGAGAGGCTTTCTGCATTCTGCCTGTCATCGACTGAGAAACAAGAGCCAAATCTCACATGAGACACAGGTCATTTTCCTTCCTGTGGGAGGTTGCCCTGCTTATGGCAGGGAGTTGGAACTAAATGATCTTTAAAGGTCACTTCCAACCCAAACCACTCTATCACCTAATGTTCACAGAATCACACAGGTTGGAAAAGCCCCACAGGATCACCAAGACCAACCAATATCCCTACTCTACAAGGTATCCCCAAGCACCACATCCAAATGATTCCATCTCCTCCCTGGGCAGCCCACTCCAATGCCTGACCACTCTTGCTGGGAAATCTTTATTTCCTAATGTTCAGTCTCAGGAAGCCCCCAACGATCTCTCACAGTGTCCCTGAGGCAGAGAGGACAAGAGGTGATGTTTCCTTCTTGTTTCACCTCCACCAACTCTTGGCTGGCTTGGAACACTCAGGCACCTCCACACTTCTAAAATCCAGCTAGCAGGGCAGGCTTGCTCAGCCAGGAGAGGATGGATGTACAGGACAGGGAGGATTAATTTCCCTTAATATGCAGGAAGCCAGCACAAAGGCACTAATAACCTCTTCAAGCAGAGTACATTTTCTCATGGGGATAATAGCTCAGGAGAGAGCTTTTGTACTGTAAAGGAACATTATCCTTCTTGTATGAAAACTAACCAATTTTGGCTCTCTGGTGCAGAACTAAGCTACCTCACTCTTACCTGTGCATTTGCACCTGCATAAGGACAACTCTGAAATGCCAACAGAACACATTTGAAGGAGTTTGTCTCATGCCTCCCCTCTCACACTTAATTTGCTTCATCACATAGGGATAGGAATTAAAGGCCTTTGCTGGAGTTTAGGCAGCTTGCCAATACCTATTTTATAGCAATAAAATATGTACAAATTAAGGAATCTCATGTGGAAAATTCATTCAACAGCCTCAAAAGCCAAATGAATGGTAATTACTTCAAACACAATGCAGTGGCAATCAGGCAAGATTGGATCATGCTTTTAAATGTATGTCTAAATTTTTAAGAACCAAGATAATTATGAATTATGAAAATAACTCAGACAAGGCTGCAGCAGAGAGAGTGCTTGTGGAATAAGAAAAATCTTCTTTAAGGAACAGAGAAGACATCACTTCCCATGCACCTGCATGGAAATAAACAGAGAGCAAATGCGGGGATGAGATTTTATTTCCTTGCTTCTGGCTGTCATTTTGTACTTCAGGATGGCTCATGGCTGCCTTGAGCTATGGATAAAATACATGTAAAAGGCATTATCCTGCTTAGTGAACTCAATGGAAGGTTTTTTCTAGTTCACATCCACATATATTGCAACATAAAACTAAATTTGCCCTCTTAATTCTCTGGAGCTGGAAGACAACTTAATCCTTACTCACTTATGCAATGCCAACTCAATAAACAAAAATTGGGTCTGCTTCTCAGGGGTAAAGCTGAACAGATTTAGATCAATCTATCTACTGCTTTGAAAAGAAAGACTGGCAAACACAACCTTCACCTTTGTTGTCTTCTTGAGAAGTCTCTAGGAAACCTTTCCATTTAGAAAAAGTGCATCAGAACAGGCCTTGATTATAATGATTTAATTCCATCAGCAAACAATGAAACTGCCAGTGCAAACCTATATATACATACATGTGAAATATCAGATGTATACTTTCCATTGAAAAAAACTGCCAGGACACTGGACTGGATTTCCTGTAGACCTATAATCACTTAAATTAGTGGTATCACAAAGTAATTTTGAGTTTCCAATGTCCAGGGGTACTCCAAATTCCTTTCTTCTCCCTCCCACTCTGTGGGTTTCAATGGGAGAAGGAGGTGTGAGACCTGCTCCTTGCCCCAACCCTGTGGGCCTGAAGGGGGGCAGCAAAGATGCCTTTCTGCAGGTGGGCTGACCCATGTGGAAGCCTGCCCTGGAACTGGGCTGGTGCTTGGCTGGGTTTTTGTACCCAGTATAAATGGTAAATGGTCACTTTGTCTGGAAAAGCATAAATAGAGCAAGGGTTCCCACCTTGGGAGTTCCTGCCTTGAGAGTCCCCTGCCACTGCAAAGGACAAGTTCCTGCTGTGACTGGAATGTCCTCACTTTTGGACAGCTCCTACCTTTTGTATGGCTCTTGGTTTCATCCTATCTCTGCTTTTGGACAGTTCTCCCCACCTTTGCACCCTTCTGTGCAAACTTGCAGGCTTGGCAAACCCTGAGGTCCTTTGAGAGGGAGCCAGCAGCATCTCAATCACCTTCTCTCAGAGCCTATCAGTAGCCAACTTCCTGGCTGTCTCCTGGACTGGGGACCCTAGCAGGTTTGGCTCTCCCCTGCTGCTGTGAAGGCAGCATCATTCCATAACCATCCCACTCAGGAAGAAGTGCTCCAGACATTTCCAAGTTTGGCAGCTCTGCCACTTGCCTAAGGGCATGGATCTCTATGATTGGCTATTGCCTGCAGCACCAGAAGGCTGCTCCTGCTGAGGAATCCAGCAAGGAATCACTGTCAAATTCCTATCTCTCACCTCTGTGAGTAAGACCTGCTGTTCCCTTCATCTTCTCCTCAGCCTGACTGATAATGGGGTAAAGCTGTGTTTATAGCTTGGCTTTTTCCCTTTCCTGACTTCCTAAATAGCTAAGTTTATCTATTATATCCTTTTGGAAGGTATTTGTGAGCCAACTGAATCTGTTAATAAACTAAACTAGTTTTTGTAACTAGTTTGGGGGTGGAGTGCCAGGAAAATAAAATCAATCTATTTTTTTATAATGCCTGACTTGGCCACATTAATTCCCTGCCTCCACGACATCTAAAGAGCTCTGGAGGTCTCTTGGCCAAGCCCCTGCTCCAAACAGAGACAATCTTAAATGGTTTGCTCATGGATTATAGTGCAGGATAGAACGGGCAGTAGAGACAGTGCTGGAGCCCTGCTTCCAGCACTTAAGGCTGTGACTGCAAAGGGTTCTGACAGCCCAGGACATGTGAAAAAGGCTACAAAAATGATGTGAAGCCTGGAAAGTTTCCACCTTGTGATGCATTTACAGACAGGTTCAGGCTGTACCACAAGTGAGTGTTACACAACACGGAAACTTGCAGGATCAGTATAGCCTTTTGGTGTGGCACTACTCACAGGCTCATTTTGAGCTCTGGCAAGTGTGCCTATGTGTTCTTTGCCAACCATGGGCTTCCTGTCCCCTGATATTTTCTGCTCCATAAAGAGAGACAGAGAAGGTTACACCAACCTGTGCCTCAGCTGCTCCTTCACCATGCACTCATGAGCACTGAGAGAGCATCACTTCCTGACATCTCTGTGCAGTGCTCCACATAGAATCACATAATGCACTGGGTTGGCAGGGACCCCTACACATCCAAAGCTGCTTTGACAACCACAGTGAAAAAAAAAAAATCTCTGTTAAGGTCAGGAATTGCCTCACCAGACAGAGTACCCTGCCTGGAACACAAGACCAGCCCAGCTGCTTTGCAGGCAGCACTATTGGTTGGGTTTTGTCTTGCTACAAGCTACAGAGGAGAACATAATTTCTCAGTGTAACTTGAAAGCAAATCATTGTTTTCTGGGGAGTTACTCCAATCATTTCCCAAGGAACCTTTGTTAACACCAGCAACAGCATGGCAAGGTCTGACATTAATTAGGAGGAGGTAACACTCAGAGCTCTCACTGATCCCCAAACCTCCCTATCTTCTGTTACCGTGGAGGAGCTGACCTTACCTTGGCGTGCTGTGTCACAACTCACAGTGCTCTCAGCACACCACCCTGGGATGGATCCAGCCTTGAGCTATCTAGGGGGATTTGAGGAAGGTGAGGGTGAGCTATCATCCCCAACACCAGAGGGGAGGCAAGGAGAACAAATCTCCCAGCCCCTCCTTCCTACCCTCTCTCCAACTCCCAAGGTAGCTGTCCACCAGTCACTGTTTCATATGCATATGTATGTGCTGGTCTTTAATTAAAGCTCTCTAAATTAGTCATATTTGAGAGGCCTCTCCCCGTGGGAAGGTCTAGCACTGCTGTCAGACTCACAGTGGACTACTGTGCCAGCTTAATGCACGAGTGACTCTAGCCACCATCCAGGCTGACAAGTGCAGATGGATTGCCACCAGCTGGGGTTAGAGGTGACAATGATTGACATCAGAACAATCTCTCAGTGACAAACCTGGCCTACTTAATGCCCCTTGCTTCCTCTGATGAGGGAATTTGATCTTGCAGGCGGTTCAGCAGGTGCAGTACCTGGGTGCCCAACTTGGGGGATGTTTTTTTTAAGCTCACTGAGGGTTTTTTTTAACCTAGATTTTTTTTCACTTCAAATGTTCTTCCTTCTCTCTACATTATGCCATACAATGAGTGTCTCTTTTCTTTTTTTTTCTCTTGCAGTCAGAAGAGAAAACCAAGCAAATTAAATTTATTTGAATTACTTGTTGATATATTTTTAAATTATAAATCACTCCCTTAAAACCTATTAGGAGAAGATCATTTAAGGTTAGGTGTAGGAAATAAGACTCCCCCTTTCCTTCCTGCCTTTACTCTTCACTGACTTTTCAGCCTCTAGCAAAGGCACCTACGGTGAGACAGGAACAAAATTACGGCTCTGGCAGTTCATACATTTCAAAACTAGGAAGAAAAAAAACTACTAGAAAGCACAGCAGCAAAGGAAGAAATAGGACAGAAAGGTAGCAATGAGGAAAAACTAGATCCACTGAAAGTATTCCTGTTTCATTTTAAAGCAAAAACAAATCCAAGAGGAGCGCTCGAAAGGAGTGGGAAATTAGGCTGTCTCAACAGTGAAGATGTGAGAACAGGTTTATGTGATGTTTTGCTGCTTCAAACTTGCAACAGGCATGTTTTATTTCTTACCTACCACGTTTTATCTCTGTCTTCATACCTGGGCTATACACAGCTTCTACCTGCATCCTCTGTCTCCTTCTATTGAAATATAAAACTAATGCATTTCCACCCTTGAAATCTTAACAACTCGTGACAACAAACTTAACCCAACCATTTATTTGAGAAGAAGTTCTAAGCCTATCACATCCCTCCAATATTCAGCTACACCTTAAATCCTTTTCTAAGCCTATCACATCCCTCCAACATTCAGTTACACCTTGAATCCTTTTGCAGAACTGGGAACAGCAAGTGCTACAAGATGTCTCCTTCTTTAAGGATTTCCATTCCACACAGTTACTGCTGGACCTTACTTTCTGAAGCTGCCAAATGATAGTTCTGTAAAGCAACACAAAACCCCAAGCATAATGTTCAAGACATTACCTGAAAATGACTCCAACATGTAGATATTGGAATTGGCAGATGATGTCTTGACTGTGGAGGGGGTAAGACCGAGGAGCTTGCAAAGATAATTCTTGTTCCATTGCTAATAGATGAAGATCCAATGCAAGTCCTGATTTTCCAGGGGGCTGTGCATATACTCGTGTGGTGTGGTTGAATTTACCCAGCTCTGCACTTCACAAAATAGATACCAGAATTGATTCTGCCTACTTCAGGCTAAGCATGTGAAAATGCTGACTGACAGAATCACCTAAGGGTAATAAATCTGCCAAGTGTTTTGTTAAACAGCTATTCAGTCTGAAATGTATCCCGGCATTCTGGAATAACAATGGGCTACTGTAATGTATGGTGCATTAATTATAGAGTTGACAAGAAAATTACCCTTCAAGCCAAGATTACTAAAAACTATACTAGGCTTTTTTTTCCTTTAACCCTCTCCTGTTAAATGCAGGAGGCTCTGTCCACCTCCTCCTGCAGAGTTAACCAGCACAGCAATCAAGTTCCAGAGAGATTTGTACTGATGCTTCACTGAGAACATTGGTTGCTTCCCCAGATTTTATTAGAGCTGCTAAATGATGACTATCAACATAAAAAATGGCCTCAGCTTTCCTCAGCATGAGCTTTTCTGCTAAACATAATAAAATGTTGCTTCAGTTTGTGACAGTATTTACACCCTACAAGAGTTGTGCTTGCAGATCTGTGGCAGTGCCTGGAAAAAGAACCGTGGCAGCTCTCGAATGTTGGTGCACATAATGGTGAAAGAGCAGGAACTCCAGGCATGGAAGCAGTGGAAAGATGTTGAATCCCAGAATCACTGAATATTGGGGGTGGGAAGGGACCTTCAGAAATCATCGAGTCCAGTTGCCCTGCCAGAGCAGGATCACCTAGGGCAGGCCACACAGGAACACATCCAGGTTGTCTTTGAAAGTCTCCAAAGAAGGAGACGCCACAACCTCTCTGGGCAGCCTGTTCCAGTGCTCCATCACCCTCACAGTAAAGAACTGTCTCCTCACATGGAGCAGAACCTCCTGTGCTCTAGCTTGTGCCCAGCGTTTCTTGTACTATCACTGGGCACCACCAAAAAAAGCCTGGCACCTGCATCTTGAGACCCACCTTTGAGATATTTATATACAATGCTAAGATCCCCTCCCAGCCTTCTCTTCTCAGCATGGAGCCACAAAAATGATTCAGGAAGCTGAACATCTTCCTTGTGAGGAGAGACTGAAGGAGCTGGGGCTTTTTAGCTTGGAGAGGAGGAGACTAAGGGGTGACCTCAGTAATGTTTATAAATATGTAAGGGGTGAGTGCCAGGAGGATGGAGCCAGCCACTTCCCAGTGATGTCCAGTGACAGGACAAGGGGCAATGGGTGGAAGTTGAGGCATAGGAAGTTCCATGTGAACCCTGAGAAGTGGTTTTTCACTGAGAGCATGACAGAGCACTGGAACAGGCTGCCCAGGGAGGTTGTGGAGTGCCTTCCTCTCTGGAGATAATCAAGAACTATCTGGATGTATTCCAGAGTGATCTGCTCCAGGTGATCTTGCTCTGGCAAGGGAGCTGGACCAGATGATCTTTCGAGGTACCTTCCAGCCCCTGACATTCTATGATTCTATTGTAAATCACCGTGAGAATACAACAGAACCATAAATACACTGTAATAACACAAAATCGTGTTTTGTTACAAACAAAACACCATTCATTTGTTTTCCAGGCAAATCTCCTCTTCTCTGATCCTTCTGACTGTTCTTGAAAGGTTTGCAGTTCAGGGCTACTGCCCTGGGTGTCCTCACTGACTGGATACTGCATAGCGACACACAGGAGCATAGGTACCTCACCTATATCCTGCCAGGTCGACCTGCCTGCAAACAAATCACTTCAGAAACTATAGCTTCTACTCTAACAGCTTCCAAATGCAGGATGTAGAAACAGATCCAGAGATTTTAAGTGCATGGGAGGAGTTTGTTCTCTAATAATTTCTTCCAGTATTCTCCTTTTACACAGATTTTGGGATGTGACCATTTCTTTGCGTCAGAGATGACTAATTCTTAATTTCACTGCAATAGCTTTCTAAAGGCAATCACCAGTTACAGTGGTATTGACTTTGAGTTAGAATCTCTCTCTCCACGCAGCACAGTTCTCTAGTGAGTTCTCAGCATTCATGCACTGTTGCTGATATGGAAAAGCACTTCTAGTATTGCCAAGACAGAAGTGCTTGCTAGCAAAGAAATGTCTCCAAGTTGTACTGAAAATATACTCTACAGAGTTAGCAACGACGTGTTGGGACTAAAGAAAAAGTTGCACATGCTCTCAGTTGAATTAAAATTCAAAGAGCTCTTGTAAGCATAAAACTGAAGACTCAATTCCCTACAATTTGAGGCACAAATGTGACTTATAATCAAATGCATCTGATAAAACGACACCACTGAGATTTGCCACTCGGAGGAGCACTCAGCAAGGATGTATGTTTTTAGCATAATGCTTTGTTCCCTTTTAACTGGGTGCAGAGAGAAGCTTTGGTTTTAAAGCACAACTTTATTTAAAGTTACATCTTGTACAATCTGCTCTGCTGTAGGTTTTGAAAACTCACTATTAAAAGAAATGAACAGGCCTCCTGGATTGAAAAGAGCGCTCCAATTTCAACTGTTACAAACCCACTCTACCAAATCACATTACCTTGTAATTTATTCTAATGCAGTATGCATTTCCCTTTAAAGCCCATTTCTATTCCATAGACATACATCCCAAAGCCTTTCTGATTAACCTCTCTGATCAAAAGCCCGCACAGCTCAAGTGAAACCTTTCCATTTATCTCAAGGACCTCTTTATTTTTCTCCTCTCCAGAAGCTGTGATGAGCTTGGTACCACAACAATGTTTTCTTTCAAGGAAAGTTTCAGGTGAAGCAGTGGTGTGGACTGGATGCTGAAAGCAAGCAATCAAAATAACATGTTGTGCCCTCATGATGAGCAGAAGAGGTTGTGGCACCAGAGGAAAGAGATTTCTCTGTAGCAAGGACAAATGTATGCAGAAGCATCCTTTCAGAATTGCTGTCAACAGTCCAAAGGGGGAGAAAATCATCATCCTTGGAGGTGTTTAAAAGGAGGCTGGATGAGGCACTTAGTGCCATGGTTTAGTTCATTAGAAGGGTAAGGTGACAGGTGCCAGGGGAAGTATAGGCTGGATGTTAAGAGGAAGTTCTTCACAGAGAGAGTGATTGGCATTGGAATGGGCTGCCCAGGGAGGTGGTGGAGTCACCATCCCTGGAGGTGTTCAAGAAAAGACTGGATGAGGCACTTAGTACCATGGCCTAGATGATTGGATAGGGCTAGGTTGGACTGGATGACCTTGGAGGTCTCTTCCAAGCTGGTTGATTCTATGGTTCTATTCTATGACTCAATGATCCTAGAAGTCATTTCCAACCTGGTTAATTCTGTGATTCTCTGTTGTCATAACCTAGTTCTGAATGTCCTTGACTTCAAGCCAAGCACAGCCCATACGTTACAGTCATGTCTTACTTCTGTTTGCCCCAGTAGAAGTCTGTCTGGTTTCAGTCACAACTGGCAAGCAGCTGAAGATTCTTCTGCAAGCCTGCATATATACAGGATTTCCCAAATGAAAGTGCACTGAGCAAAGAACTGACATGGGATCAGGTCTGGGTGATGGAAGAATATTTAAGAAGAGACAGAATGAAAATGATGGAGTAACAAAAATGGCACAGAGAGAAAGGAGGCCTTGTCAAGGATGAACCAGTACTTGCCAAGACCCCACTTGGAATACTGTGTACAGCTCTGGAGCCCCCAGCACAAGAAGGACATCGAACTGTTGGAGCAAGTCCAGTAGAGGCCACAAAGATGCTCAGAGGGTTACAGCAGCTCTGCTAAGAAGACAGGCTACAAGAGTTGGAGCTCTGCAGCCTGGAGAAGAGAAGGCTTCAAGGAGACCTTATAGAACCCTCCAGAACCTAAAGAGGGCCTACAGGAAGGCTGGGGAGGGACTATTGGCAAGGTCTTGTAATGACAGGATGAGGAGAAATGGGTTTAAACTGGCAGAGGGGAGATTGAAACTGGATGTTAGGAAGTTCTTTCCAGTGAGGGTGGTAAAACACTGGCATAGGTTGCCCAGGAGGTTGTGGCTGCTCTCTCCCTGGAGGTGTTCATTGCCAGGTTGGATGAGGCCTTGAGCAACCTGTTCTAGTGGGAGGTGTCCCTGTCTATGGCAGATGGTTTGGAACTGGATGATCTTTGAGGTCCCTTCTAACCTAAATCATTCTATGGTTCTATATGAAACTTGAAGTCTCTCATTTCCAATGTTTCAAATCCTCTTCCTGTTCTCATCATCTCATTCGACTCCACTGTCAAAAGCTACACCCAGAGGCTGCAACAAAGCTTCCACAGTGTAGCCCCACTTCAGAGTTCTTGGGCAGAGCCTGCTATTGAAGAGCTGTAACTTGCAGGTTTTGTGCTTGTTTAAATGTATTTCCATCATCTGCAGACTTCTTTCTCCCCAGAGATAGGCGCTAACACACTGCCCAGAAGGGATGACTTCTCTTTTAATCTCACCTCAACATTATACTGTTCATGAAGAGAAAAAACAGAGAACAGAACACAAAACAGGCCTAGTCTCTCCCTCACCATTTCCAGTTTACCAAACACCATTATCTTGATGGCTGAGTATCTTCCACAGCTATCAGAAGCAGTTACATCACCCAGCTACGTTCCCAAACTTGTCTAATTTCACCTGCAGATTAGGTTCAGTGGTTTTCACCATTGCCCTGCTATGATTATCTGTCTTGTCCAAGATGAGATAGAGCATTTAGAGAACTTAGCTCAGAGAGGTTGTGGAGTCTCTTCCTCTGGAGACTTTCAGAACCCACCTGACCATGTTCCTGTGTGATCTGCCCCAGCTGACCCTGCTTTGGAGGGCGATTTGGACTCAATCTCCAGAGATCCTTTCCAAACCCTGCCATTCTGTTGACTCAGTTTACAGGTCCATCAGATCTACAGGTTAGGGGATTCATTCTTGACCACAAACAATACCCAACACTATGAAGCCACTCAAGTGTTCCATTATGCCCCCATTCAAAAGTGTGTAGCTGAGCCATGTCTATCTGCAGCTGTCCAACACAGCTTTTGTGCTTTCTAACTCCGGACTAAAGAATCACTATTATCACAGATCTCTTCTTCCAGTAATCTTTTATTCTTCTTTTCAAATGAGATGAAGAGATAAAGAGTCTAAGTCTCTGTTTAGACAGCATGTTCTTCAAATCTTTCCTGTAACCTCTTCCCAAATCCTTTCCAATTTGCCAGCATCCTTTTTGAAGTTCTCACATCAAAATGGGACACGCAGTTCTAATAGTCAAACAAGAGCACTCTGGAGCTAATTAGTGCAGTTCTGTTTAGCAGTTTTCCATTTTATAGCTTTGCTTTCACCACTCATTGCCTCTGGCTGCACACACTCTGTGCTTCATTTGAACTGGGCTTTCTTTGGTAGGAAGGAAAAAGCCCTGTAAATGCTTCTTTCAAATGCAGTTTAATTGTGCTTGTAGCAGATCCTACACAATTCCATTACATCTGCTTCCAAAATGAGGTTATAGAATCATAGAATCAACCAGGTTGGAAGAGACCTCCAAGATCATCCAGTCCAACCTAGCACCCAGCCCTAGCCAGTCAACCAGACCATGGCACTAAATACCTCAGCCAGGCTTTGCTTGAACACCTCCAGGCACAGTGACTCCACCACCTCCCTGGGCAGCCCATTCCAATGCCAATCACTCTCTCTGACAACAACTTCCTCCTAACATCCAGCCTAGATCTCCCCTGGCACAACTTGAGACTGTCCCCCCTTGTTCTGTGGGTGGTTGCCTGGCAGAAGAGACCAACCCCCACCTGGTTATACTGGGGGGTAAGAGTGACACAGGAGATCACCAATATGGGAAAAAAAAAGACAAACCAACAAACAAAACCCCTGTGCCTGACTTGAGAAGCCACATGAATGCCCTGTGGCCCATTAGAGCCCAGCCCATTAGTGGTGTGGCTCTGCAACTGGCAAACTTCTCCATGAACTCCACACTCAGGAGCAGAGGATGCTGCATCTGTTGAAGACGAATCTTGGCTGTGATAACTTTGAAGACATCAGGTTACAAAATGGAAAATCCCTTCCCAACAGGCACTACAATTCCAGTTGGCCATTACATTGCACAAGTTCCAGGGATTACTGGCAACTCGTGTAGGCAAATCTGCAGCTCTAAAACATCTGGCCTCATTTCATGGGGCGACCACATACGTCCTGGGCCACATTTCATCATTCTGGAGATGGCTGCTGACACGTTCTGCTGAGTCTCCACTCTGGAGATACCATCCCAAATCAGAAATGCCACAGCAATCAAATCACAGGAGACCTTTGTGCCAGGAATCACATAATTCATCCTTTTGTTTCTCACAAAGTACATTTTCTAGCTGTATTTCATGAGAGTGCCCTCTGCACCATGACTGCCAGGAACACCCAGCCTCACTCTCACTAAACACAGCCCAGGCCAGTCCCAGGCTGGATTTTTATGAGCTTTAATTGCATTAAATACTTAACTCCGCTCACTAGGATGTTAATAAGGCTGCCAAAAATGCTAAGCTTGCAAAAGGACAGAAAGCACAAGAGGAGGTTAACACCAAGCAATAACTTTGAAGAGATGCAGCAGGAGATTCCAGGTAGCCATGTGGCAAGCCCTGCCTTCACAGTATCACAGTATCACAGTATCATCAGGGTTGGAAGAGACCTCTGGGCTCTTCTCCCAGGTAACCAGCAATAGAACAAGGGGACACGATCTCAAGTTGTGCCAGGGTAGGTATAGGCTGGATCTTAGGAAGAAGTTCTTCACAGAGAGAGTGATTTCCTATTGGAATGGGCTGCCCAGGAAGGTGGTGGAGGCACCATCCCTGGGGGTCTTCAAGAAAAGACTGGATGAGGCACTTAGTGCCATGGTCTAGTTGATTGGATAGGGCTGGGGGATAGGTTGGACTGGATTATCTTGGAGGTCTCTTCCAACCTGGTTGATTCTATGATTCTATGATTCTATGATCAAGTCCAACCCTTTACCACAGAGCTCAAGGCTAGACCCTGGCACCAAGTGCCACGTCCAACCTTGCCTTGAACTGCCCCAGGGACGGCGACTCCACCACCTCCCTGGGCAGCCCATTCCAGTGTCCAATGACTCTCTCAGTGAAGAACTTTCTCCTCACCTCCAGCCTAAATCTCCCCTGGCGCAGTCATTTTCCTACTCTCTCCCTGAAGAAAGTAAAGCAGCAGTAAAAGAAGTGACTAAAAAGATCAGCGACTTTGCTCCATTCACATGAGTGCAGCACTGGAAAACAAAGCAAGCAGCTTGGCATTTTTAGAAGACAGTTCAAATAAAAACTAATGGCACATGTAATAATAATTCCAAGTGCATTTTGCTCCCATTTATATCCAACTAAGAGATGATTTTTGGCGCATTTGGTTTTATAGCTCTGCGTCTATGCAGCAAAGCAAAAAAAAACCCTTCTGCACATGGGGGAATAAATAAGTGGCTATATGACTGGTTGACAGCAAGATTTGTAGAGCTAATTAGTTCAATGAATAGGAAAGGCACTCCAAACCAACAGCTCATCAAATAGTTCTTCATACAAGAGATATCTGTCACCCTGCCTATGCTGAATAAATATTTTTACTGTCTTCCAGAGATCAATGTCAAAAGAAGCTAATTAAAACACAACAAAATGACAAAACCCACAACTAAATATCCTGAAAACCTCTGCAGTGACCCAGGTTGGCCTTACTGACTGCAGCTCAGTGGGACAAGAGGTGGCTGGCAAACCTGAACCAGGAATCACTTTCTGCCCTAGTTGAAACCAGCTTCTGGTGATCCAAGAATGATGAGGGTCAGTCAAAGCTATTGCTGCTCCAAACCCTATGAAGAGAGGCTGAGGGGGCTGGGGCTGTGCAGCCTGGAGAAGAGGAGGCTCAGGGGTGACCTCACTGCTGTCTACAACTACCTGAAAGGAGGTAGGTTGTAGCCAGGTGGGGTTGGTCTCTTCTGCCAGGCAACCACCAACAGAACAAGGGGACACAGTCTCAAGCTGTGGCAGGGGAGGTCTAGGCTGGATGTTAGGAAGAAGTTCTTCACAGAGAGAGTGATTGGCATTGGAATGGGCTGCCCAGGGAGGTGGTGGAGTTGCTGTCCCTGAAGATGTTGAAGCAAAGCCTGTCTGAGGCACTTAGTGCCATGGTCTGGTTGATTGGACAGGGTTGGGTGCTAGGTTGGACTGGATGATCTTGGAGGTCTCTTCCAACATGGTTGATTCTATGATTCTAATTAACAGAAATATTGTTCTCAGTTTAAGCCTGGGGTCAGAGGCCATGATTTTGGTTGCTTACATTGTGTCTAGTGTGGATTGTAGCCCCCTGTGTTACTACAGCCCTAACCAAACCAATGAGGAAATGGAAGAGGAAGCTGAGCTCCTCTGGTCTGTTCTAGAAGTACTGGCTGTGATGTAAAGAAAAATATCTCTGTAAGAGGCCCTGGAAGCAGCTCAGCAGGAGACATGCATTAAACCACCAAGGCAGCTTACCTCTCAGCTCTCCTATCCATGCAGGTGCAGCTGTGACTGCAGGACAACGTAGAATTCCATGCAATTCAACATCCCTCTATCTGGCCTGGGAGGACTCTGTGATGCTAAACAGAGCAAGCACTTCCATACCAAGATGTTGGGACACTTCAGAGTCTTCCAGGTACCCACAGGCAAGATTTATCTCAAGCTCTGGGACCTTGAAGTCAAGTGTAGCCCATTAATGGAAGTTTTGGTCCCCTGCTGGTTGCATGTTTCAGTGCTGAGGTGAGAGGAGAAGGTTCCTTAAGGGGGCTGGAAGAGCTTCCCCACTCTCTCTGCATTGAATACCTGTGCTCCACAACCTGAGCAGCTGCCACTGGAAGAAAATACACAATGCAAAGAACCTTGAAAATGGTTCAGGGTTCCCTGAACCTCCTGTTCCAGCATCAGGGGAGCTGGCAGCTGGGGGATGTCCTCAGTACACTGTCCTCATTCAGATCTCAATGCAAAGCTTGGCTCAGTTGAGAAACATTGATCTACTTCAGATCCCACTGGAGGGCAAAAAGACAATATCTGTGTGTGAATTTTCTCCTGCAACAACATCTAAACTGACCCCAGCACCTCAATTACAGATCCAGGAGGCTATAGCTCAAACCTCCACACAGCAGCTGCCAAATGAGAGGTTTTCAGATGTCCACAGAACAGGTCCTGTCACACAGGACCTGAAATGTGAGTACTTCTGTTGGGCACTAACTCATTGGGGGCTTTTTTTGCATGATTCTCTGTTATTGATGTATTTTATGATGAATCAGGAAGATGGAACACCTTCCCAAAGCACTCTCGTGGCCCAGTAGAAATGGCAACACCATTTGTAGTCACCTGAGGTCACCTAAATTCCCTGAGAGTTAGTTAGAGAAGTGCTGCTCCATCAAACAGAACCAGGTTTGAGCAAGTGCTTTTGTGTCAGAGGCCCCAGTGGGACAAGGAAACAATCATGGTTTGAACTAATAACAGATTAAATGATAAAAGTCAGCAGAGTTCTAGGAAGGATACTGATAACATCATATTTCACAGGGGGTTTTAAAACCCATATCTATCACCTTATTCTATCCCCTTCTCTGGAAAATTAGATTCTCAGGGATAATTTTGTTCCCTCAAGAGAACTTGTATGAAACACCTGATTGTGAGAGACAAACCAGGTTACAAGCAATTGTTCTGGGCTGAACATCTAGTTACAGTTAGCAAAAAAGAAACAGGATCTCTTCTATCCCTAGCTCTTACTTTGCATAGAATCATAGAATCAACCAGGTTGGAAGAGACCTCCAAGATCATCCAGTCCAACCTAGCACCCAGCCCTAGACAATCAACTACACCACAGCACTAAGTGCCTCATCCAGTCTTTGCTTCAACACCTCCAGGGACAGTGACTCCACCACCTCCCTGGGCAGCCCATTCCAATGCCAATCACTCTCTCTGGCAACAACTTCCTCCTAACATCCAGCCTAGACCTCCCCTGGCACAAATCCAGGCTGTGTCCCCTTCTTCTATTGCTGCTTGCCTGGCAGAAGAGACCAACCCTACCTGGCTGCAGCCTCCCTTCAGGGAGCTGCAGCCAGCAATGAGGTCTACCCTGAGCCTCCTCTTCTGCAGGCTGCACCCCCCCAGCTCCCTCAACCTCTCCTCACAGGGCTGTGCTCCAGGCCCCTCCCCAGCTTTGTCGCCCTCCTGTGGACACTTTCCAGTATTTCAACATCTCTCTTGAATTGAGGAGCCCAGAACTGGACACAGCACTCAAGGTGTGGCCTGACCAGTGCTGAGCACAGGGGAAGAATAACCTCCCTTGTCCTACTGGCCACACTGCTCCTGAGCCAGGCCAGGATGCCATTGGCTCTCTTGGCCACCTGGGCACACTGCTGGCTCATCTTCAGCTACTATCTACCAGTACCCCCAGGTCCCTTTCTTCCTGGCTGCTCTCCATCGCTCTGTCCCCAGCCTGTAGTGCTGCTTGGGGTTGTTGTGGCCAACACAACAGATTGATGATTTGATGCAGAAGAGAAAACAACATATTCAGTTAAGGAGGAAAAATAAAGAAGCAATGAGCATGTACTCAAGGCACCTTCCTGAAGTCAAAAGGAAGCGCCCTGCACCTGTCCTCCTAACAGCATGTGGACAGGGAGGTGGAAATAGAGTTGAGAACTAACTGATGGGAAAGAGTCGTTCACACAAGCACTAAGAAACAGAGCTGCTGTACATCTGGTCACAAATGAGCTTGCCCCATCTCTAACAGCTCCTGCCAACTAATATCAGCAGAACTGTCCCTGCTGCTGTGAGATGTAATAATGGTAAATAGCCCAAAGTAATTGATGGCTTATACAGTTTTATTATTGACATCCAAGTCAACCAGCAGCTCCTCTGGCGAGCAGTGTTTCTAATTGATTTGAAATTGTGATATACCTATTATTCAATCAACTCAGTTTTACAAACTAAATTGATATCTGAAACCATTCCAAGAGATATAATGAGACTGCAGTAGCTACACATTTAAAAGAGGAGGAAAAGTAAACCATCTGTTTGCTTTAGCACGGTAATCTAAACCATAGCTTTGCCATCTCTTTTGATATTGCCACTGTCCTCCTTTGAAGAACTACAGAGAAGGAAAATGCTTAGGCTACACTTGGCTTTCATCATGCTCCCCAAATCTTAGTCCTCTTTTACAGCAAATCATTACAATTCTATTCATCTTTTTATGCCTATAATCCAGAATTTCAAGCACACTCTTGGATATAGAGGCCATTTGGGACAAACATAAATTGATGAAACATTGGCCTTGTCTTCTGAGCATTTCAAACTGATGATTTACATTCCACTATTCAAATTCTTCTAGAGCTGAGGCGCAGCAGTGAATAAAAGCAGAACTGAGTAAACTCACATCTGAGCATTCATTTGTGATTTAGTGTTTTAACACCACTGCTTCCCAGCGTCTTTAATAAACAATGCAGTACAACAGTTGTGTTTCCAGCGAGCTGTTGAACCTGGCTCTTGAAACTTGGTACCAAAATTAATCATGCTTCCTGTATTGCTGTCCTGGTGCTGACACTGTCCCCACTGAGTTCAATAACTTTTTCTCTGGCCAGCCTGATCTAGGGTAGGGTGTCCCTGCCCATGGCAGGGGCTTTGGAACTAGATCATCCTTGTGGTCCCTTCCAACTCTGACTGATTCTATGATTCTCAGGTTGGCTTATACCAGTGGCCACTGTGAAGGAAATCCACATTCACAGTATCATTCCTGACAAATTGTCCCTACTGTGCTCACACTTCTCAGAGTGAATTCTTTTGTGTGAAAAGACAGAGCATGGCCAGCGCTGCACCTCTAATTACAGTATCACACAGTATCACAGTATCACCAAGATTGGAAGAGACCTCACAGATCATCAAGTCCAACCCTTTACCACAGAGCTCAAGGCCAGACCATGGCACCAAGTGCCACGTCCAGTCCTGCCTTGAACAGCTCCAGGGACGGCGACTCCACCACCTCCCCGGGCAGCCCATTCCAGTGTCCAATGACTCTCTCAGGGAAGAACTTTCTCCTCACCTCCAGCCTAAATTTCCCCTGGCGCAGCCTGAGGCTGTGTCCTCTCATTCTGGTGCTGGCCACCTGAGAGAAGAGAGCAACCTCCTCCTGGCCACAACCACCCCTCAGGTAGTTGTAGACAGCAATAAGGTCACCCCTGAGCCTCCTCTTCTCCAGGCTAACCAATCCCAGCTCCCTCAGCCTCTCCTCGTAGGGCTGTGCTCAAGGCCTCTCCCCAGCCTCGTCACCCTTCTCTGGACACGCTCAAGCATCTCAATGTCCCTCCTAAACTGGGTGGCCCAGAACTGAACACAGGACTCAAGGTGTGCTCTAACCAGTGCAGAGTACAGGGGCAGAATGACCTCCCTGCTCCTGCTGACCACACCATTCCTGATGCAGGCCAGGATGCCACTGGCTCTCTTGGCCACCTGGGCACACTGTTGGCTCATGTTCAGGTGGGTATTAAGGCTTGTGGAGTTGCTATGTCCATTATCAGGTTCAGCTTCTAAGGTTTAATAACTCATCAGTTCCAACTGCACGAGGCTGAAATCTGACATTCAAGTTACGAGCAGAAGCACAGCCTGTGCTTCTCTGTTTATCAAAAGCACAATTTAAATCCTCTCAGCTGTTGCTGAATCAGAGATCTAAGGAGCATCCCTCTCTTCATCTGTTTAAGACTTGCATACTCTGAATACCAAATGTTCCTCTGGGGAAAGCAAGCACAGGTGTGCTTCAGTGCAGGCATTAGACATGTCTCCTGTCCAGCAAATGCAGGCCTTATCTTATTCCCATTGCTCCCTGCTTATTCACAGTCTCCATGGAACAGAATGAGTTGTTTATTCTTAGACACAAGCATATCAAAATTAAACAGCTTGGTAACTCAGAGTGCACAGCTTCACAACCTGCTTGTGTTAAGAGCATAAACCAGGCAAGACCTGTACACACTGCACAACTTCCTGGGGAGCTCATGGAGCAAGCTGGGAGAGATGCTTTTGTGTGTCCTACTGCCACACAGGCTGTACATAAGCCAGGCTCAAGTCTGTATGCCAGAGCAAGAGGCAGTGCCTGTGTTAGCAGCCTCTCTCTGCTCCTTTTCCTCACACCAAGGGATTTAGCTCACATGTTGACCCAGCACCAGCTCATCCACACGTAGCCCTGGCATGAGAGAGGCATATGGATCTCTACCAAAGGCAGATGCCCACTTTGGAAACCTTTGAGTGGTACAGTTTAATGAACAAGCCTCAGGTAGGTGCTCTGCCCCAATTTATGAGCTCCTCTGCAAACTCTGCAGTCTCCTCTGTGTTGGAAATACCAAGTTTGCTTCTGGTCTTGCAGGGGGCAGCATACTTAACAACGAACACAGGCAGCCTCCTATTGCTTGTCCTCTTAATCACTGAGCTAGGAGACAGCTATATTATGAATAAGAAGAGATGTAACCTGTAAGATGGACAAGTTATATGTAAAAACATAGATGAAAACACTGAGTGTAATATAGGTATGTGCAAAATGGTGTCCCAGGTATCTTCTAGACACAAAGCAGTCCAGTATCCCACAGCAATAAGATCATCACATGTGCAAGAGTCAAACTGTGAATGATGAGCCAGCCAGTTTGATCTACTGTCCTGACCAGATCCAGCTTGGTTTTATCTTCACAGCTTGTCCTTAGTACAGAAAGTGAATTGATTTCATCCTGTATAAGAAACAGTCCAAATAACTGAAATGAAACACTGGGGGAAATATCTTCTACTTTTTTTTTTCACCAAAACTGTTAATATAGAGGGGAAAAAAAATGAAGGAAAATCTTAAGTGGCTTTTGCATCATAAAGCACCACTGAATTCAACTTTAGTTCCTAAGAACTGATGCTTTCAAAGCTGTGTATGTAGGTCAGCTCCAGAAACCCCACAGAAATGCAACAACTTTGCTAGGTTATTTCTGCTCTGAAAGAACACAGCTATGGACAAATTCTTAGTTACAGTCAACACAGGCCCTTCCACCTGAGATGAAACACCAGCTGAGAGCTGACAGCTTTCATCTTTCCAGGTGCCAGAGTTTTAGCCTCTGCAGGAAGGTGAAGTACAGAATCCTCCTGTGCAAAAGGGAAAACGAATTCATTTCTCAGTCATGATAATGCAACCTCCAGCTCTGAAAATGCTCCCTTCTCTGCTGGCCCCAACATTCAGTGACTCCATCTTATCTCAGGGGTGGCAGAAAATCTGGGCACTCACAATATGGTCCATCTCCAACCCCAGAAGTTGGGGGATAGCTTGATAAAACACTCAGCAGTGGCTGTATGCAGTTTGGTGTACATTGCTTTATAGGAAAAGGGCAGCACAAGAGCCTAGCAGTGGGACTCAGCTGAATCTTTCTGCAGTGAAGCAGCTGCACATAGACCAGGAGCAAAGCTAAGCCTCTGCAAGTCATATGTGTAATAGCAGCATGGCTTGTACAGGAGTGAAGTGGAGGCAAGTCCAGCAATCACTTGGCAGGTTTTTTTGTCAGGAAGACACTATAAAAATTCAGTTTAATGTCATATGACAATTGGGAGATGTCACTTACATTCTGCTTCAGGTACAATAGTGGAAGGAAGAAGAAAATAATCAAAACACTGCAGGCTGTATCTTTCTATAGCTTACAGAGGCAGAATTCACTAGTTCAAAGTTTCTTCACTGCATATTGTTCTGGGCTTAAGAATGCTTTAGTCTGGACTTATTCCCCCAAACTGTGGCAGCCCAAATTATTCACAATGGATTGAGGAAAGACTTCTTCAATATGAATGAACAAGAAATCATTAGTCAGTCCAGCCTTGATAATATCAACCTTAATATCATAACAATAATAATGCTGGTAGAAGCAGCACATATGCCCCATCATCTGCTTGGAATGTGACTTTCTCCCACACTAGGGAGAGTTCAGAGCAGCTTCTCTCAATCCTACCTAAGTGTAAGAGTAAAGAAGAGGATAAAATACTCCAATTCACTGATTTAGTTCTTCCTCCTATGTGTGATTCTGTGGTTATGAGACCTTCTTTTGCTTTAGTTCTGACTATGGAAGCTAACCATGATGAAGCACATCAGAGTGGAGAAGGTGAGCACAAATAACCTGCTAAACTATCATCAAGGTGCTAGGCAATGTTCAATATTGATTTTGATTCAACTAGACTTCTATTAGGGTTATCTGTTCCAGCCAGCTGCCAAGTACACCTGCTCTGTAATGTGTCCAAATTCATTAACAGTTTTGTTTTAATACTATTTCATTTTAAAGTTTAATTTTATCCACACATTAGCTTCATATTACTTATGCAAATAAAAGCTTTATGGCTATATTAGCAATAATTCATTATCATTCCCTACTGGCTTACTGAAGGAATTTGTAACTTTGGAGTACATCCAGAGTGTTTAATTGAAGATACTAAGGGAAGCCTACATTTAGTTAGAAGCATTTGTACATACAAATTAAATATGATTAGCATAAGTCCCTCAAAGTCTTTCCAGGCTCAAAGATAGATTGGCTAGGATAGGACTTCTCCTTGAGTCCTGTCTGAAGGATAATGTGTTAAGGTGGAATCCAATGAGCACGACAAGGGAAGGAGGCTGCAAGTGTGTACAGCTGGGATCCAAGATAAGAAGATGATCTGTTTAATGGACATTATTTCCTGTGATGCTCCAAGTGTACTATCATGGCAGAGGTAAGACTTGCCCCTTCCTCATCTGTCTACCCTGTATCATCTCTAAACAGATGGAAAGAGGAAAGCAGAGCCCTGCCCTGCACGATTTTCCTTTCAGGTGCTCAGACCAGGTGACAAGTGGTAGCAGAGAGGGAAGGAAGGGAATATCAAAATTGTAATTTCAAGTTGCAAATGTAGGTATGTTTTAGTTGCTAGGGCAGAAGGAGTATGGTTTGGTGTAGCTTTATCCTTTCATCTTCACAATTAGTCCCAGGTGAGTAACTATTTAGAACACTGCAAATGTATGGAACTGGTAATAGTTAACTACCTGTTAGGACATCTGTAGTGATACCTACAGGACTGGGTCTTCTAAATTGCAGTGTTTCTATCTGCAGTTCAAAGGTGGAAGACTGGACCCTAAATTATCTGAAAAGCTTATTAAGACAGCTGTATTGAGGATATTCCTTTCATTGTGCTCTAAATGAGCTCTTGTTGGATTAGGAACTGACTCATGTTTATTTTATTATGTCCCAAGTCACTTAAGGACTGTGGGTATCTTCCCCATCTCCTTCAGAAGAAGATGTTTTAATTAGCCAATTATATTAGTAAAAAGCAATCTAATTTCTAGGCCAAACAATAGCATGGCACAGATATTAAAATCAAATTAGCAAGACATAGCAGTTCTTTCCTGTAGCATGCAAACCCGACCCCCTGCACAGCTCATTAGCATCCTGTCTGTGGTGATCTGCAGCGGAGCAAAAACACACACAGTGGTGAGGGATGAGCGGGGGAGCAGGTACAGGAATTTCCCTCTGCTCTCTTTCTCTCTCTCTCCAGCTTTTGCCCTTTTAATTCAGTGTATTGCTAATCGTGGTGTGTCCTTTAGACACATGCTTTAGCAAACAAACAGCACTGTGTGCAAACAAGTAACAAGGCTGCTTCCAGCAGGCAAGAGCTAGATGGGAGTGCAGGAGAAGCAGCTCGCAGCTCACCACAGACGTCCCAAACAACATCTGCAAAGCCACAAGATTCCTCTGCTGCATGAGAACAAACATTTTCCTTCCTTCTTGCTCCCTCCATTTCATAGAATCATAGAATCAACCAGGTTGGAAGAGACCTCCAAGATCATCCAGTCCAACCTAGCACCCAGCCTATCCAATCAACTAGACCATGGCACTAAGTGCCTCAGCCAGGCTTTTCTTGAAGACCCCTAGGGACAGTGACTCCACCACCTCCCTGGGCAGCCCATTCCAATGGGAAATCACTCTCTCTGTGAAGAACTTCTTCCTAATATCCAGCCTAGACCTCCCCTGGCACAACTTGAGACTGTGTCCCCTTGTTCTATTGCTGGTTACCTGGGAGAAGAGGCCACCCCCCACCTGGCTACAGTTTCAAGTCACTGCTGTGAGACAGAAGATGCCTCAGCCTTGTGAGGAGAGGCTGAGGGACCAGGGGCTTTTTGGTCTGGTGAGAGGAGACTTAGAGGGGATCTAATCAATATTTATAGTATACGAGGGCTGGAGGTCAAGAGGGAGGGAACAAACTCTTCTCAGCTGCACCCTGGACAAGGGACAATGGGTACAGACTACAGCATAGGAAGTTCCACCTCGACATGAGGAAGAACTTCTTTACTGTAAGGGTCACAGAGCACTGGCACAGGCTCCCCAGAGAGGTTGTGGAGTCTCCTTCTCTGCAGACTTTCAAGCCCTATCTGGATGCATTCCTGTGTGACCTGCACTAGATTCCACAGTCCTGCTCTGGTCAGGGGGTTTGACTCGATGGTCTATGGAGGTCCCTTCCAACCCCTAACATCCTGGGATCCTGTGAACCCATACATGTGAATGAACCTGAACACTGAACCCTCAGGCACTTGTCCAAGGCACTTGCACTACAATGAGGCACAGTTGTAATGGTTTTGTTCCACAAAGATAGTCCAGCAATGCAACCTCCAGCTTCTGCACTACAGTGAGGCACAACTGCAATGGGTTTGTTCTACAAAGAAAGTCCAGCAATGCAACCTCCAGCTTCTGCACTACAGTGAGGCACAGTTGTAATGGTTTTGTTCTACAGAGAAAGTCCAGCAATGCAACCTTCAGCTTCTGCACTACAGTGAGGCACAATTGCAATGGTTTTGTTCTACAAAAAAAAGTCCAGCAATGCAACCTTCAGCTTCTGCACTACAGTGAGGCACAATTGCAATGGTTTTGTTCTACAAAAAAAGTCCAGCAATGCAATCTTCAGCTTCTGCACTACAGTGAGGCACAATTGTAATGGTTTTGTTCTACAGAGAAAGTCCAGCAATGCAACCTTCAGCTTCTGCACTACAGTGAGGCACAGTTGTAATGGTTTTGTTCTACAGAGAAAGTCCAGCAATGCAACCTCCAGCTTTTGCACTACAGTGAGGCACAATTGTAGTGGTTTTATTCTACAAAGAAAGTCCAGCAATGCAACCTTCAGCTTTTGCACCATAGTGAGTCACAACTGCAATGGGTTTGTCCTACAAAGAAAGTCCAGCAATGCAATCTTCAGCTTTGGAGGGAGAAATGCAGATTTCCTCACAAAAAAAAAAGTATGCATTTAAAGACTAGAGAGGGACTAGATCTTAAAACCTTGACTTGTGTATGGGTACAATTCTTCTTTACTCAAAACCATGAGTTTAAGCCAAAGCAGAGAATGAAAATGTTTGATCTGGGATGACAGATGCTTTTGATTGCCAACTAGTGAAAGCTGGAAGGAATCTTTTAAACTGTGTCTGGAATCCACCTTCTGAGATGGAAACAGACCGAAAAGATGTTTATCCAGGAATTAAAACCAGACATTTACAAACAGCTAGCTGCTTTGAAAATGTGCACTTCCACCCTTCCCCTCAAAAGAGCTTCCCTGCTCTACACCAGTGACTCCACAATAGTCATGTTCCCTAGCAGCAGCTATGCAGCAGCCTGAATGTTGAACAGCGACATGAATTTGTCTGAGACAATTATCCTCCAAAGGCCAGGGCAGCAGCACAGCACCCCTCTTGGAAAAGTTAACAGATCAATTCTGCTTAACCTCTGAACTCTGAATCCTTATTACAACCTTTTGCGTGTTCTGAGGTGCAAAACCACCCCTAATCAAAACAAAGTCTGTTGTACAGTAAAGGACTGGAAAGGAAGAACCAGAGCAGCTGTGCAAGGGCTGCTGTCTGAGCTCTGAGATGCAGTGCCCCTGCCCCTGCAGCATCACGTCCTGCCTGAGCTTCAGCCCCAAAGTAAGGCTTCACTCCAACTGGGAGTAATTGCTCCCCTAACAGCCTTTGACAGCCCAGAAACACCCAGGATTGATACTGACACATTTCTAATCTGCTCTAATGTATAAAGTGAGTAATTTCCCTACATAAAATGGTAGCTTTTAAAAGTGCAGCACATACACATATCTGAACCTTAATTTAATCTGTTATAAATTAGTGTAAGAGAGGGATTGAAGGGCTGCAGGGATAATTTCTGCTTGCCTGGCTGGTGGTCTATCACGTGTTTCCTGCTGTATTTATTGTAGTGCTGAACAGAAACTCCAAGAGGATTTACAATCAAGAGGAAAGGCAAAAAAACATATGAAATATTTCACTGCTGTTTTGGTGTAACTGCTGTCAATGTTGCTGGTTCCCCTTCTGAAGTCATCAGAATCGTACATGTTTTATTTTGTCTGAACTACTTTAAGGTTCTTTTACAATCTTCCACACCAGAATTCCTTCCCCTTACCTCACCTGGTGTGCCACTCACTTGCTACACCAAAAAAACCCTCTAGGATCATGGATTAAATGGCCATGTTCCATCAGATGAACAAGAGGGTGAATTAAAAGCTTAATTCAAAGACTCATCGGATGGCTTAGGTTGGAAGGGACCTCAAAGATCATCTGCTCCAACCTCCCAGCCACAGGCAGGGACATCTCTCAACTAGACTTGATTGCTCAAGGTCTCATCCAGTCTGGCCTTGAATATCTCCAGGGAGAAAGCATCCACAACTTCTCACAGGTTGCCCTTCTCAAGGCAACCTGTTCTAGAGTCTTACTACCCTTGTACTGAAGAACTTCTTCAGATCCAGTCTAAACCTACTCTCTCTCAGCTTAAAACCATTCCCCCTTGTGCCATTGCTAACAGCCTTTTGAAAAGTCCCTCTCCAGCCTTCCCATAGGCTCCTTTCAGATATTGCAAAGCAGTTCTAAGGTGCCCCCAAAGTCTTCTCTTCTCCAGGCTGAACAACTCCAGCTGCCTCAGCCTGTGCTCACAGCAGATTGTGTTCTCCACATTCTTTCTGGGAAAATAAAAGAGTCTCTATGCTTCTTTGGAATGAGCAATATTCAAACCTATGAGCCTAAGGCTTGCTACACTTGTTCCTGTTAAACAGTTAGCACCAAGATTTTCTTAGGTGGCTGTGTCCAAAGACAGGCTGACATCAACCTCTTACAAAGACCATGGCATTGTTTCGATGTCTTGGAAAGCACTTAAGGATGTCACTGCTTTTGTCACTTGCTAGCTACAGTCAAAATAAATAACTACTGTAGAATATTCACTGATTCTGCAGAATTTCATGCAAGCAGCCTGCTTGCCACCTTTCCTCCAACCAGGTGCTGTTATTTCTATACTCACTCCCCCTGAATCCTCCTCTGTTCCACAAGGTGACCATGCATTTTGCTGTATTTTTCTTCTTGCCATCTTTGCCCCTGCTTTGAGTCAAAATGGAGTCACAGATAGCAAAACTGGGCTTTATAATCACCTAATCTAGTGGCTACAGAGAGCAAGTGCTGACAGCAGCACACACGGGAGGTAATGCTTCCTGGTTGTGTTAGCATCCTGCTTTCTGAAGCGTTACAGGTGGACATTCCCAACATTCTGACATGTGCAGATTTCCCAGCCCAGCAGCTGGAAAGCAGTCCTCACACACATCCCCACACAGGGGCTCTGACCACCAGCAGAACATCCTTGTAAGGTCCAGGCAAGTCAGCTCGGGTGGTGCCACTCTGGTACTGAGCTTGGCACTGCCTTAAGCACAACCAGCAACCACAGGTGCCACATTCTGCTGGCCTGGAGAAGGAGGAGGGAAAAGGGAGTGGCTCAGATGTGGTTGTCCACTTGGGTCAAGTTAAGGAGACTTGTGCCTTTGCTCCATACAAAAAGATACTTGTTAGCTTTCTGTATATATGTACCTATGTGTCTGAGGTTAAGGGGCAGAGAGAAAGAAAGGGTAGGTAAAGATATAGAACACCACCCAGGGTTCCAGTGAGATCTTGCCTGCTTCATTTCTTGGCTCTTCCCTGGTGGGTGCACACTTGCCAGTGTGTTCAAGGCCTTTTTATTTCTTGCCAAAAGGGGTGTTGCTTTGTGACATATCCCCTAATTTGCATGGGAAGCACTGGAAGATGGTGTCCACCAGCATACGCACATGCAAAAGGGAAGGGCAGCATCAACCCTTCCCAGCAACTGAGTCAGGAGGCATGGAGCCCCTGTGTTTTCACCCTCTACACAGCATGCAGCAAGCTTCCTTATCTAAGTGGAACACATGCAAACTGGGCAAGGGGGCAAGGACATCCATCCTCACTGCATTCCAAGCCCTCCTGAGCTGGCATACCTTGTTCCTTGTCTTGACTGCAGAGCATGTGCTTGTTCTAACTGCAGGGCCTCTGCCTCACATGATGTTTGAGACAGTGACTCATTTAGATCAGAGACTGCCAAAGGGCAGCTCTGCTGAGCACTGCGGAAGAGCCACCCAGCCATCCTGAAGGTGGGGACCTCAGAGGTGAGCTGAGCACCAGGAAGCATGTCTGCTGCAAACAGGAACACCCCTGCCACCTTGGAATGTGGGTGACTCTCACAGGGAAGGCTCTGACACGGGTTTCAAAAGTATGTCTGTGGCGCTGGGACTTACAGTGGGTGCTTACAGCCCATGTTTGTCTTTAGCAATCACACCTCCCACTGCAGCTTCACCAGACCTTAACTGTGGTGAAGAGGTAAGGGGAAAAGTCATCTGGGCAATGTTTGGCGTCTGCACCACATTTTGGAACTGGGGTGGGAATACAGAGACAAACAGCACACTGAGAGCACAGAGGCAAACAACATACTGACAGCACATTGTGCAGGATCCAGTTAGGAATGCTCTGTAACCTAAGTTCAAGTGACATGATTTTGGAATGAACTTCCCTCTTCCACTGTTTAGCTACAAAGTGTTTGAGTAAAGAAGGCTAAATTACATGCAAGTCACATTAAGAACAATCAGTCTCATGTAACAGGGAATCTAATAGTTCATAAATGAGATGCAAATTCATTTTTACGGGTGCACTATAATAAGCCAATTATTTCAGAGCTCTTCAATTATGCAGTTTCAAAAAGCTGAATTGCTTTAAATTTTTACTCTTTTTTTTTTTTAAGAAGCTTTAGTTTTTTTTCCATAGCTTAAACAGAAATGAAAATTTATCTGCCTTGCAAGTGACATAAAAAAACCCCAGCAACCCAAACCCAACCCTTCCCAAAAGCATCATGCCAAGTTTCAAGCAGGAGCAACACAAACATAAAAGAGGAAGCCAGCTGGCAAGTCACAAACATAGCAGGCATGCAGACAACAGACCTCTGTGTTCCCACCAATTCCAGGCACTTGGGAGCCATAGCTGCTAGACTGGCATTAGGGATTCTCAAGAGCAGCACCAATGCCACTGCAGTTCTGTGGCAATGTCTTGACACAATCAAAATGGCCACTTGTGACTTTCAGCACTCAAATCCTGGTAAGAGAAGATTTTTCTATGGAAAAAGAATCAGTGCTGAGATGCTCTCTGTCAATGTCCCTGCACTGTTGTTCTTCTAAGAAGCTGGAGATACCTAGGTCTTAGTTTGATTAAACTGATCAGAAAGGTTGTGCAAAGGCAGAACCAGCAACAGAACAAGGGGACACAGTCTCAGGTTGTGCCAGGTAAGGTCTAGGCTGAATGTTAGAAGGAAGTTCTTGCCAGCAAGAGTGACTGGCATTGGAATGGGCTGCCCAGGGAAGTGGTGGAGTCACTGTCCCTGGAGGTGTTCAAGAAAAGCCTGGCTGGGGCACTTAGTGCCATGATCTGGTTGACTGGCTCGGGCTGGGTGCTAGGTTGGACTGGATGATTTTGGAGGTCTCTTCCAACCTGCTTGTCTCTATGATTCTCTGATTCATTTGTGCAGACTCTGAAAGAGCGAAACACTGCAAGAACCTATCCTCATGTTCTCTCATCTGTCTGGTAACAAAAGTGTCGCCTGCACTAATTCAGCCCTAAGTTTGACTTAGTGGTTCTTCAAAGTCAAGTTCCAACTGGATAAACGTTACAAAACATAACCAAACTCCCTGCTTTCCAGTGGGTGAAATAATTCCACTGAAATCTTTGTTTCTTCAGGTTTATTGCAGGTGATTACTTACAAGGAAAACAAAGCAAACCGACTCTGAAACAGAGAGCACATGAGACAGCAAACGTCTTCAGGGTTTATACCTTTTTGAGGCTTTGGCTGCACCAGTTACTACATAGAATGACAGAATGTCAGGGGCTGGAAGGGACCTTGAAAGCTCATCCAGTCCAATCCCCCTGCCAGAGCAGGATCTCCCAGAGCAGATCACACAGGAATGCGTCCAGGCAGGTTTTGAATATCTCCAGAGAGGGAGACTCCACAACTCCTCTGGGCAGCCTGTTCCAGTCTTCTGTCACCCTCACAGGGAAAAAAATCCTCCTCATGTTTAAATGAAACTTCCTATGCCTCAGCTTGCACCCATTGCCCCTTGTCCTGTCATTGGGTATCATGGAAAAGAGCCTGGCTCCAGCCTCCTGGCGCTCACCTTTACGTATTTATAACCACTGCTGAGGTCACCTCTCAGTCTTCTCTCCTCCAGCAGCACAGCCCCAGCTCCCTCAGGCTCTCCTCATAACAGAGCTGTTCCATTCCCTTAATCATCTTCGTGGCTCTGCACTGGTCTCTTTCAAGCAGTTCCATGTCTCTTTTGAACTGGGGGACCCATAACTGGACACAGAACTCCAGATGTGGCCTGACCAGGGCAGAGTAGAGGGGCAGGAAAACCTCTCTCAAACTACTGGCCACAGCCCTTTTAATACACCCCATAATGACGTTGGCCCTCCTGTCCACAAGAGGCTCATGATCAACCTCCCATCAACTAGGACCCCCAGATTCTTTTCCCCTTTGCTGCCTTCCAGCAGGTCAGTTCCAAACCTATACTGATACCCGGGGTTGTTCTTTCCCAGCTGCAAGACTCTACTTCTTGGACTTTTGGCTAAGACCAAGTGTAGTGTAGTACTCTGTCCAGAGTTTCTCTCCAGAGCACCCCACTGCTTAACCTTGGCAGCTGGTGAGGCATGGCCTGCCTTTGGGCTGAGAGGACAAAACAGTTAGAATACTAGAGGGGTAACTCCTACCTCTAACAAAACCCTTTTTCATTCACAGAAGCCACAAAACACTTTTTTTAGGAGCAGAACACCAAAAAAACCAAGGAAAATCAACAGGTGTTGGCCACACAAGGATAATCAGCTTAGTCTGAACACAATGGCAATGCACAGCACTGGCTTGTATTTCTGCTGCTCCCCATCCTTCTTTATGCTGTTATTGTTACTCATATTGTGGCCTCAAGAACAAGGAATTTGGAAACTGGTAACACAGAACTCAGGCGCTGTCCCAGCAAGGCTATCAAGTGCTGGACTTCTGCCTAATCCTTCTCATTACCATTTAACCTTTTTCCACATATACATTAGCTAAGGAAAGGACTTCCCTCTCTGTATAATGAGCACTTGTGTTTTTCAGCCTTTGCTTGCTAGTGTTTGGACCAAACAAAATGTGCAGACTAAAGTAAAAGCACTATGAGGAATGGTAACATAATGTAACCTGCTCCAGTCCTTACCTGCTGCCAGCCACTGTCTGGGCTACGAGGCCAGCTGGCACCCAGCTCTGCTCAGGACTGGTTATTTGTCCCCAACTTCTGAAGTTCTCCTTCCAGCTCTGAGCTCCTGCCTGTTGCCCTCTTGTGTAAGTGCAACTCTGCTGACCACTGGCCCTAGTGTTTCATGCCCTGAAAATGTCTTGTGTTCACAGGATCACAGGATATTAGGGGTTGGAAGGGACCCAAGCAGATCATCGAGTCCAACCCTCCTGCCAGAGCAGGACAATCCTATCTAACACAGATCACAGAGGAACACATCCAAACAGGCCTTGAAAGGCTCCAGAGAAGAAGACTCCACAGCCTCTCTGGGGAGCCTGTGCCAGTGCTCTGGGACCCTTACAGTGAAGAAGTTGCCCTTTGTGTTGAGGCGGAACCTCTTTTGCTGCAACTTACACCCATTGTTCTTTGTCCTATGCCAGGGAGCCCCTCCTGGCAGCCTTCAGATACTTATAAACATTTATTACATCTTCTTACAACCCTCTACATCTTCTTTTCTCCAGACTAAGCAGACCCAGGTCCCTCAGCCTCTCCTCATCAGCCATGCCCTCCAGTCCCCTAATCATCCCTGTAGCCCGCCGCTGGACCCTCTCCAGCAGATCCCTGTCCCTCTTAAACTGGGGACCCCAAAACTGAGCACAGTATTCAAGATGAGGTCTCACCAGGGCAGAGTAGAGGGGGAGTACCTGTTGCACCGTGGGTACTCAGAGCTTCTAGAGCAGCCTCACTAAGGGATGTCACAAGAGAAAAGGCAAGAAATACATTCAGAAAAGTTAAGCCAGGATTGGAATACAGAGGCTATATCCTAGACTAAATCATTTCTTACTGCTGGAAAGCCTACAGAAGCTCTTAGGTTCTTGTTTTTTCTTTCCAAAACTGAAGCAGAAGCAGTAGATTTGAAATGTGCACAGTGTGAGTGCTCTCCAGTTGCATTTGTTTTGGAAGCACGCCACTTCCATTTCAGAGTTCAAGTAGACTCACACGTTTAAAGATACCAGCCACTCAGGCGAAAGGTACAGCCAGTACTTGGGTATCTGCTTTCAGTGCAATGTTACCATCAGAACTCTTGCATGGAAGTTCCTACCTGTTTAAAGGCCCTGCAGAGTTACAGGGTGCTGAAAAGCAGGAAAACTTCCAAGGTTTTCCCCCTCCCTTCATTGCCCAGTATAAACCTTTATCAGGTTTGCTACCTGAACAAGGCTTAGTCTGATATCTTTTCCCAGGGAGAACTTCTCAACAGATCACATTTCTGAGTAGTAGCAAAGGAGGCAACAAAGATAAATTGTAACACAATTCACATTTTCTAGAGGCAGTGCAAAAATTAACATCCAGATAATTGCCCAGAGAAGTTGTGGATGCTTCATGCCTGGAACTGTTTTAACACCAGGGTGAATGAGGTGTTGAGCAATCTGATCTAATGGGGAGGTGTCTCTGGCCATGGCAGGAAGGTTGGAACTGGGTGATCATTATAATCCCTTCTAGCTCAGCCATTCTATGATTTAGAAGTGCACAGCTTTGATAATGCTTCCTGACCAAGGCTTAGAACAATGTACATCAGAGTTTGCACATAGAATCATAGAAACATAGAATTGCAGAATCAAGCAGGTTGGAAGAGACCTCCAAAATCATCCAGTCCAACCTAGCACCCAGCCCTAGACAATCAACCAGACCATGGCACTAAGTGCCTCAACCAGGCTTTTCTTGAACACCTCCAGGGACGGCGACTCCACCACCTCCCTGGGCAGCCCATTCCAATGCCAATCACTCTCTCTGGCGAGAATTTCCTCCTCAACTTGACACTGTGTCCTCTTGTTCTGTTGCTGGTTGCCTGGCAGAGGAGACCAACCCTACCTGGCTACAGCCTCCCTTTAGGGAGTTGTAGACAGCAATGAGCTCTGCCCTGAGCCTCCTCTTCTGCAGGCTGCACACCCCCATCTCCCTCAGCCTCTCTTCACAGGGCTGTGCTCCAGGCCCCTCACCAGCTTCATTGCTCTTCTCTGGACACATTACAGTATCTCAATATCTCTCTTGACATGAGGTGCCCAGAACTGGACACTGGACAGCAAGGAGGTCACCCCATGTACTGATTTCAACTGGAGAATTATATTCATTGTAACAAAGATCATATTCAAACAGCAGGAATATGTATTACCAAAAAAAAAATCAATGTAACATGTGGATGAGGACTTTTGTGACTAGAGACTGCAAAAGACTCAGGGGTAGCTTCTGAGAAAGGCCTCAGTTACCAGAGCTGCCTGGAAAGCAGAGGGTCTGAATCTGCAGCCAGTTGACCTTCTGGGACAGGACGATATTAACGGTATGGTGGCCTTATAATACTGCAAACTATATTGTGAATACAGACATCAGTCCTGGGTAAGGAGCTTAATAATAAATCAGTTAGGTTTTTTTTTTCCTTTAGCCAAAAGGCAGTGTGAGCCATAGCTTTATTTACAAAAGGTTAAACATTCCTTTAATTGGATTGCTGGCATTTCAGTGTGCAGCAGAATACCCTTCAGCAGTGTCCCTTTTATTTGTCACTGGAGAAGCGCCTAGAGAAATGCCAAGGGAAGATTTCATTTTAATAAAAAAGAGAAGCTTAAGATCCCTTTGGAGGCTTATGTTACAGCTCAAAACTACCATGAACTAATGAATTTAATCTAAAAGGTCCCCAACCACAGGACTGAGAAGAAATTGCAACACTGGTGTAGCTTGCCCGAGCTGATGTCCTGCACGTGTTAGCAGTTGTATCGTTGTGCTTATGCCCCGCTCGGAATACAAACACATACACAGCTAAAGTTTTTGCTCACTTAAAGGATGTTTTCAAGTGAGAAATATGATTGCCCTCCAGCATCCTAAAGACACTTCAAACAGCCATTCAAGTCACAGTATCACAGTATCATTAGGGTTGGAAAAGACCTCACAGATCATCAAGTCCAACCCTTTACCACAGAGCTCAAGGCCAGACCATGGCACCAAGTGCCACGTCCAGTCCTGCCTTGAACAGCTCCAGGGACGGTGACTCCACCACCTCCCCAGGCAGCCCATTCCAGTGTCCAATGACTCTCTCAGTGAAGAACTTTCTCCTCACCTCAAGCCTAAATCTCCCCTGGTGCAGCCTGAGGCTGTGTCCTCTTGTTCTGGTGCTGGCCACCTGAGAGAAGAGAGCAACCTCCTCCTGGCCACAACCACCCCTCAGGTAGTTGTAGACAGCAATAAGGTCTCCCCTGAGCCTCCTCTTCTCCAGGCTAACCAATCCCAGCTCCCTCAGCCTCTCCTCGTAGGGCTGTGCTTAAGGCCTCTCCCCAGCCTCGTCGCACTTCTCTGGACACGCTCAAGCATCTCAACGTCCCTCCTAAACTGGGGGGCCCAGAACTGAACACAGTACTCAAGGTGTGGTCTAACCAGTGCAGAGTACAGGGGCAGAATGACCTCCCTGCTCCTGCTGACCACACCATTCCTGATGCAGGCCAGGATACCACTGGCTCTCTTGGCCACCTGGGCACACTGCTGGCTAAGTCAGAGCCTTGCACACAAACAGAGCAAAAGGAAAATCCACAACCCCTCCTCCTCCTGGTCAGTGCTCTGGAAAAAATTACATGCCAAAATTTGTACTGCCTGGAAGAAAAATAGCCCCTTGTTGGCTCATACTGGGGTCAAGCTGAGGACCCAATTCTGCACAGAGCTGGAAGCTGAGTGCACTCAGCACTGCTAGGCTAAGTTATTATCTCACAGTTATTATATGCACAGTATGGAAGTCTCCTGGGAGAGTGGCTAATGTACACTTTGCTTCCCTAGGAAGTAGGGTGGGAATTTATGAGGAAAGAAAATAGGATCTATAAATTACACCAAGAATTTTTAAATAGAGGCCTAGGTTTCATTACTGGATGGCCAAAATTAAAACCAGCTTTTGGAAAGTGGAGTGCATTTAACTTCCCATTTGCAGGAAAAGAAAAAGCAAAACAATTCCAAGCACAACCTCAATTAAGTAGGCAGGTTGAAGTATGATGTCAAGCTCGCCTTGACGCAGTAACCAAGGTGGAAGCTATTATCCATCAGGTACCTCTCTGCTTTAACATTTCATTTCACTTTCTAAAGTGTGGTCATTAGAACATTTCTTCCTGCTGCAACGGATTTGAGAGCCAAAATCTACCTTTTTTATCAGTGGCTTAGAGAGTATAAGTCCCTAATGCTTGCACAATGGTTGAGCTCCAATATGCAGCAGCTGAAGAGGTGTAAGTAAGAACAGGTACTGCTGGAGAAGTGAGCAAGGAAAACCTTATCCCAAGACTTTCTTAACTCTGCCTGGATAAAGCCAGCCTTCCTCATCTACAGACCATCCCAAACTCTTGCACTCACCAAACCTCTAATTCCATCACTCCTGCCTTGTGAGGCAGGACACCCCAGAGACAAAGTTTTGCCCCTTGTTGTACATACAGCCTGAAGTACTTCAATATGAAGAACAGCAGGAGTTTGAAGCATGTCAGTTCTCTTTTCCCCAGACACCGATGTTCCCAGCAAGCACCAACCAATCCAGGAGAAATTTTCCTGTCTTTTCAGTGTTGCCTTACTGTTTAAAGCTCAGCTCCAAGTACTTAGATGTGACACTCCCATTTATTCAGACTGTTATCTCTTCTTGGTAGTACAGAAAAGGCAGAGGAATAACTACAAATACTTTAACAACACAGAAAGCAAAAGGCCTGTCCAGAGAACCCAGCACTGCATTGGAACAGTTCATTATTTTCAAGTCACTAAGACAATATTTAGGATTTTGAGCCTTCTACTTCGATGATCTTACTTAGACAAGGAGGTCTCATCACTCCCAAAAATCAAGATGCAGATTTCTTTCCACCACAGACCTTCAAAGAGAGCTGATAGCACTTTGTGGAGTAGAAGAATCTAAACTTGACCTGAATACTTGCCATTCACATCCTCTTCCATCACAATGCTGCTCTAAAAGATATCCCAAGAAAGGAAAATAAAACACATTTCCATTCGAAGTCTATTTCACTCCAATATGTCAGTTGTTTCTAATAATGAATACAATATTTAAAGCTATACATGGCAAAAGTAAAAATGTCTCATTTAAAGTTAGCCAAAACTTCCATTCAGCCATAAAACCATTTTTTCCCCCTTACTTATTATTTTGTTTTCTCAGTCATACTAAATCAGCCTCCTTGGTTTGATCTGGAAGGAAAACACATCTTTAACAAGATGCTTATTCATGCAGATTTATCCTCCTGTCCAGAGGTAATTCCACATCCAGCCCATGAAGGTGGCAGCTTTCTTCTTAGAATCATCATAGAATGACAGAATCAAGCAGGTTGGAAGAGACCTCCAAGATTATCCAGTCCAATCTAGCACCCAGCCCTGCCCAGTCAACCAGACCATGGAACTAAGTGCTTCAGCCAGGCTTTGTTTGAACACCTCCAGGGATGGCAACTCCACCACCTCCCTGGGCAGCGTTGTTGAACAAGAACCAAATATAGTATCAGCTTCAGTTTCTTCTGCTCTATAGCCACATGTCTGTCCTTTGAGTCATGATTATTTGACTTTAGTCACCATGTTCTGGACTGGATTTTTGCATTTAATGGTGTTGCAGGCTGCTGCTTTTTACTATTATCCTTAATCAAGTTTTATTGATTACTGTGACACAGCATCAATGGAGAGGACTTTACATACAAATGGAAAAGCTGCCCAGAAGTTACTGGTAAGCTTTGTGTGTCCTACAAAACAACCACCCAATGATAAAAAAGATAAAGTCTTTGCCTCTCTCACTCAGTATTGCACAATCCTGGCTGTGTGCTTCCTGCAAAAGGTTGGGATGATCCAACCCTATTCTGTAATCCCATAGTCCCAGCACTCCCTTGCTGAAAATCCGCTTGCTGTGAAGAGGCTGAACTTGCAAGCATGCAGATGCTGAGCACATAGCTAGAGGCAGGAGGACCATTCACTTGCAATTTGATGTGGGCAGGCAAAAAACAAAGTGTTCTTTTATCCAGCCTCTCAGCACTCAGACAGATGGAGACCTGCAGAAGGCTGGAGGAGCATCACAAGAGTTGATGAAGCACAAAGGTTATTTATCTCACAGTTATCCATAACCAGCTCAGCCAGGTAGGAGTTTATGGCATAGAAATCACCTGAGCAGGTGCTATCATAGGTAATAAGCTTGCAGCAAATTCAGTGGATCAGAAGAAATTACTGATTATGCCCATTGCTATACTCCTAAATGAAAATGGATAGAGTAGTCTACATTCAAATCCATAAATCACACAGCCTTCATGAATGGCAGCACTTGTATTGTCATGGCAGTGCTAGAACAGAAAAGAAGAGAGTTGGAGAGTTTCAGATACACATGACAGATACAGCTGTGCCTGAGGGACTCAGCTAATTAAAACAGCTCTCTGCTAGTTCTCAGATGTTCATTATTATCTAGAATGGATGTTTGAATGAAAGCAGGGTGACAGCAGTGACCCATACTGACATGTGCACTTCCACAAACAGTCTTGTGAAAGGAAATGAGTTTGTTTGCAAGTCAGGATCCCATTAAACACTACAGCCCATTAAGGTACAGGCTCTGTCTCATTACCACACCATTCTTTTGACTCTTCCCATTATTTCATAGATATAAATTGCAGCTCCCCAAGACAGTTCAAAGTAACCAAAGAGTTACTGCTAGTCTAACTCTACCACTTTCAACTCCTCTGCTTATTGCTCAAGATTACTTTTAGCATGGTATATTCAGAGCCTTGTGAAAACATCCTTCAAAGAAAGCATGGCTGAACTCTTGATTCCTCCATCATGAGTTTCCCTACTGTATTGCATAAGATTAATGACTGTTTTCTGTGCAAAACAAACACATAACAAAGGGTTGTCTGCTCGAGGTGGAAAAAAGCTTCCTTAATTTCATGTAATTTATGTCTCTCTTATGCTATGAAGGAAATGGATCTCTCCCTGTGCACCTAAGTAGAGCTGCACAATTAATACTCAAGACAAGGAAAACATAACTCTGAATTTCTCCTTTGTGCAGTTACAGTGATCTCAAGATAATCATGTCTGTGCTGTTCAGAGTGACCAAACATTATGGAAGAGAAAGAAGCCAGACTTAAATAAACCAACTTTACCACAAACTTGAGTGTTAAATGTACCAAAATCCATGTCACTCACTTATTTCTTCTATCTCTATCCCCTCTCTAAAGCTTCTGCTTGGTGCTCTGAAGAAAGATACTTTAGTTCTGTACAGCCAGCAGCCTGTAAATACCCTCTCTTCCTTCCTGTGACACTGCTGGGTGGTGAGGACTTTACCCAAAGAGAGACACCCAGGAAGAAGCACTGGCTGACACTGCTGCTATTCCCATACCTCAGACAGCAGCTTATACAGACATGTCCAGCCTAGATTTAAACTACAGTGTCAGAAGCACTCGTGAAAGGAAGAGCAACACAGAGTTCCCCACCACTTCAGACCTGCCACCAGTACTGAACCCTGTGCATGCCTGGCAAGGTACCCAGCCCAGACCCATCAATGAAACCACACAGCCACCCTTCATTTGGGTGTGCAGACAGGCTTAGAAATCTGAGGAAGCAGCAGAGCCTGAGCAGTGTGGAGACTACTTCAGGCTTCAGAGGGCTTGGCCTACACTTTGGTGTCTTATCACTAGGGAATATGCAGCACGGCAAGCAAAGAGCATCTTGCTCACACTTTTGCACTACCTGAGTTACTAATACAGGTCCCAGTCCCTTCCTGGAGCTCCCCAGTGCTGTAGCAGTGGAAGTGATGCATCTGAGTTTCATTAAAGGGGGGCCCATGTAATGCTGTAGACATTAGCAGAGACAGCAAGGCAGAGCTTAATCAGGTGTGGACTGTGAATGTTTTCCAGCTGGTACCACTCATGCTCAGCACTCAATTTATTTTGCTACATTTCCCTGCCCTTCCTTACTCTTTGTTCAGGGATGGTGGGATGGAATTTCCCCTATCTTTAAACTGTCATTTAGTGATACAGCTGCAGTGCTCATGTGCTTATCTTCTGCTTTGCAGCTCTTTCTTTTCCCCCTCCTTTGTTTTTCCTACAATGTATGTGTATTAGTAGCTCTCTCTTTCTCTCATGTGTGCATTAATTCCTAAATTACAACGTGTCATATCCTTTCAACTGCTCATGAATGTCTTTGTAACTATGATATTTTATGGCAATTTAGCTGTGGAGATTACAAATAAAATTATCAGCTGAAAACAGAATGATTAGTAAACCAAGATAAATGCAGCAAATTAATCATCATTGCCTACATCCTACCAAGGGTTTGTATTTTCATGTTGATAAAGTAGAGGCAAATTGGGGAGGTGAAAACAGTTGTAGTGACTTTGACTACACAAAATATCAGTCCTTAAACACAAACTGCAAAAGAGGGGTTGGAATTTTTTAGCTAACCTTTCAGTCACACATGGCTTCACAGAGCAATATCCATTTCTTAAGCCAAATCACCACACAACATTTCCTCTGCCAGTTCCTACTCTTTGAATTTTTGGCTGATGCATGGAGGAGTGTAGTGCTGGCACAGCACCAGCTGCAGCCACCCCTTCCTTTGGTTAGATTGGAGAGAAGTAATTTACCTGCCTGCAAGCCCTGTTGGGGCAGTTCCTTTAAGTTTATGCAACATTTGAAACAAGAGACAGGTCCTCATTCAGGAAAAAGGCCTTAGATGTGAAGAGAACATTTTCTTCTGCATGAATCATAGAATCATCAAATGGTTTAGGTTGGAGGGACCTCTAAGTTCACCCAGTTCCACCCTCTGCCATAGGCAGGGACACCTCCCACTAGAACAGGTTGCTCAAGGCCTCATCCAACCTGAATGGAGCAGCCACAACCTCCCCTGCCAGTGTCTCACCACCCTCGCTGTAAAGAACTTCCTCCTGACATCTAGTCTAAATCTCCCCTCTTGCAGTTTAAACCCATTACTCCTTATCCTGTCATTACAAGACCTTGTCAATAGTCCCTCCTCAGCTCCCCTGTAGGCCCCCTTCAGGTACTGGAAAGCTACGCCAAGGTCTTCTCAAAGCCTTCTCTTCTCCAGGCTGCAGAGCCCCAACTCTCTCAGCCTGTCCTCAGAGCAGAGCTGCTGCAGCCCTCTGAGCATCTTTATGGCCTCCTCTGGACTCGCTCCAACAGTTCCATGTCCTTCTTGTGTTGGGAGCTGCAGAAGTTCCATAATAATGGAAGGGAATATTTTCCTATTGAAAGCAACAAACTTGTAGCCTGACACCTTCTAACCCAGAACCCACACACAAAGGTGCTGCTCCCCTGGCCGAATACAGAAGCACACACAGCTCCCCTCTGCATTTTAAATTACACAGCACCAGCTCAGCTAGACAGAAAGTGTGCAGGGTTACTCCCAGACAAAGATTAATCTCTCTTTGATATATTCAATACCTCACATGCCCCACATTATCTGGTGAGTATATATGCCTTGCCTTCAAGAATGTGATGTACTATGCCATATATCATCGTCTAATTTATTGAGTGCACATCCCTGCCCGGGGTCAGAATCACATGCCAATCTTCAGCCTTGCTTTTCCCAGCCCTGGGACTGCTCCAAGTGCCAGCTCTGCTCACCCCACTCACCAGCACAATCCAGCACTGCTGTTATCAGAGTGGGTGTACAATCAGTGTAAGGCTGAACCAGACACCACCCATGATACTCATCAAAAGCAATATCCTGGGAACATCATAAAGTAAGAGGAACGAGGAGCCATGGGAACAAGCAAAGCACCTAAATCTGCTTGCTCAGACACTGGCACCCAAACACAGCTCTCCTTGATTTCTTTGACAGAATGAAGATCCTTCTGGGGCAGTTGAGGTTGCATTTGCCACACTCACCTACAGGTAACAAATCATAGAATGTCAGGGTCTGGAAGGGACCTTGAAAGCTCATCCAGTCCAACTCCCCTGACAGAGCAGGATCACCTAGAGCAGATTACACACATCCAGGCAAGCACTCAAGGTGTGCCCTGACCGGTGCCGAGTACAAGGGCAGAATAACCTTCCTTCTCCTGCTGGCCACACCGTTGCTGATCCAGGCCAGGATGCCACTGGCTCTCTTGGCCACCTGGGCACACTGCTGCCTCATCTTCAGCTACTATCTACCAGTGCCCCCAGGTCCCTTTCTTCCTGGCTGCTCTCCAACCACTCTGTCTCCAGCCTGTAGTGCTGCTTGGGGTTGTTGTGGCCAAAGTGTAGAACCCTGCATTTGGCCTTGTTAAATCTCACCCCGTTGGCCTTTGCCCACCCATTCAGCCTGGCAATGTACAGATATAAATTTGTTCTACATGCAGGTCAGTTTGTTAGAGTGAAGACCTGAGGATTCTGTAGAGAAGCAGCCTGGAGAAATGCCTTACAGTTCTTCGCTATAACCACAGAAGAGTTTGCTTTGTGCCCTGTAATGGACATAGAATCATAGAATCATAGAATCAACCAGGTTGGAAGAGACCTCCAAGATCATCCAGTCCAACCTATCCCCCAGCCCTAAGATGTGATTAAAACCACTAAGCCCATGTCTGCCTCTTTCCTCAGTGTACATATGAGCGTTGTCATCTGCAGCTGCACCTAAATGGAAGCATGCTGCATAAATATTGATACTTGCTGTGATTAATATTGCTATTTATATTAGCAATGAATTGGGTTCACATAAAAATAATTAGCACAGCATGCCTGGGTATTATTTGCTCCTAATTATATCACAGTTCATTTCACCAACAGCAATGTGTCACCAAGTCAATAACAACCAATGATTAATACGCAGAATGTATTACCTTAAAATAATACCCTGTGTAGCTCCCTGTGTCATGTTGGAACACTATTAAGGGAGTCCCTGGATAATTGCCTCAGGTGAGCTCCTGGCAGGAGTTACTACAATAAATTGCAAATGCAGGGATAAAAGGAGGTGTTACTCAGCATTTTTGTTTGTTCCTTTTCCTCCTTGGATTTGTTATTACATTATTCACTTTCACATATTGAGAGTTGGAGGTGACTGGGCACACCAAAGCACCAGCACACCACTCTCATCCATGTTGATAAAGGTGCAAAGGGTGAGTGCCAGAAGGATGGGGCCAGGCTCTTCTCCATGATGTCCAATGACAGGACAAGGGGCAATGGGTGCAAGATGAGGTATAGGAAGTTTCATTTAAACATGAGGAGGATTTTTTTCCCTGTGAGGGTGACAGAAGACTGGAACAGGCTGCCCAGGGGAGTTGTGGAGTCTCCCTCTCTGGAGATATTAGAAACCTGCCTGCATGCATTCCTGTGTGATCTGCTCTAGGTGATCCTGCTCTGACAGGGGGGTTGGACTGGATGAGCTTTCAAGGTCCCTTCCAGCTCCTGACATTCTGTGATTCTATGATTCTGCAACTGGTCACCTCCAGCAGCCCTACCAACTCACTCTGGCAGTAAGTTGGTGTCATTCAGATTGTTCCATTAGGGAGCCACCACCTCCCCTCATCTTCACCCCAAGAGCTCCAGATAGATTCTTAGGAAACACCACACAGAACAGAGGGACTCAGGCAATTATGTCCAAATCACACCACCCAGGCAGCAGCACAAATACAACAAACATGTAATAAAGGCAGCCAACAAAATCATCCCCAGTGTTCGCCTCCTACATCTGCCCAGCCTCACTCATCTCCCAAGTCCCTTGAGCAAGTCATTTAACCACTCTTTGCCATCTGGAAAGCTGGGACATTGCCTCTGCTACAGTACTCACAGGCTATCAGGAGACTTTGTTTACTGGGGTTTGTGAAGAAAACTGAGATCTGGGGATGAAGTGAGTTGTCATGGGCCCTGCTCTGCAAGATGCTGGCTCTGGCCTGAATCCAGCAAAGCACTTAAGCACTTGCTTATCCCCTTAAAAAAGCAGAGCAACTTTTCCACTAACTCTGTCACAGAAGATACATTGAAAGGACCTTAAAAAATAGCTTAGATAAAAGAGGGCAATTTAATGCAAGCACTGATTCCACGGCACGAGAAGAGTGGTTTCATGCTGTTCTCAAGAGCAGTCTTTTCACTCTGGGCTTCTGATGGCACTCGCAACATTTGAACAGCTGAAAGTGGCCACCTGTCAAAGCTGGAATCAGAAACTTTGAAGGATAAAGATTCACAGATCGTTTTAAGACAGCAAACACCAACTTCTCTTTGCTCATCACTTATTAGTTCAGACAAAGTTGGATGTAAGTTAATACTTCGTGCCAGTATCTGTCAGACGCAGCCAGGCAGCGAATACTAAACATCCCACTGTACAACGCAGAGCCATAAATCAACCCAGCCACTATGACCATTGCCAGCATCTTTATGGTGTGCTACTGCCCCCATGTGCAATAAACATTCCTAACAGGAATCCTAACTGGGAAATGCTGCCCTGCTTTTCATTATCACAGAGCTAGACAGAAAATATCCTGCTTCCCTGAAGCTCAAACTCCAACTGGAAAACCGAGTGCATTTTCATGTAGGGATGGCTGGCTTTGAGTTAACCAGCAGTGACTCCTTCATACATCTCAGACAGGCACTTGTAACAACCTGTTTGCAGCACAGAAAACAATGGATAGAATCATAGAATCAATCAGGTTGGAAGAGACCTCGAAGATCATCCAGTCCAACCTATCCCCCAGAGCTATCCAGTCAACTAGACCATGGCACTAAGTGCCTCATGGAGTCTTGAGACACTTTGGGTGGGATTTTTTCCAACAGTTCAACTCTTAGAGGAAAAAATAACCCAAAAAAGGAAAGTTTTCAGTAAACATTAACTAAAGTGCTTTTGGAAAAATTGCCTGAGAGGGTTGTACTTAACACTTCAGGAAAAATAGGTTCCCTTGGGGAAAAACATTGAGATTTTAAACACAAGCATAGAATGCACTGGGTTGGAAGGGACCTCTGTAGGTCATCTTGTCCAGCCCCCTCTTGCAGTAAGCAGGGACATCCCCAACTAGATCAGGCAAGCAGGTTGCTCAGAGTACCACCAAGCCTGACCTGGAATGTCTTCAGGGATGGGGCCTCCACCATCCCCCAGAGCAAACTGTTCCAGTGTTCCACCATCCCCAGAATAAAGAACTTCTTCCGAGTGTGCTGAGCACCCTGCAGAGCCTGGCAGAGTTCTGGGAGTGCCTCAGTGATGGGTACAAATACCCACTTGGAGAGAAAAGGTACAAATCATCACAGAAGCAGCAGAAAGTCTGACCTCTGACCAACCACTGTGTAGAAAAAGTTTCTCTCCAAGCAGAAAACCAAAGCAGTTTCCTGTCCTTTCAGACTTTTCACACACGCTGCTCACCCTGCGATCTTCATTGGCAGACACAGACAAAAGTCCAAATCCAAGTCAAGGGATCAAAACAACCCAAAGATGTCAAGGAAAAAAATCACCAGGTCAAACAGCTCTCTTTTAATTTTTTTTCCCTCAAGCAAAGACAATATTTCATAGAATCATAGAATCACTCAGGGTTGGAAGGGAACACAAGGATCATCTAGTTCCAACTCCCCTGCAGTGCCTATGGACAGCCTACCCTAGAGCAGGCTGCCCACAGCCTCAGCCAGTCTGGCCTGAAACACCTCCAGCCATGGGGCCTCAACCACTTCCCTGGGCAACCCATTCCAGCCTCTCACCACTCTCATGCTCCACAACTTCCGCCTCACCTCCACTCTGACTCTCCCCATCTCCAGCTTTGCTCCATTCCCCCCAGTCCTGTTCACTCCCTGAGAGCCTAAAAAGTCCCTCCCCAGCTTTTTTGTAGGTCTCCTTCAGCTACTGGAAGGCCACAAGAAGGTCACCTGGGAGCCTCCTCTTCTCCAGACTGCACAGCCCCAACTCTTTCAGTCTGTCCTCACAGCAGAGCTGCTGCAGCCCTCTGAGCATCCTCCTGGCCCTTCTCTGGACACACTCCAGCATCTCCATATCCTTCTTGTAATGGGGGCTCCAGAACTGGATGCAGTACTCCAGGTGGGGTCTCACCAGAGCAGAGTAGAGGGACAGAATCACCTCCCTGGCCCTGCTGGCCACACTTCTCCTGATGCAGCCCAGGCTCTGCTTGGCTTTCTGGGCTGCAAGTGCACACTGCTGGCTCATGCTGAGCTTCTCCTCCACCAGCATCCCAAAGTCCATCTCCTCAGGGCTGCTCTCCAGCCACTCACTGCCCAGCCTGGAGTGGTGTTTGGCATAGTCCCGACCCAGATGCAGGACCTTGCACATGGTCCTGTTGAACCTCTTGAGGGTGGCTTGTGCCCACCTCTCCAGCCTGTCCAGGTCCCTCTGGATGGATCCCTGCCCTCCAGCCTGTCTGCTGCACCGCACAGCTTGGTGTGGTCAGCAAACTTTCTGAGGCTGCACTCAGTGCCTCTGTCCATGGCACCAACAAAGATGTTGAACAAGATTGATCCTAGGACTGATCCCTGAAGGACTCCACTTGTCACTGTTCTCCACTTGGTCATGGAGCCATTGACAGCCACTCTTTGGGTGTGGCCACCAAGCCAGTTCTTTATCCATCTGGTGCTCCACCCATCAAACCCATGTGTCACCAGCTTGGAGACCAGGATGTGGTGTGGGACAGTGTCAGAGGCCTTGCTCAGGTCCAGGTAAACGACATCAGTTGCTCAGCCCTCATCTATTAATTCCAAGACTTAAATGTTGATAACCATGCCAAGTAATAAAGAACCTCACTTTGTCATTTCAAAAATGATAAAACAGGGCACAAAGAAATTAATCAAAAAAGGAAATTACTGCCAAAAAAAAATCCACTACCTCCTCTTGCCTACATGGCCAGGTTTATAATCAGTGGCTTTTGATTAAAAACAACATAATGGCAAAAATTCTCAATAGCCACTCTTGGTACCTTGAGAAATGAGCTACTCAGCAAGTACTTCATTTAATTTATGAGTCAAAAGATGAAGTGACTAAAATTTGCTTCCCTCCCTTTCTAAACACCAATTTCTTCCATCAAATGGCAATGAAAGCATAGCCAACCTCACACCCCCACACCTGCCCCAGCTGTGGTCTCAGCTGGCTCTTCCCCAGCACTGGCATTCCAATTCAAGGGGCAAAGGGGACACTTCCCATTATTTAGAGCATCACTTGGCTCCCATACCTGGGAGATTGGCACAAGCCATGAACTAAACAAGGGCCAAGCATGGTTTTTGCCAAGCTCTCAGGTGCAATCCCCTTTTCAGTGTATTTCTACTGAGCTGGGAAGCAGCACAGCAGAGTACAGCAGCTGGCCTCTCCCCCCAGAATCCCAGCATTTAAGAGCATGAACCACCACTGTGGAAGGTGCAGCCCTGCTCTTGGGGTTACCATTCTGGCTGGCTGCACACAGCACACCAGCTGAGGCAGAACCACTGTGCAAAGGCAAGTATTTGACAAACCCCTGTGTCCCTGATCTCTTTCATCTCTTATTCCCAAACCATATGAACTTGTGTTCTTTCCAGCAGAAGATGAAGACTGAGGATCCCTGTGCTAGTTTGAGACTAGATGGAATATTCTGGTGAAAAGAACTAATCCTGCTTTCTAACCCCCCTGGCTGATCCTCCAAACTCACCTTGAACATAAGGCAAAGTCTGGGATAAGGTAGAGAGGTGGAAAGGAGGTGGAAGGGTGTTTGGGAGTCCCTCCTGGGGACTCTGGTTTCTGGGAGGGCTGTTGTGTTTCTGGATTACCTTTTAACTTGTATTTCTCTGTCTATAGCTGTAAATATTGTAAATACCTGCTTGTATATTCTGCTAAGCTGTCACTATAAAGCTTCATTCCTTGACTTCCAGCTGGCTGAGTGTAGTTTGGGTGAATTCATGAGAGCACAGGGGTGGGGAACACCCAAACCGTCACAATCCCATTTCTATTTGTGATACCTTTCAGAGGAGCCAGCAGAATAACTAAGAACAGGCTGTAGACTAACTTGCACCTACACTGTAGAGCTTTTAGAGGTTGGACTGAAAAAGAATGAAAAGCATTTTTCTTCTAACACAGTCTCATATCCTCAGTTCAGTCCATGGAGGAAGGTCTTTAACAGCCACTGTAAGAGAAAGTTTCAGTGGCAGTGCTCTGGGAGCAAACTCCCCCAGCTGTGCCCCTGGACATGCTGCAGTGACTGTTAGGTTTGAGTTAGCACCACACAAATGTATGTTACAGCTATCCTGCAGGAGAAGGCAAAGGGTGAGCCCCAGACAGGTTACACCAGAAGCAGTTTTGTGTATCACTGCTGGCTCATTCTAGAAGGTTCCAACAGACCATAGGAAGCAGAGGCTGGTGCCAGCCTCATACCTCCAAAGGCATAAAAGACACAGCAAACAGGTACCTTCTAAAGCCCCAAAGCAGAATCACATCCTTTGTCCAGCTCTGAACTTAGCTATATAGAATCATAGAATCAACCAGGTTAGAAGAGACCTAGAATCATAGAATCACAGAACCAACTAGGTTGGAAGAGACCTAGTATCACAGAATCATAGAATCAACCAGGTTGGAAGAGACCTAGTATCACAGAATCACAGAACCAACCAGGTTGGAAGAGACCTAGTATCACAGAATCATAGAATCAACCAGGTTGGAAGAGACCTAGTATCACAGAATCATAGAATCAACCAGGTTGGAAGAGACCTAGTATCACAGAATCATAGATCATCTCATTCCAACCCCCTTGCCACAGACAGGGACACTTCACAGCAGATTAGGCAATCTAGAGCCTCATCCAGCCTGGCCTTAAACACCTCAAGGGACGAGGCTTCCACCACCACCCTGGGCAACCCATTCCAGGCTCTCATCACCATCATGCTGAAGAACTTCTTCCTGACATCTAGTCTGAATCTACCCATTTGTAGCATTGTTCCATTCCCCCTAATCCTTTCACTACCTGACAGCTTAAGAAGTCCCTCCCCAGCTTTCTTGTAGAACCCCTTAAGATACTGAAAGGCCACAAGAAGGTCACCTTGGAGCCTTCTCCTCTCCAGACTGAACAGCCCCAACTCCCTCAGTCTCTCCTCATAGAAGAGATGCTCCAGCGCTCTGATCATCAGAAAGCAGCAGATTCCTACACAGCAGGGATATTCCTCTATACCCCCATTTTGTAGACTCCATCTTTCATGACCAAATTAACCCTTTGGTTGAAAGATTCATTTCCCCAACGAAAAGAACAGCCTTAGAGTCTCAGCACTAATGAAGGCCCAGCACATCTGCCAGGTGGAAGTAGCTGCACGGCAAAGCCCAATGGATCACTGCAGGACCTTCAGTCCTCTGCCTCCATCGTTCAGCCACGTGTACAGCAGGAAAGGCAGATGATATATGGTTACCCACAGAACTTTATTAACACATTCAGCTTTCTGAAAATATGCAGGCTAAGCTTTTTCAGTTTTCTTTTTAATAAGATATTTTCCACTAACAAAACTGATTTTTAAGTACGGAGCAGTCATTTGCCAGGTTTTCAAAGCCATCTGTTTTCAAAGCCTACCTTCCTTGTTGTTTACCACAGGCTGTCTATCTGTTTTAACAACCTCCACTGGGATTTCACATACCTCATTATGCAAAATCACTACTTATGCATTCACTCCAGCACTTGTCTAACTAATCTGCACTCATAACACCTTCCGAGGAAGATGCAGCATCCCTCTTCAGAGGCTGCAGATCAAAAACAATAGTAGCTGGTGTCATAGCAAGACAAAACATAGCCTCCTGTGTATTACTGTTGTGATACAGGCCTAATCCAAGACTGCTAGGAGCTGCTAGAGCATAATGAAAAAAACACCATATCACAAGAGGGTTTGTATCATATGCAAGATAAAAAGCATCTATTTTTAATGTGGAGACTTACACTTTTTTTGTCAAGAGGATTCTAAGTGTTCTGGTCTCCCAGTCCTTGTCCCTGGCACTCTGATCAGCACCCACAGAGAATCATAGAATCACTCAGGGTTGGAAGGGACCACAAGGATCATCTAGTTCCAACCCTCCTGCCATGGGCAGGGATGCCTCACACTAGATCAGGCTGACCAGAGCCTCATCCAGCCTGGCTTTAAACACCTCCAGGGATGAGGCTTTAACCACCTCCCTGGGCAACCTGTTTCAGGCTCTCACCACTCTCATGCTCATGAATTTCTTCCTAAACATCCACCTCTGCAGTTCCTCCTGACCTACTGCTGGGTTCATCCCAGCACCACACACTTCCCTTGCCAGCTCTCCATCTGAAACAGGCAGCCCTAACAACTGGCAGAGCTAAAGCTGCTGTTTACAGCCTCACTCTGCCTCCCTTCTTCCACATCCCTCCACATAATCAGCGGATCATTGACAACAGCAGACCTTCCAACTGCTCTGGTCTGTCATGTCAAGGCCTGCTTGGGGACCCTTTAACCACACATCATTGATGCCATCCATCACACTAAGAGCTTGCTGGGGGATGCTTTAATTCACGGATTATTAACACAATAGACGATAATGTCTGGTACAATTATGACTGTCTGTGTCACAGAACATCCTCAGGTAGGTTAAAAACCAAACAGAGAGAAAAATAAATCCTTTCCATTGCTACATCTCACATATATAGCAGTTTCCAAAGAATAGTAAAAAAAAATCAGAACTTAACAACATTCTTTTCTTGAAAATAATTCAGTAGTTCATTTTCTAATCCAATAGTTCATCTTCCTTGGGAAATACAGCTACCATTTGTCTGCATATTGTAAAACTTAAAGCTAGATGTAAATGTAGCACCACTCTTACAAATTTATACCATCACAGCTGCACTGACACTGCTGTGGTAAGATTTAACTAACATTCAGGAAGACAAAGTGACTTTAAAGGGTGTTTATTTTAGATGGGGAAGCAAGGGGAATTCCTGTGGAGTTAAGCACAAGAGATTGAAGCTAGCAACAGACCAAAAAAGAAAAGGTAAAATTTCATGCTTGAGTTATGATTTCCTAGGGAAAAAAAGTATCAGTTGTCTAAAAGAGTCTGAAACTGAAAGCATTTTGTGAGTAAGGCAAGCATCACATCACTACCCCATTTCACACATGAGAAAACAAGAGATTTGAAATCAAATGAGGGGCTGGACCTTTCCAAAATGTGGATGTCCAGTACCGGCTGCACTCCAATCATGTGTAGACATGGCAGCCCTCCACCCTTCTGCCCTTAGCTTCATTTTCTACACCAGGATGCTATGGTATCAGTCTCAGAGCACTTTGTGGGGTCAGTCCTTTTGTAATCAACATGTTCCAGGACCAGGGACTTCCATGTTGGAGCCTCACTATACAGAGTGGCAAAGGTGATGTGAAGAGAAGCTGCCTGTTTAGAGAGTCACTGGCAGTAAGCCAGAGGCACAATGCAAGAGCTTGCTGGAGGTGGTTTTAACAGCCAGTTTGGGAACTGGCTGTGATTTTACCTAAAACTGCATTCAGCAGAGCCCAGAGAGCACTGCCACAAATCTGTCAACACCTCACAGCAACCTTGGTCCCTCTCAAATCAAAACAGGTCTTTGTGGAGTGATTGCTCACACAGTGAGACTCCAGAAGAGAACTACCTGTAGTGTCCATGCTCACATCTTGCAGCATGACAAAAACAGACCCCAAATCAGTATGTGCATTTCTTTGTGCCTTTGTTTACTCCAGACACAAAATGGCAAACAGCCCATTCACTCACTGGTGCAAAACACTCTATGGTTAAATATGCTTTTATTTATAACCCCCTTTATAGGAGGAACTGTTGCATTTATATAGCTGCATTAGCATCTTTAGATCCTACGTAAGACAAAAACTATTCATTTCAACCTGTTATTTGGAAGCTCAAATTAAGTTTGTGTACACTTGCATTATACATCTCCACTATAACATAAATTACTGCTTCATTTCCCTGCATTTGTTTTACTTTCTTGGTCTATTGTTCTCCATGGTGCAAGTTCGAAAGGCACTCCCATTTTTCTAGGTGAACACCTCACCTCTTCTGCTCTTGGTTAATGCAAATCTGCCAGTCTAGATATTCATAGTAACAGCTCTATATGCTTGATCTGCCTTGTACAGCTATGGAATGTGTCAGGGCCATCATTGGGATTAAACACTGTCATGCACTAACAGCAGGAGACAGCAGGTAAGGATCAGGATTACGTTAGGGGAGGCACGGGATTAAAATGGAATAAAGAGCAGGCCTTGCACAAGAGTTGTCCAAATGATTTACAGGAATGCCAACTACAAATAGGATCAGATTAACTTTCAGCTTCAGTAAATGCTAGTTTCACTGAAACCAAATCCTCTGCTTCTACAGACTCTGCTGGAAATAGCAGGCTAGCTGCCCAAGACACACTACAATTACAACACTTAAGGATAGTGGCTGGGTGGCCCTAGGGCAAAACCCCATCAGTTCAGACTACAGGTCAGAGAGCTAGCACAGACGTGGTAAATGTTTGCATTTAAACTAATAGACTCTCTCAGGAACAGTTTTGTTCTTCACTGCACAGCTGGTTTTCAACACAGCATATAGAGCAGTAAAAGCCAACTTAGCACCATTCACTCCTGAGGTAATTTAGAAGCCTGCTAAAACAGGAATCAGAGCTGCCTTCCACATGAACACGACAGAAGTCAAGCTCCTGGGGAGACAAACATGATAGAAAACAAACATCCTATTGAAAATGTTTTTTAGCATTTAAAACAGAAATATACAGTGCCAGGAGCTCAGTGCTGTCAGAAGCATGGAAGCAGCAGGTGCTGTGACACCACAGGAGATGGGGGACATCGCTGGGATCTCAGGCTCCCAACCACAGAGGCCATAGCAGCAGCTCCTTCAGGCTCTGCATTCAACAAACCCTCCAGGCAGCAACTTCTCCTCAGGCTGCTGGCTCGATGGTAGGGGGACACTTTGTTAAGTGTAGTGCACCACATGCCTCATCCCTGCTCTCCTCACCAGGCCAGGTCCTGCTTCTCTCCCTTTCCTGACACCTTTTTGCTCAAGGCAGGGGCAGGAGTAACCAAGAAAGGTACCAGTCAGCATAAGAGGGTTGACAGAATCTACTCATTTTGAAGTGGCCAGAGGAGGGAGGAGCATCCCTCAAAAATACTGTTGGCACTATGGCAATAGGAAATGTTTTTTTAAGGAGGTTAATGCAAGGATCCTGTTAACACTTATTTAACAAGCACTCACTCCCCATCTCCTCTTTAAGCTCCAAATCACTCCTCATTCCAATATTGAAGCACCACACTAAAACAAAACATCAAAGGGTCCAAACTGTAGCACAGGAGATGGATATAAATATCTATCCTTTTGCTTCTAATGGAGCTTGAAATTAACACCACTTTTCCATTTCACAGCCATTTCCCTGAGAGTTTAAACTCTTTAGGACAAGGGCCACTTCCTCTTCCTCCTAGGTCTGCACAGTGTGAAGCAAACAAGGATGGGTTTTGGCTAACGCAGAGGTGATGCAAGGATTGCTTACACTGCTGTGGGAGGAAGTGCAGAGTGCACAGGAGATACTCAACATATACTTAGGAAAGGAGACAGCCTCTGCACTTTCTGTTTCCAAGCAGGGTAACCTTCACTTCAAAACTTTTCATTAAGCAATCAAGTGGTGAAGATTAAGCTATAAAATGCAGTTACTGAGCAAACTCCAAGAGTCAGGGTTACAAATGAGCCTTAGAGTCAAGCCTGGCAGTAGCTGCTGGGGAGAACCCAGCTAAAACATATTGCTCCCCTCTGGATTTATCTTTAGGGCTCTTCCGGCTCCCCATTGTGGTTTGAGGAAAAATGTACAACACTTCCACAACCACAAAGCCTAAAAGCCTCCAAATTCTATTTCATACACCCTTGTACTCAGTTAGAAGATCTTCCACTACCATTTTGCAAGTGGACAAACTGTTAAGGTTATATTCTGCTACAGCAACACTACAACACTTCTACAGGTATCTACAAAGCATAGGAGGGTTGGGAAAGTTCTCAAATCCCTTAAAGGACACAGGGAAATTAAGTTGCATTAATTTCATAGAATAGAATCGTAGAATCAACCAGGTTGGAAGAGAACTCCAAGATCATTCAGGCCAACCTAGCACTCAGCTTGAGACAATCAACCAGACCATGGCACTAAGTGCCTCAGCCAGGCTTTGCTTCAACACCTCCAGGGATGGTGACTCCACCACCTCCCTGGGCAGCCCATTCCAATGCTAATCACTCTCTCTGACAACAACTTCCTCCTAACATCCAGCCTAGACCTCCCCTGCCACAGCTGGAGGCTGTGTCCCCTTCTTCTGTTGCTGCTTGCCTGGCAGAAGAGCCCAGACCCATCTGCCTACAGCCTCCATTCTGGTAGTTCTAGACAGCAATGAGGTCTACCCTGAGCCTCCTCTTCTGCAGGGTGCACACCACCAGGTCCCTCAGCCTCTCCTCACAGGGCTGTGCTCCAGGCCCCTCCCCAGCTTTGTCACCCTCCTGTGGACACTTTCCAGTACCTCAACATCTCTCTTGAATTGAGGAGGCCAGAACTGGACACAGGACTGCAGATGTGGCCTGACCAGTGCTGAGTACAGGGGAAGAATAACCTCCCTCATCCTACTGACCACACTTTCCTGATCCAGGCCAGGATGCCATTGGCTCTCCTGCCCACTTGGGCACTCTGCTGACTCATTTGTGTTCTCAAGTAAGATAACTTGTTTTAGCTACAGCCTTGAAAGGGCTCCTCTACCCACAAAAGATTGCCAAAGACTCCTCTGCTCCTACACTTCTCTTACAGCTATCTAGTCAATCTGGTGTGAGCTAGAGAGTTGCTACATAAACTGTTCCACTTCCCTGCATGTCTGGGGCTAGCTTTTCAAAATCCCAAGGACCTACATCAAATCAAAACCTGTTTAAAACCAGAGGAACTGCTCTCTGAACAACTATATCTCAAGACTCCTGGCTACACTAGTGTAGGTGAGTTCAGAGATAAGATGCCAAAGCTAGCAGGAAGCATTTGTGATTCACTGGAGAAACTCTGTGGCAAAGGAGCACAGCACATGTGGTGTGCTCATTTTTAGTACCAATTACACTCCAGCTTCCTCACAGTCCCTCAGAATCTTCCAATGTCAGAAACCTGGAACAAGACTGAACCCGTGACGTGCTTGTCTTTAAGTCTTGATGTCTTAGGACTTTATTCATCAGACAGATGTGGGCTGAGGTTGATGTTTTTTGCACCAGTTTAGCTCTAGCAAATAGTGGTCTGAAACTGCCAGCATTAATGTGATTGCTTTATTGTGCAGCTTAAATCTGGATTTTGCAGCAAAGCTGCAGAGAATTTAATTGACTTCTTTCATAGCTTAACTCTTCGCTACAACATCAATATTAGAAGAGGAAATGTCATATCTAATTTAGCTTAATTTTTAAAGAACATGTTGCTGTAACCTTTAGCATGTAATATCTTTTTATTGTAATTGAAAAACATCCCTTTTAAGTGATAAACTAGGCTAATATGAAAGCTGGTAGCCAGTTAACTCCTATTTTCAAAGTAAACAAGCCCTTTTTGCATAGATGGAGGCCATCAATCAGCTTTGGTCTAATTTCTCTGAACTTACAAATATTACCCCCAGAAAGGAAGTGACTAGAAAATCACAGAATCACAGAATGAATCAGGTTGGAAAAGACCTTTGAGATCACCCAGTCCAACCTATTACCCAACATTATCTAATCAACCAGACCATGGCACCAAGGGCCACATCCAGTCTCCTTTTAAACACTTCCAGGGATGGTGACTCCACCACCTCCCTGGGTAACCCAATGCAAATCACTCTTTCTGGGAAGAAGTTCCCCCTAACATCCAGCCTAAACCTTCCCAGCATAGCTTGAGACTGTGTCCCCTCCTTCTGTCACTGGTTGCCTGGGAGAAGAGACCAACCCCACCTGGCTACAACCTCCCTTCAGGTAGTTGTAGACAGCAATGAGGTCTACCCTGAGCCTCCTCTTCTGCAGGCTGCACACCCCCAGCTCCCTCAGCTGCTCCTCACAGGGCTGTGCTCCAGGTCCCTCACCAGCCTTGCTGCCCTCCTCTGAACACATTTGAACATCTCGATATCTTTCTTAAATTGAGGAGCCTAGAACTGGACACAGTAGAGTATTTGACACAGATTTGAACTAGAGTCTTTCCATAGGCAAAGACAATCGCTGTCACCACAACTCATGCTCCTGTGCAGCTCTCTTCATTTCACAATCTGTGGGCATATCTATGATTTGTCTAAAAAGCCAACATTGTGCCCTGGGATTGGAAGTTAGAGGCTAGCTGACTTCAACTGAAATATTTAAGCTTAAGTTTTAAATCATGCAAGCAGCTCTAGCTCAAGTTCCTTGCTTCTAAGGTTCTGGTCCCATGTGAATATGCAATGGGAGATGATAAAGAACAGGGGAGCAAAATCAGAACATCTGCTATTTAAAAGGCACATTGCAGCCATTTTAATACCTATTATTTCTCCTCAAAATACTAAAGCAGGGAGAAAAGTTCCCACTTAACTGGTCTCTATCCAGACTCCTTAACCCAGGAATTCAAAATATCCTTTTTCCACACCTGCACTTCTTGTGAAGTTTAATCTCACCAAGCTATATCCTTCAAGTCAAGATGGCACCCTTAGAGCAGCTACTTAATGAGGATAGCATGAACTAAGCTCACATCAGGTTCTGATAAGAAATACTAGTCTAACCTTTTCTATGCTTTGGCAATTACTGCCTCTCTCATTTCCAATTTTCTCTCCTTTATTAGCAATCACCTTTAAATAAGGTAACCATAGTAGTACTTTTCAACCTTGATGCCTTTCATTTAGTTTGCCTTAGGACAAATTCACAACATCATTTTCATCAACAACTCTTAAGGCAAATATTCAAGAGTATTTCAAGCAGAGTCACTATTTCAGGTAAGGTAAGAGACAGAGGAGGGGTTCCACAGAAAACAGTCATTTAAGTTTTAAGGCACTAAAGTACCACACCAGCTGAACCATTGCTGCACTTCTGTTTCAATTCTCCAACTGAATTCCAGCCTGCTTTTACTGACCATGGTTAAAAACTGTCTCATTTGTGATGGAAGCAGGAGTATTACTTTGATTTCTTCCTCTCCTAGAGGTGAGGTCATTTGAACACCTGCAGGTGTTAAGCCATTTGAACATCTACAGGTGCTAGGTCATTTGAACTTCTACACTCAGATCTAACTTAAGCCGTTGTCTTTCTGAACTGCTCATGTACATAAATTACCTTGGGATTGAAATCTTCCAGATCAAGACCTCAGAGTCATTTTGTAACACTGCTTGTGTCCAAGAAAAAGTAATTGTCCATTAGAGACACCATTTCCAGTATTAATATTGGAAAGATTGAGCCACTGCATGTTTTAGTACCATTTTCACCTGAAATTATCAATACTATCCCATTCCCATTCTAATCTGATCTTTCTGCTAAGATTCTTTTTTACTGACCTCCAAAAGATCCCTATTCAGATGTTCTCTGATCCTTCAGATCAGTCAGTTCCTTCAGACACAGGATCTTCTGCACACTTGGAGGTCTCCTCTCTAATCAGATTACTCATCACAGTCATCTAAAATCCACTGAAAGCACTAAGCTCTGCACAGGCTTTGGATCAGACCACCATGCTGGCAGCAAAACCTGTGTCACATATCTGACAGTCTGGACAACATTTTCTTGTCGTTTTTCCAAGGGAAGGGAGCTTCAATGTCTCTTTGCAAAGGATTTGTTTCCCATTCTTCCTATAAAGATGCTTACTACTGTGTAGGCCGAACCAAATATTTTGCTGAAGCAATTTGCTCTTGCCAGTCAGGACCTGAGTGTTTAACCATAACACATAATCATCCACAACACACATGGGCTGCTACTACATTTTGTAAGTGCATGCAAAACAGAGCCTGGCAACTGCAACCTTTGTATTCATTTTGCCTTTTCCCTGCCTTGTTGCTTCTTCTCTCTCCTAGGTCACATTTCTACCTTCAAGCAGAAGTGCTAAGCACGTTTAACACTGGCAATTCCCCAAGGTATTTTAAATGTTTTAAATAAATCAGATTTTCTGCTGTTCTAGACCATTTCTCTCATCTCCCTCCCTCTGGCAACAGCAACTGCCAGTGGAAAGCTGATACACCAAAGCTGGTTTCCTGCGGCAAAGCTCGGTGCCAGCCATTGTTCCAACAGCATGTGCCAGCTCGATAGTGTTCACACTGAGTGCTTCTCAATGTTTTCCTTCCCTCCATGGTGACAACAATGAACAGTCACCTTCTTAAACATACTCATCAAACCCTCAAAAGCTTTCTGCCACAACCACAGTAATCTAAGCAACAAGTCAAACCCAGAACCTTTCAGCAAACAAAACCAGCTACATCCCAGCCTCCCTGGTGTGAAGCAGCTTCCTCTCATCTTTTCTTTCCTTCATCAAGAGGAGGCTCAGTGGTGATCTTATTACTGTCTACAACTATCTGAAAGGGCATTGTAGCCAGGTGGGGGGTGGCCTCTTCTCCCAGGTAACCAGCAATAGAACAAGGGGACACAGTCTCAAGTTGTGCCAGGGTAGGTATAGGCTGGATATTAGGAAGAAGTTCTTCACAGAGAGAGTGATTTGCCATTGGAATGGGCTGCCCAGGGAGGTGGTGGAGGCACCGTCCCTGGGGGTCTTCAAGAAAAGACTGGATGAGGCACTTAGTGCCATGGTCTGGCTGATTGGATAGGGCTGGGTGATAGGTTGGACTGGATGATCTTGGAGGTCTCTTCCAACCTGGTTGATTCTATGATTCTATGATTCTGTCTCCTGATGAAAAATCTTGAGAATCATACATATGCTGTGGGCATGTTTGTAGCTTTTCCTTCTCTCATTGGTCAAAATCAGGTTTTCTATAAAGAACTGTAAGGCTGAAAGCAAGCATAAGTCATAGGATCATAGGATGTTAGGGGTTGGAAGGGACCCAAAGAGATCATTGAGCCCAAACCTCCTGCCAGAGCAGGACAATCCTATCTAACACAGATCACAGAGGAACACAGTCCAGCTGGGACACCTAGCTCTGCTCCTTCCCTGCCCCTCAGGAACCTGACTAGCATTGCTCCTTCTCTGGCACTGGGTGATTACCACCTGCACGAATGGGCTAGGGTTTTGTGCAGGGGGGAAAACGTTGTCCCATTTTGGCCCTCTTGCAAGGCTCATTGCTAAATCACAGCCTGCAAGCTTGCTTCAGTCTGAGGGAAAACAAAACAAAGCAAGAACCATGGCTTGTCTCTGAGAGCAACATGGATAGCACAGAGTGCCTGCAAAAGCCCTTGCCAACTGAACTGAGAGAGCCTGAAGCCACCACCTGATGCTGACTTTTGGATTTTGCCAAGCCTGCTGGCAGGCAACCAGCAACACAGTCTCAAGTTGTGCCAGGGGAGGTCTAGGCTGGATGTTAGGAAGAAATTGTTGGCAGAGAGAGTGATTTGCATTGGAATGGGCTGCCCAGCGAGGTGGTGGAGTCACTGTTCCTGGAGGTGTTGAAGAGAAGACTGGATGAGGCACTTAGTGCCATGGTCCAGTTGACTGGGTAGGGCTGGGTGCTAGGTTGGACTGGATGATCTTGGAGGTCCCTTCCAACCTGGTTGATGCTATGATGCTATGGTTCTATGATCTGGATCAGTTAAGCCCACCTTAATTAGTGCACAACAAGCATCATGTCTTATACTACAGGGATTTAAACCTGCAGAGATTCACAATGTCTCTCAAGTTGATTTCCCTGGAAGTAGTGTTTTATTTATTGGAGAAAATTAGTAGTTTAGTCTGTTCAACACTGGAGGGGGTGGTGTAAGTCTTTTATTAATTTACTGATTTGCCTTTTTTTTTGTTGTTGTTTTTCCACATCAAGAAAACAAATGAAGCAATATAAAAACAACAGCAAAACAACTAACATGGGGGTCTATAATGCAGCCATAAAAAAGAGCACTTCCAAAACACTTGCAAAGTTCCAGCCACATGCTTCCCATTAACGCTAATGAGCACTGGACAGATAAATTCACACATGTTGCTTTGAAGATTTATTCTAAATTGGCCTCATCTTTGTTAGCACTAAAGGAATACTGATGCTATACAATATTAAAACAAAAAAAAACCCCAACCTTTCAATTTGCCCCCTGCAATTTTCTTCATTATCTACAGAACTCTCCAGCAGCCAGCCAAGCTACAGATTCATAATCTTTCCAATTTTACAGACAGTTAAAAATATTAACTATAGCACAACAGTCAATCTCTGCAGAATACTCTGCTAAAATGCTCCTTTGTTTGAAACACAGGCCCAGCTAGCTGTGCTCTGAAGCACATCAAAGGCCTGAACGAGTGAAACAGCACAGGGAGAAAGCTGCTGCTGCAGAAGCCAATCCACGTTACCTTGCCAAATCTTTAATTGCTCTGCACGTACATTTGGCTTGATCTTGTGCTGCTTTGAAGTAAAGATATTAACTTCAATTAATCCCAAAATGACCTCAAGTTACAGGCTTTGCAGAAAAAATTAATGACCAACAGCAATGGCACAGGAACAATGTCAGCAGCTTGCCCTTTTATTTCTTTCTTTTCCCCTCTTTCTCTTCTTGTCCAAGGGTAGGATTTAGCATTCATGGATGATGCCAGACAGATCCTGCCATATAAAGCCTCTTTGCCACTCACCAAAGAAGAGCCTCAAGCTGTGTGAGCAGGTGACTCCTCAACAGCATTCCTCTTCTCTGCTGCCATAAGAGCTGCTGGCTTGGAGCTTTACAAGCAACAAGTGTATCACAAACACCTTTGAGCTGATGCAAACAATCCAGTGTAAACAACTGTCAGTCATGTAGATGAAACCCAAGAACCTACAGATCCAAAGCTGTTGCTTCAACTAGAGGACTTTCTAAATGAAGAAGGATTTACTGATGCTATTGATCTGGCCATGAAGATGCTCAGAGGGCTGCAGCAGCTCTGCTATAAGGACAGGCTATGAGAGTTGGGGGTCTTCAGACTGGAGAAGAGAAGGCTTCGAGGAGACCTTGGAGTAGCCTTCCAGTATCTGAAGGGAGCTACAGGAAGACTGGGGAGGGACTATTTACAAGGTCTTGTAATGACAGGACAAGGAGTTTAAACTGGCAGAGGGGAGATTTAAACTGGATGTTGTGATGAAGTTCTTTACAGTGAGAGTGGTGAAACACTGGCACAGGTTGCCCAGGGAGGTTGCGGCTGCTCCCTCCCGGGAGATGCTCAAGGCCAGGTTGGATGAGTCCTTGAGCAACCTGTTCTAGTGGGAGGTGTCCCTGTTTATGGCAGGGGGTGGGAACTGGATGATCTTTGAGGTCCCTTCCAACCTAAATCATTCTATAATTCTACAGGAGCAAGCCAGCGATCAAAAGGGAGCAAAGGACTGTGCTGTTAATAGTGCTGATAAAAGCCCTTGTCACCATCTTCCTTGGTGGGAAGATGGTTGGGGTGTCATTTTCATCCCAACAAGTTCAGTGCTTCTGACATAATTATCTCAGGCTTTTATGGAGAGGACACATCCACACTGCTTGCACCCAAGTATTTGCACTGAGAAGTCTGTATACTACTTTGCCAAACACTGAGAGAAAAGCCTCCCAGTCCTCCAGACATCCTAAGGTCTCAAACAGCATTCCCATGCCATACTGAGCCAGAAAGCAGAGCTGCAAGCACAGGCTCTCTGACAACATGCAAATGTTACACCTTTCTAAAGAGAAACCTTAAAATCCCAACAAACCATTCAAAGCAGTAGAAAAAAATGCTTATTGAATGCCTTTTGCTTCTACTATCACCATATGCACAGCTCAAGTTAACTAGTTCTGCTCCTGAGTTTAACGTTTCCTGTCCTGGAGATTGCCCCTGGAGAACATCTGGTGGTTTTTGGAGCTCAGAATAGAAAATAAAGGGAAAAAAACCCACACATATTTTGTATTTTTTAAATGAGTAGTGAGACTGAAAGAATCTGAGCCCTGCTCTGGCTGTACTCTGTATCCAGTCATCTGAAAGGCACATCCTTGTGCACTGACTGCAAGCAGCTTTGTCCTCCTGCTTGTCTTGCTGCTGTCAAGAACAGTTTTATCTGAAGACAGATTACTTTTAACTTCTAGATTTTAATTAGGTGGTTAATTACTTCTGACCATATTGTAGCATTGATGACATTCCACTTTTGAAGGTAAGTATGTGGAGATGAAGATTTATTCTGGATTCATTTGTGTAAATCTTGCTGTTATTATACTACAGATATGAAATAGAGCCTCATAATTCCATTCCCATAAGTTAAATAGCTATTAATTGTTTGGTCAAGTTACCTAGTATTTCCAGAGCATATGGAAATACAAATGAGTTGTGTGTTATATATAACCCCACTTTAGAGGGCAGACTAAATCTTTACTGGATTTGTTTATCCATGTTCTGGATGTTTCATTTAGCTTAATGAAATGCATTTTTGTTGGCTAAATTACAGTATCTAGGAGGTATTTTTAAAGCCATGCAGTAGCCAGAAGAAGTGGTAGCCATACAAATGAACCAAAAAAGGCCTTCCCCCATCAAATTATCCCAAAACTGGGGTGAGGGACTTGTTTTATTAACCAGACAATCTTCAAAGGTGTGCTGCAACTGCACAGGTTTAGACTAGATATAGGGAAAACATTTTTTCCCCAGCAAGAGTGCCAGGTACTGGAATAGGCTGCCCAGAGAGGTGGTTGAGTCACCTGGATGTGATTAAAAGTCTGTGCTAGTTTGAAGCTAGCTGGAATGTTTTGGTGAGAAGATCTAGTCTACAGGCTGTGAAAGACAAACAAGGCTGATGTCTGCTTCACTCATAGGCTTGCTGAGAGGTATAAGAGCAAGAATCCAAACATAGATAAGGCACTTCTGCCTGGGAGCTCTGAGCTGCATTCCTCTCTAGCCTCTCTGCCATCTCTCTGATTAATCCACTTTGCTTCCTAACCCCCTGGCCAAAGCTCCATTCTTCCTTGGGACTGGGGTAAGGTTGAGAGGGGTGGGAGAAGGTGGAAGGGCGGTTGTGAGTCCCTCCTGGGGACTCAGGTTTCTGGGAGGGGAGTTGTGTTTCTGTATTACCTTTTACCTTGTCTATTTCTGTCTATAACTGTATTTGCTGTAAATATCTGCTTGTATATTGAGCTAAGCTGTAAATAATAAGCTTCATTCAAATTTCCAGAGCCAGCTGAGTCTAAGTCTGGGTGATTTCCACAGTGGGGGAAGGGGGGGAGGGCGGGGAACACCCAAACCATTACAAAGTATGCTTCAGAGTAGGGATATGAGTTGGACTTGGTGATCCTGAGGGGCTTTTCCAACTGGAACATTGCTGTGAGTCTCTGATTCTATACCCTATGTGAGTGGTACTGTGTGTGTCGTACCATCACTAACAGCATATGCAGACTTCTTTAATAGCACCACAGCTGAAGATTCATGGGCTGTGGTTGTCATGGATCTGCACATTAACTTTCTAACACTCATGTTCACTACCTCTGTGTTTAACTGGTGAATCCATGGCAGTTCAGAAGACAGGCTGAAGTTATATGTTCATCCATGGAATCATTTGCATTTTACTTTTTATTTCCCTGAAACAAAGAGCACATTAATTTTTAGGGAGATCCTGGACCAGTGTTTCTAGGATGAAATGAAATGTCCCCATCCACTGAAAAAAGTTGCTTGACAGGGAGGATGGTGGGACACTGGAATGGGTTGCCCAAAGAAGCTGGAGATGTCTCATCCCTGGAAGTGTTTAAGACAAGGCCAGATGAGGCTGAGAGCAACCTGAACTAGCAGAAGGTGTCGCTGCCCAAAACAGGGGGTTTGGAACAAGATGATCTTTATGGTCCCTTGCAACTCAGTCGTGTAGTCTCTTTCTCTGCAGGCTTTCAAGGCCTGTCTGGATGTGTTCCTCTGTGATCCATGTTAGATCTGGCAGGGGGCTTGGACTCGATGATCTCTTTGGGTCCCTTCCAACCCCTAACATCCTGTGATCCTGTGATCCTATGAACTGGAACCATTTTATGAATCTATGATCTGCATTTCTGCTGTACTCCCATGAGGCTGCTTCAAACTATTGCCCCTGAGACTATTTGTTCCTTTATCAGACTACTTAAGATGATCAGCAAATTCTTGTACCTTCCAGTTAGAGACATGGCATGAAAATGACAATTCACTCAAACTATGGTATCACACAGCAACTAGGTTCCAGGAATCATCTGTTACTTATGACCTGGGCTCTGTTTGAGTCCATAACCTTGAGTACAACGAGTGTGTGGTCTGTGTTGGTTGTTTCTGGCATGCCTTTGGAAATTTGCCAGCCATCTCCCTGCATTCACAGTATTATTGTTTAGATTTGAGTTTTAGCTAATTAGAACTGTCAGATAGAGTAAAATATTGAATGGTTCTAGCCCATTCTTTCTCCTCCAGCAGTCACATATTAAGAAGTGCTGAAATATAGGTCACTGCTGTTGCTGCAGTAGCTCTCCCTCTCAAGGCATTCCTGACTGTGCCATACTGTACGTCAACATGAAGGGTTTTGATGTATGGAAAATGAGACCTCACAACACACAGAGTGTTATCAGGAAAGATATGTTTTAATCAGTGTTGGGTGACAAGGGGAGGTCCTCCTCAAAGCCCTTGCACAGTATCACAGTATCACAGTATTATTAGGATTGGAAGAGACCTCACAGATCATCAAGTCCAACCCTTTACCACAGAGCTCAAGGCTAGACCATGGCACCAAGTGCCACGTCCAATCCTGCCTTGAACAGCCCCAGGGATGGTGACTCCACCACCTCCCCAGGCAGCCCATTCCAGTGTCCAATGACTCTCTTGGTGAAGAACTTTCTCCTCACTGAGACCTGGTTCAGGTAGAATATTTATGTTACAAAATCATGCATATTAAGTACAGGGTTAGGGTTACTACAATTAGAGGAGATATTACAATGAATTCCTGGAACTCATTTCCATACTGTTCCACCTCTTCATGCAGGCTCATTGCCACCTGGTGGTTATCTTTTGGGGTCTTTGGGAAGAAGGCTGATGTCTTCCTTACTCTGACCTCTCTACCTTTCGTCCACCTGGCATCAGTTGTGGGTTACATTCTTGGCTGGAGTTTCCAATGTTCTCATCTTTGAATACAGTATTCTTCTTCTCCATGAAAGTGTTTCAAGACCCTTTCAAGCTTAACCCCCTTCCTTTGTGTTTATCTGATTGATGATGTTTTAATATTAATGCTCACATAGTTAATGATTTAACTGGGTTTCTACACTCTATGTTCTCTAGCCCTTTTCCCATATCAGTTTCTAAAGAGATTTCTAGATCCTGGGTGGAAAAGGATGGGAGCTGAAGGCAGCAATATTTTGATTCTTGCTATTTCAAGGAAGCAGACTTGGTTCTTTAGGCTTCCAAGCCTCAAGAGTGCATTTATCCTGCTGCAGTCTAAAAGGGATGTGATCTTGTGGATGGAAAGCTTTGATTATGGCAGATTAATTTGTTGAAATCTGGCTCATCTCTTTTCCACAAGGCAGCAGGGAAGCTGCTTTGTAAAATGCCTTGGGAAGGAGGTGAGCACAGAGAGGGGTTTACTGCCAATTCATCTTAAGCACCTAAACCTTGGATGCATGACTTTCCATCAGCTGGAGAGGACACTGGACTCCACCAACTATGTAAACTAGAGGCTGGTTTCTCCTTCAGATTCCCCTGACACTAACTAAGCTGAGATGCATTTTATTTTGCTAGTCAGTTTTACAGTCTATAAGCTATTAATTGTAAATTGGTTCTTCTTAAAGCCATCTTCTTCATACAAGGTTGCTTAATATTCAGTTGCACCATCTGTTTTGCAGCAGTGCTTTGCCCTTCTGTGCATACTGAATGCTGCCTCGAGTTTTTGCTACAAAAAACTTAAAACGAAAAGGAAAGATGGACAGGCTGAAGTGCAAGATCACAGGTTCACAGGATCACATGATCACAGGATCACAGGGTGTTAGGGGTTGGAAGGGACCCAAGGAGATCATCGAGTCCAACCCCCTTGCCAGAGCAGGACAATCCTATCTAACACAGAACACAGAGGAACACATCCAGACAGGGCCTTGAAAGTCTCCAGAGAAGGAGACTCCACAACCTCTCTGGGGAGCCTGTGCCAGTGCTCTGGGACCTTACAGCAAAGAAGTTCCCCCTTGTGTTGAGGCAGAACCTCCTCTGCTGCAACTTACACCCATTGCCCCTTGTCCTATCCCAGGGAGCAAGTGAGCAGAGCCTGTCCCCTGCCTCCTGGCCAGTCCTCAGATACCTATAAACATTTATCAAATCCTCTCTAAGTCTTCTCTTTTCCATACTAAAAAGCCCCAGGTCCCTCAGCCTCTCCTCGTAAGCCATGCCCTCCTGTCCCCTAATCATCCTCATAGCCCTCCACTGGACCCTCTCCAGCACATCCTTGTCCCTCTTAAAGGAGGTGCCAGGGATCTGCAGAGATGGAGGTTCCACAACTTCTCTAGGTGTGTGTACCAGTGATTAACCTCTCCTTTCATGCAGTCTTTCTCTGAGGGATCACATCCCAATCTGATTTTCTCCTTTTTGGATTGCAAAGTGAGCTACCTTCTGTGTCTTTGCCTCTTCCCATGCCTTCATGCTTAGCCAGCTTGAGTATAGACTTGTACCAATGTTTCTATGGCATGAAAAAGATATTTCAATGTTTTCCTCTTGGGTAGGGGCAAAAAATGGAAATACAACTACATTTTTGCAGCAGCAGATGTGTGGGAAAACTAAATTTGGTAATGCATTTGGAACTTGGGATTCCAATGCACTGATCTGGGCCAAAGTATTTTCTGATAATGCAGTATGATAGTAAACAAAAGAGAATTGCCTACAGGAGCCTCTCTACTTGGGGATTTGTTGTCCTGTGGGTTCAGTGCTCTGTCTAGACAATACTGCTCATCTCATCTCAAACTCTGCACTGTAGTGATGGCTTTTTTATTTTCTAGGAGGTTGGGAAGGAGTGAGCTGCCTCTGGGAGAAAACTGGTTTTTGAACTACTACTCCCATCAGATAATGGTTTGTTACACCGCTGCAAACCAAACTGTTTGAGACAGTTGTTCGTTGCTTTTGTTTTCACTGGGTCTGTCCAGCTCTGAATGTAACAATTCTTTTAGAGCTTGGACTGGAAAATACTACTTTTTTGATGCAGAAAATGACAAGAAACTGTTTTGCACAGGAAGAGATAGAAACCCTTGGCTTTACTGAGGAAAACTCCCAGCTCCTTCAACTAACACTCCTTAGGAGATTCTCAGACAGCTTTTCACCCTTGCATGGTTGTTAGGGTAGAAGACAAATCCTGTTTGCAGGCTGGTGTTTTCTCTCTACAGCAGGTTCTCTGTGTCTGAGCTTGTTGAAGTAGCTCTTGCTTTCTGTCTCAATTTCATAATTTCCTCTCTGTGAAATAGTCTGGTGGTAACTCCTCTTGTCTTGCCTACTGAGACCCTCCATTCTTGTGGTTGGTCTTTTAGACAGCATATAGACCAGTAGGGCTTTGAACACAGCTGGATCCTCTCTGGATCCTGAAATGGGGGAGATCATTCAAAGCCAGCCTGGACACAGTCACAAGATCACAGGATCACAGGAAGTTAGGGGATAGCAGGGAAATGAGGAGATCATCAAGCCCAAACCTCCTGCCAGAGCAGGATCATACAATCTAGTGCAGATCATAGAAGAACACATCCAGACAGGCCTTGAAAGGCTCCAGAGAAGGAGACTCCACAACCTCTCTGGGCAGCCTGTTCCAGTGCTCTGTTACCCTCACAGTAAAGAAGTTCCCCCTTGAGTTGAGTGTCCTGTGGAGCCTGCTTTAGGTGAAACTACTCTGGCAGGGGGGTTGGACTAGATGATGTCCAGAGGTCACTTCCAGCTCCTGTCACTCTGCGTAGAGCCTAGATGATAGATAATGTACATTCCAAACTCGAGTATCTCAGCCTGAACTTGAGTTGCACTTCTCTGAACAACTGCAAATGCAACTTGGCTGAACTGAGCTCAAGCAGTCATGGAGCAGGCACAACACCTTGTAAATGTAACCAAGTGGCAAATCACTTTGAACACTTGCAGTGACCTCTCCCCACACACTCTGCAAGCATGAGTTATTTGTGAATAGTTTTGTGTAACGAATCCATTCCAGGCTCACACAAAATGTTCTGAGAGACGAAAGGTGAAACGCAGGGAATAAATTATTCATAACAAATTATTCACTAAGCTCTATTCATCACTGTGATGAGACAGAATTATTGACTGGACATGGAAACAAAATCTCATTTTGGAGAGATGATATTAAAATACCGCTATGTTAGTGTAATTATGCTGTGACTGTAAAGACTTTACTAGTCTGCAGTTAACAACAAAATGCCTTGGGTACTGCTGCAAGATTGATATTCTCCAGGGCTAGTACACTGGATTTTTCCTTTAGCTACATAATGGAATTTAGGTACACTATTGATCTCTTCCCATACTGAGATCATTTTTTTTACCTTAGTTCCTTTGCTTATGGTTTGGTGAAAGGCAAATCCTGTGCCGAGCTGGATGGGATGAGAAGTGGGCAAACTAGAAGTGATATATAGGTATAGAATCATAGAATCAACCAGATTGGAAGAGAACACCAAGATCATCCAGTCCAACCTAGCACCCAGCCCTACCCAGTCAACCAGACCATGGCACTAAGTGCCTCAGCCAGGCTTTGCTTCAACACCTCCAGGGACGGTGACTCCACCACCTCCCTGGGCAGCCCATTCCAATGCCAATCACTCTCTCTGCCAGGAACTTCCCCCTAACATCCAGCCTAGACCTTCCCCAGCACAACTTGAGACTGTGTCCCCTTGTTCTGTTGCTGGTTGTCTGGGAGAAGAGACCAACCCCATCTGGTTACAGCCTCCCTTCAGGTAGTTGTAGACAGCAGTGAGGTCTGCCCTGAGCCTCCTCTTCTGCAGGCTGCACACCCCCAGCTCCCTCAGCCTCTCCTCATAGGGTTTGTGTTCCAGGCCCCTCACCAACTTTGTCACCCTTCTCTGGACATGCTCCAGTACCTCAACATCTCTCTTGAATTGAGGGGCCAAGAACTGGACAGGTTTTAAGCTTTTGTCCGTGTGCTTGGGCAGCAATCTGCAGTGCCTTGAATGTTCACGTGGTGTGAGGAAGGTGCCTTCCCTGGTCACTTGCATATTCAGTAAGTAAGCATGTAGGTTCTGCTCCAGCTGTGTGTGTCTAGGTACCCCTGTGGACACGTAAACAGTCTGTTGGCCATCAGGTTGGAAACAGCAGATAAATGTTATCCTCAGCTTCCACTATCACTACCACCAGTGGATCTAAGTGGATTCTGTGAATGTGTACTGACATTTCTCTGGCCCAGGGGATGCTTCCTTTAGCCAGCTCCTTAGGTTTTTGAAACATATCTTGACTTAATTCCTGAGGTACAAAAATATTAGTAGAATGTCTGTGGTTAGTTATTTTTGACCTAATGCCCCAAATCCTGTATGGAACAGATGTATCACTATGCTATTAGCTGCATCTCTACAAGAAGACTTTGTATTACCTTGAGCTGGACTGTGAAGTAGTTTCTCTCCATGGCCTCTTAACATTAGAGTCCTCTTAGGCAATTGGTGAATCAAGGCATGAATTCTCCTTCTTTCTTCACTCAGTCATCTTGTTTGTCCCTAGGTGATGCATAAATTGTCTCCATGTGATCAGACACTTCTGCTGCATAGAAGGTATGCTGTAAAGAGAAAGTACATGGGGTCACTGAAGGGTAAGACTGTTCATCTTTCAAACCATTGCCTGAGGGGTGGAACATGAGGTAAAATAAATGAGTCATCTGATTTCAGCACAACAAGTCTAGCATTTGAGTTAATCCAAACAGCTCAGCATTTCGGATCAGGACTAGAAATCACTTTAGTACTTTTTAGTACTTCTTTTTAGTTGTCCTGGGCTTATTTTCAACATCACATAATAGAACTGCTGTTTATTCATTGCAGATGAGCACATATTGGTTTGTACTGGAAGGCCCAATTTGTTCCACCCCAGTTAAAGATGCTGGCCTAAAACCAGGAAAGGGTCACATGAAGGCAGTTGCAGCAACACGTTTGATGCTGCTGTACTGGCTGTAGCTTTAGCTTTGGTTACTGAATTGCTTTCACTTATCACTGACAGACAGTCTCTCAGTAAAAAAGAGAGGCTTTTCAAAATGCTAATAAAAGCATTAGTGCTCCATCATCATCATCTTGCAGAAAACAATGTCTAGATCAATCTATCTCCTTCTAAATCTTTAGAGAAACAAAATTTAAACTCATTTTGCCAAGGCCAAATGTCAATCATAAGAAAAAATCTATATGAAATTTTAATTGCAAGATGTTCAGTGCAAATTTAATGAGTGAAATAAGAGATCTGAGAATTCAAGCATGCTCAGCTCATGCATAATGTTGACTTAAATTGGCTCTCTAGAGGTGCAGGGAATTGCGTTTTTAGAATTTACACACTGATAGAGCAAATGTACTGGGCCCTGTAGGTTAAGGTCATAAATCAGAATCATTTAACTGCCTTTGAGTGATTGCTACAGACTATAATGGTTGGGAGAACTGGCTTCAGCTACAAGTGATTACTCTGCTTGGATTATTGAAATGCTACTCAATATTCATAAATCAGTGATCATTAATCCCCCAAATAGTTGCTGTCAGCTTTCTAAATAAATTTCCTGCTAGCTAATTGAGATTGAAGGAGACTAGCATGCACTGCTTCAGAATTAGGACAAATGAGCTGCTTTGCCTACCTAGGATCAGAAGCACATCTGAGGGGGAAATCGAACCGTACTGAGTACATATGCGGCTGCTAAAAATGTCACATTTAAGCTGTTAGCTGGAGGAGCCTTTCTTAGCAGGCTTTGCCCCTGTGAGTTACAATGATTATAAAAAGACTTCTTTATGGCTTTGGGTTTGTTTTTTTTTATGGTGAAGCTATTTGTGTGCCGTGCATCAAAAGAGACTCAACTGCCAATCGCTGGAGGTCCTCAGGATGCAGAGGGCAAGTGTAGGGGAGACAAAGGCCTGCAGCCCTGCAACTGCACTGGTGTGAGACACTTGTCGTGGTCTTCTCAGCAACAGAAAAGGAATTTCAGTTGAATTAAAATTCATGGCTCTGCTGTTGGGATGTTTTAGCACTGCAGAAGTTTTTATTAGCTGCACATATTAGCTCAGTTTAATTTTGTTTACTGCTATAACTGTTTATGCTTGAATGTGAGGAACATTTTACAGATGCTAATGGTCTGTCTCATAGAATCATGGAATAGAATCATAGAATGGTCTAGGTTGGAAGGGACCTCGAGGATCATCCAGCTCCAGCCCCCCACCAAAGGCAGGGACACCTCCCACTAGAGCAGGTTGCTCAAGACCTCATCTAACCTGGCATTGAACACCTCCAGGGAGAGAGCAGCCACAAACTCCCTGGGCAACCTGTGCCAGTGTCTCACCACCCTCGCTGTAAAGAACTTCCTCCTAACATCTAGACTAAATCTCCCCTCTGCCAGTTTAAACTCAGTCTCACCTCCTGCTACAGGAGATATGAAGTGGGGTTGCGGATTTCAAATACCAAAATTCTCTGAATGCAGAGCTCTGAGGTGTGGGAGATCCAATCTGGAGTCTGTGTGAATGGTTTTTTGTGAGTCCCTGCAGAAGGACTCAGCACCATTTCTGTGCAGCAGCTGAGACACAGCTTGGTCGTTCTGCAGAGAACCAAAGTATCTGCAAAATGCTGTCTAGGGCATCCACGAGGATGCTCAGGTCTGGAGCACCTCTCCTATGAGGACAGACTAAAAGAGTTGGGCTGTGCAGTCTGGAGAAGAGGAGGCTCCCAAGTGACCTTACTGTGGCCTGCCAGGATCTGAAGGGGGCCTACAAAAATGCTGGGGAGAGACTTTTTAGGCCAACAGGGAGTGACAGGATTGGGGGGAATGGAACAAAGCTGGAGATGGGTAGGTTCAGCCTGGACTTGAGGAGGAAGTTGTGGAGCATGAGAGTGGTGAGAGCCTGGAATGGGTTGCCCAGGGAGATGGTTGAGGTCCCATCTCTGGAGGTGTTTAAGGCCAGGCTGGATGGGGCTCTGGGCAGCCTGATCTAGTGTGAGGTGTCCCTGGGCATGGCAGGGGGGTTGGAACTAGGTGATCCTTTGGTCCCTTCCAACCCTGTCTGATTCTACGATTCTATGCTCCCTGGCTCAATCCCTCTGGCTGGGTTTTTGCTGTCTTTCCTGATGAGATGGTGACACTGTGCCAGTAGGGGGTGTGTGGCTGTAGAGGTGTCTGCTCTCTATGCTGGCTGTTTTGAATCCATTAGGCAGCTTCCACCGAATACAGCAGAGTAGGAGTGGGGTTAAAACTATCAGGTTCCTACAAGTGGGCAGGCAAAAAAAGCCCCTTCTTCTAACCCACTCCTGTTCTCTTCACAGGATCACAGGATGTAGGGGTTGGTAGGGACCCAGGGAGATCATCAAGTCCATCTTCCCTGCCAGAGCAGGACCACACAATCTAGCAGATCACAGAGGAACACATGCAGACAGGCCTTGAAAGTCTCCAGAGAAGGAGACTCCACAATCTCTCTGGGCAGCCTGTTTCAGTGCTCTGTGACTCTTACAGTAAAGAATTTCCCCCTTGTCAGAAGTTTCCCATTTTGTACCTCAGGTGCTTATGCTGTCCTGCTGAAATGTTTCTGTTTCCATAGGCTTGGAGATCATGCCTTTTAAAAATCTATTATTATTACTTTCCCATATTTTCCCTTTTCTCTGCAGTTCATTTTGTTTCTATGTATGCTTCCTTAAAAAGGGAAAACCAAAACAAAAGTCCATCCCTCCAAACAAACAAACAGAGGTGACCTCATTGCCTTCTGCAACTACCTGAAGGGAGGCTGTAGCCAGGTGGGGTTGGTCTCTTCTGCCAGGCAACCAGCAACAGAACAAGAGGACACAGTCTCAATTTGTGCCACAGGAGGTCTAGGCTGGATGTTAGGAGGAAGTTGTTCACAGAGAGAGATTGGCATTGGAATGTGCTGCCCAGGGAGGTGGTGGAGTCACCGTCCCTGGAGGTGTTCAAGAAAAGACTGGATGAGGCATTTAGTGCCATCGTGTAGTTGACTGGATAGGGCTGGGTTCTAGGCTGGACTGGATGATCTTGGGGTTCTCTTCCAACCTGGCTGATTCTATGATTCTATGTGAAACAAACCCCCAGAGCAAGCAAAACCAACCAGCCAAAGAAGCAGTATTTATCTGGATGGAAATAGACAAAATAAACCAGTGTTTATAGGTGCTTGCACTGGCAGGGGTTCATGCACCATTGTCATGATGATGTACAAGATCAAAATTCACTAAGGAAAGGAGAAATGCTGGTGCCTTGTAATTATCTCAGGCTATCTCTTGTTAATAGGATTTATGAGATGAGCTGGAGAGGGAGGATTTATTTTTATTTTTTTTAATCTATTCCTTTTTGTAAATGCAGAACTTAAAGCAGAACTGATCTCTATCTAGATTCCTTTCATATCAGGACCACCAGAGCTCCAGGCAAAAAGCTAATTGTATCAAAAAGCCATGCTTAATTTGACAAAGAGGAATTCTTTTTCAAAGCATGTATGGAAGGATTAAACAGTGTACTTAAGAGCAAGTGTACTTACATCACTGCTGCAATGTGCCCTTTTATTGCTGTCAACACTGACACAGCTGTTAACGTAAGTCCTTTATCTTTAATTGAAGCTAGCAATGTATTGAAAGTTGAAGATGTGATGAAGCAGTTTGAGGGGAAAACCTCATCTTTTGTCTGTCTTTCATTGCTGTCCCACTTGTATTGTCCCCAGCCCAAACCTTCCTAAGCTGGCTGCTGTGTTAAAATTACCATCCTGTTGGATGGTTACACCTTGGTTGCAGCACAGGCCCTCAGTAACTGGCATCAGCTATCATCTGAAATAAGGTTTTACATCCAGGTGACCAAGATTGCAGTTCCTTCTGCTGTGAATATTGTTTTTCTTCCTGTTACAGACACTCCACACAGTACAAGCCTCTGGAAATGTTTGCAGTTTATAGATACTGAATGACTTTGCTTGGTGATGCAGTTTGGTTAGTGGTAAGCTGTAAATGCTCCTGTAATCTCTCTTGAATCAGAGAATGACAAAAGTGGTGGGGTTGCTGCCTCTTCCAGGGTCAGCTGGGCAGATTTTGGGAAGCATTGCTGTGTGGGCAGGTTTGGTGGCACAGCCCAGGCCGGGGGAAGCCTCTCATAGGGTACCTTCTGCTGGTAGTGGTTTTGAGTTTACCGCTAGGAAGTACTCCCTTCAAACATGAACTGAGCCTTTCACTGGATTAGATGCAGTCCATGTTTAGATCAAAAAGTTGCCCTCAGCTTCAGCTTGCAGTTAAAATACAAAGCAAAAGTCACCTAATAAGATGAGACTGAGGAGCCACATGTGGGGTAGTTTGTACTTTTTTTACTTGCTGTGAAGTAAGTAAAGTGCTGTAGAGATACAGTTCAACGTGTAAGAATCCCTAAGAATCCTATGACTTTTTTGCCCTCTCTTCAAAAAACTTCTTTTTTTGACCAGGCCTCTGTGGCTGATGCTAGAAACAGAAATAATCTGGTGATAAATTCTTTATTAAAGCCACTAAAGTTTATACTGGGATGGGACCAGGTTGCTTTGTTGTGTGTAAAGCACACGGTGCATAGCTTGCATGTTCATTCCCCGGATGAGGAGGGAAAGAAGATATGGAGGAGAGGAACTTACTTTAGGCAGGTTCAAGTAGCTTTAGTTTTGACACAAGAGGCAGTAAGCAATGCACAGAGAGTCCTTCCACATTGATTACTTAGTTTGTTTCCATGCTTGGCTTCCCAGATGCAGGAACAGAAGGTGAAGGTGCAGAGTATCTGAACAGAAATAGGACAAAAGGACTGTTGAGGGCCAAGCTTATTTTCTGGTTGACCTAAGTACTGCCCAGACCTCTTGTTACCTGTCTGTAGTTGGAGCAAAACATCCCTTGGGAGCTGTCTGAAGGCAGACAGCTGCTGGAAATGGAGTTCAGTTCATCCAGCCATGCTGTGTGGTGTTCAGCTATGCTGTCTTTGCTGTTTCCTAGTTTGGTATAAAGTCGAGGTTCAGTTGACTTGGCCCTCACCCCAGCCCCACAGGCAACCAGAGGGGAGAAGCAACAATGGTTTATTTTTGGTTGTTGGGGTGGGTTTTTTTTTTTTCAGTTTTATTTTTAAAGTATGTTTATACTTTGTTGGAACAGAGAAGGATTTTAAAAGGACAACATCATTGCAAAGCCCGTCCAGCTGTTTGTCTGCACCACCTTTTCCATTGGATAGCCCCAAACCATTGTTTGCCATTACTGATCTACTTAGCATTTTTGTACACCTGCAAGGGTCAGTATCTGGCTGTAAGGATTTCTGTGATTTTTATTTCCATTGTTATGCCTCCAATTCCTATTTGCTTCTGCTGTTGCAATGGGTTTCCTCCAGTTTTGTAGAGTTTGGCATCAAAAGAGAGCACACACTAAAGTGTAACGAGGATATTCTCACGTCTGCATTCTTCATGCTGATTTACCAGCGCTTCCTTCTTGTGCTGTGAAAACTGATTGTGAAATGATAAATAGCCAAACCTTGTTATGTCTTGTTAATAGTCTAATCCCATTGTCATGTCAGATCCTCTAATCTTGATCCAAATTTTGTCTGTTGATCTAATTAGGTTTTTCATTTGTTCTTGGCAAATTTCTGCCTCTTGGAGTTGCTGGGCTGGCTCTTGAGACGGTTGAGGTGGAATGATCCATACGGTTCCTCATGGCTTTAAACAGAAACATCTGTCAGGAACAGGCAATTAGTTGGCTGAGTTTAGCAGTAAGTAAACTTGCATTTGACAGCACTGCTCTTGCTTCTGAATGACTTAAGTCAGTGACAAAAACTATTAGGGACTGTGGAGCCAGCACAGATCATCTGTCTCTGCCAGGGTCTGTAGGATGCATCATGCTCTCTGGTAACCTTCAGAGGAAAACTGAAGTGCAGGCACACAATCTTGACATCATTTCATTCTTTGGTCCTGCTTCCTTACTTTCCTTTGTTGGGAGGAAGTTTCAGCAATCCTGTCTTAATTTTCTTCTTGCTGGCTAAAGACTAACTTTAAATTGTGGAGGGAGGAAGGTTGTGTGTGTGTGTGAGGTGTTTGAGTTTTCTAAGTCATCAGGGACTTCTGCTGAAGTGTAAAGCTGTAAGTTCATAGAATTATAGGATTGTCAGGGCTGGAAGGATCAGCCAGTTCCAATCCTCCTGCCATGATCAAGGACACCTCACACTAGATCAGATTGCTCAGAGCCACATCATAGAACCATAGAATCATAGAATGGTTTAGGTTGGAAGGGACCTTGAGGATCACCCAGCTCCAAACCCCACCATAGGCAGGGACACCTCCCACTAGAGCAGGTGACTCAAGGCCTCATCCAACCTGGCCTTAAACATCTCCAGGGAGGAAGGAGCCACAACCTCCCTGGGCAACCTGTGCCAGTGTTTCACCACCCTCACAGGAAAGAACTTCTTCCTAACATCTAGTCTAAATCTCCCCTCTGCCAGTTTAAACCCATTACCCCTCATCCTGTCATTACAAGACCTTGTCAATAGTCCCTCCCCAGCCTTCCTGTAGACCCCCTTCAGACACTGGAAGGCCACAAGAAGGTGTCCTTGGAGCCTTCAGATAACACCCTGAAGACAGATTATCTCCTGTAAATTAGGGTCTAATTTAAACTGATCTGCAAGGAGTAAACTATCTAATGGCTTAGTGGAAGTAATAGAAGTGGTCTAACCATCTGTAGTGAGAATAAGATTTTTCAGTAACAAGTTCTACACACTGCAGAAATCATACAAAGGATTTCTGGTTCTGTATCCAAGCACACAAGGATCCCAGGTTTGGCTTCATTGATCTGTAGTTAGCAAGAAGCTCAGTTATTGTTTGCACCAAGTGTTTCTGACCAGGAGGAGATTTTTCCATCGTTCTACACTAATTAGGCATGTGGTCTGTGAGCTTTTGTGGCTGTCATGAAAACAGAGAGGAGAATTGATGGATAATACTTATAGGTTCGATATTAGATTCTCTTTTAAAGTCCAATTATCACTCATGGAAGACTGCACATGCACAAAAAGCAGATGTTATTGTAATGTGCAAATCAATAAAGCTGCCTTGTTTGGGTTTGGTTTTTTTTTTCTGGTTTTGCTCCAGTATTGAGAGATTTGTGAAAGTGCCTTTGAAAGCAAACAACATCCTATCTGTCTCGGGTTTTCAATGGGAAGGATGGATCAATGACTCTGGGGAGATTCTCAGAGACTATAAATCAAACAGATAGGATCACTGATTCTGAATACCAAGATTAATCTAAGTCTTGATGCTCTCCAAGCAGGACCTTGTATGCTTCTGGAATACATGCCACAGCCAGCTGGGAGCTGTGCTCTGCTTAAGCACAGCTGTCCCCAACTGAAACTGAAAGGTCTGTGAAATGCAGAGTTCAGAATGGTCAACCAAATCACAGAATCACAGAAATATTCAGGTTGGAAAAGACCCTCAGGGTCACCAAATCCACCCTATTCTACAAGGTTCATCCAAACCCTTATTCCCAAGTGCCACATCCAAGCAGCCTTTAAACACATCTAGGGCTGGTGACTCATTCATTCTGATTTGAATCATGCCTTGCTTTTGACTTTCTAGTTTGAGTTTAGAAACATATCACACCAAATCCACCCTACTCTACAAGGTTCACCCAAAACCTTATTCCCAAGCACCACGTCCAAGCAGCCTTTAAACACATCTAGGGCTGGTGACTCATTCATTCTGATTTGAATCTTGCCTTGTCTTTGACTTTCCAGTTTGAGTTTAGAATCATATCACACCAAATCCACCCTACTCTACAAGGTTCACCCTAAACCATATTCCCAAGCACCACATCCAAGCAGCCCTCAAACACATCTAGGGTTAGTGACTCATTCATTCTGATTTGAATCTTGCCTTGTCTTTGACTTTCTAGTTTGAGTTTAGAATCATATCACACCAAATCCACCCTACTCTACAAGGTTCACCCAAAACCTTATTCCCAAGCACCACATCCAAGCAGCCCTCAAACACATCTAGGGTTAGTGACTCATTCATTCTGATTTGAATCATGCCTTGCCTTTGACTTTTTAGTTTAAGTTTCATTTATATAGGGAAGAGAAAAGGAAATAATGATAATATTAAAGTGCCAGGGTATTTGGAATAGAAGTTAAAAACAAACAAGCAAGCAAGCCTTCTAAATTAATTTCTCTGTTGGTTATGTATGATGGCAGCTTTTGCTGTGGAACAACATGTCACCCTCAGAAATAAAAGGCAAAAGAGCATTTGTACACAGGAGCCCCAGGATGAGTGTGTGTGGGGAGTAGCTGTTCTCAGTAAAAAGAGCTATAATGATTATATTTCTGAAATGATTGAGCCTAATAAATGTTGATATGTAAAAAGAAATGATCCTTTTTTATTGGTCCATTGAGGTAAGCTATAATTTCTGCCTGTGTCTGTGTGTGTGTGCTCAAGCTCTGATCAGAGATTGAAGTGACATATGGAATTGGAATTGAAATACAGCTCAGTGGAATACTTTGTCAGTAGGAAAAAAAAATTGCATATGATAAAGCTGCTGAATTTTTGGCATCAGTTACAACACCATCTTGTGAGCACTGGTGAGAGACATTGCTGCCCAGGTTTCAGCAGCATTGTGCCCTGAATGGATGGAGAATTGCAGATCTAACTGCATTTCCCTTTTCTGTTCAAGTATGTGTGGGTATTCTGCAGGGTTTTTATTAAATTGAATTGTAATCAGATACAGTCATTTCTTAGCTGCTTGGAAAGATAATTCCTGAGAATGAGAAGTTAGGGTGAAATTCATTCTTCTGGAAATTTAGAGCTCTTAAGCCTACCAGATCTTTCAGGATGTTTCACATCTCATTTCCAGTGCACATTTGAGAAATACAAATATGCTCTAGCTGAAATAGAAATGCCCAGAGCTAGCACCCAGGGGACACTGAGTTCTGATCTCTCTTGGCTGCAGCTTGTGTTATGGTGTAGTATTAATTCCTATTTTTTTTACAGAGCACAAAGGCAAACCACAAAGATCTCACAACCTGCCTAGGACTGTGGGTGGTCAAATATGATGGCTGATAAAATAAACTCCTTGATGCTACATGGACAGGGTTTTGGAATGAAATCTACTTTATACCATGATACTCACTGAGGAGATCAGCAGCATGTGGCACATTCTGTGGTGGAGCACAGGGGTTGTGGTGAGCAATGGCTGTGTGGGCACCTATACCCAGGCTGACCTCCCAGGAACTGAAAGAGCTGCCCAGACCCCACATTGTGTGGAACTCCAGAACTTGAAGTCTGTTTAGGATCCAAAGATAGAGGTGGATGTCATGTGTGCAAACATGCCCAGCTGCATGAACTCTACAAGCAAGCAGCCATGGCAGGAGAGCAGCTCAACAGGCAGCACAGGGTCTAGGAATCTGCGTGAGCATGGTGATGTGCTGTCAAGCTGAGCACCAGCCACACCTCTTCAAAGGCAGGGCCACTTCCTTCCAACTCTGACAGGCTCAAGTGGCTTAGAAGACAAAGGAAAATGAACTCTCATCTCTGCTCTGAGCAGAAGGAGGAATCTTCCCCCTGCAGTGCCCTTACATAAAAGATGCGGTTCCTTGGGGCTGCAGAATGAAGAGAAACTAAACAATGGCAAAGACCCAGGTAAGAACAACCATGCAAAGTTGGTCCAGCCATCTACATGCATTAGAACTGATGCCCCCCAGAAAAGCATGTGTGAGCACCTCCATTTTTAAAAAGGGGAAGAAAAGAAGAGTCATGGAACTGCAGGCTGGTCAGGCTCTCCTCTGTGCTCAACAAGAGTATGGAACAGAGCCTCCTATATGATACAAACAACATCTCATGTGCTTTTCTTATCATGTATCTCAAGAATTTGCTAATCTAAAGCAGCCCTCCAGGCTTTTCCTATTTGTAGTATCTGCTGCAACTCCATTTCTCTTCCAACTTAAACCAGACTTTAAATTTTGAAACCATTACAGTGCCTCAATTATTGTAGCAAGCAGAGATTCCACAGCTCACACCCATCTTGCATGCTGACTACTGCAGCAGGCTGAGAAAAACAGCAAAGAGCTGCTGCTATGTCAGCCACTTTGCCCTCTTGATGAGACTGCAGGTATCTGCGTGTAAGGAGAAAGGATACTCTTGTAGGCAGAGCTCCAGGCCTTTCAGTAAGTCTCACTGTGCCTCTCAGCTTCATCTTTGGCAGTAGACCATTTATCCAACCTCTACCTCTTTTCCTTAGGTTTCATTTCCACCTTTTAATCCACACAGAGGTCTACAGATGAAAATGCTGCTCTTCCTCTAAAGAGGACCAAAAAAATCTAGAGGCAGATTCCTTGAGTGGTCATAGTCCATGAGGGACTGGGTTCTGGCTGAACACCCTCTTGCTGAGTGAAGAAAATGTAACTCTCTGAGACCTTTGTTGTGCTCCAGATGTAGTCATAGAATTATAGAATCAACCAGGTTGGAAGAGACTTCCAAGATCATCCAGTCCAACCTAGCACCCAGCCCTGTCCAATCAATTGGACCATGGCACTAAGTGCCTCAGCCAGGCTTTTCTTGAACACCTCCAGGAATGGCAACTCCACCACCTCCCTGAGCAGGGAGTCACAGAATCACAGAATTCCTTAGATTGGAAAAGTCCTTCAAGCTCATCAAGTCCAATCTTTAGTTTCACACTGACAAGTCCTTGAGTAAACCAAATCCCTCAGCACAACATCGAATCCCTATGAATAGCTATGCTTGGAAAGGACCACCAGGATCAGCCAGTCCTGTTGAAGTCTGATCCTGCTACCTTAGGGACTACTTATTGCCTGGATTCACACTTCACCTATCATGGCACTGATACATTCAGAGTGAAGCTGCTATTCAAAAGCAGCTTGGTACACATCTTGATGCATAGACCCAGGGCAGAGGGCTGTAAAGGAAAAGCATGAAGAGGCTGATACGTAACTGAGGAAAGTACAAGGAGTGCAAGTTAGGAATGTTTGGAGAAAGGGGAGAGGTAGCTGTCTGTGTATCAGCATTTTTTATCCATTTGATTGGACCCCAAAGAGAAGCTTCCTGCAAAATTTCTAGGCATTGCATCCTCCTAGGCCACATGAGGTTCCTTTCAGGTAAATTCAGTCAACATCACATCAGAAATTGTTTTTATTATTATTTCTCTCTCTTTCAGTGACTGAGAGCCTCCTGCCCTTGTTTGTTCCTGTGTCCATAGCACAGATCACCAACATGTCAAAGCAAGTCTGAGCTCTCACTGGCCCAGGTCAAAACATATAAGTCCCCTTTATTTTGTTTGGGGTCTTGTTGGGTTTTTTTGTTTTAATTGATGTTCCCTCCCAGAGCAGCTGTGACATGCAGGTGCACCTTAAGACCTTTATAAACAAGGAAGAACAATTCTACACAAGAAACCTTTCTGCTGCAACTGGCCAAACAAGTGCAAATTGTAAACATCTGAGGTGGGTGACTTAAACAGTCAAAGCCTAAGGCTATAAATGCAATTTCTGTATCCTTAGTTGTTATGTAGGTTGCATCCTACCTGTGCACCAGGGCCATATTGTAGGTTACCAATACAACCTCAGGGCAGGCAGATGGTCCAGCCCAAAGTACTCTGCAGAAAGACCACAACAGATGGGCACAAATGGAGGCAGAGGGAAATGATGAAGCAGAACTGGTTGATGTGGTAGCATGGGCTCTCAGCACACCAGCAGCTTCTTTGCCCTGAGCAGGCTCCTTGGGTCTCTGACTGTGCCCAGTGGAGAAGTTAATGCCAGCAAGAAGCAGGAGAACCCCAGAAATTAAGCAGAGCCCTACTGGTTGCCCTTTCAGTCTCATTTCTCAGTGTTCAGAGCCCTTTCTCTTCCAAGGTCACTTCAGTGCAGAGATTGGTGGTGGTTTATCAGGAGCTGTCTTTCAAGGGGACAGACACTTTACAAAGCTCCTTTTTTGGTTTCTTTTTTCCCTTCATACTCTGTGGGGCTCTTGCCAGCCTCTCTTCTAAGTTTAAAGTGCCATGTGCTCTGTGCTATTCCAAGCCTTATTTTTTTGGCAAGGAGAGAAAGGCAGGCCTGTTATGCTGTAATAATAGTCGCCCTCATTCACTGAGGCTGCCATGTGTTGTGTTTGTGAGCCAAGCATATTTCTGATTGTGTGATACCTAACTCCACTACCCAATATTTCCCATGCTTGAAGTTTTAATGAAAGCCATTCCAAGTTGCCTGTATTCCAAACGGAGTGTGTAATCTCCTTATTATGCCTGGCCTGGCTTGCTGGGCACATGAATAAAGCTGGCTGTGTGTCATGATGACTGTTTGTATCGCCTGACAGTAATTGGAACAGAGTTAAATAAAATCAGTGTTTTGTCTTTCCTTAGATTGGACTCATCAGCAGATGGGGAATGTTGCCATCCTTTCTTTATTTTTGGCAAGGAGTTGAGTGGCTGACAGACCCCTGCTACGATGGAAAGAGATGGTTCAGTGAGGTTCAGGGAAGAACTAATAACATGTCATTTCCTTCAGTCACACTGGAGTATGGTTTGATAATTTAAGATATTGGGTTTGGGTTGGGTTTAGGGTTTGGGTTTGTTTTTTTAATCTTAAAGGAACCTGATTTATCACCTATCTCCTGGTTTGACATCTGTAGCAAAACGTGAGCATTTGGAATATGCAAAGTGAAATCAAAGTGCAGAATTCCCTTTGAAGCTTAGTTTCAAGCTCTTCTTCCTCCCTCTCTCCCTTTTAATATTAGGCCTGCTGTAATTTTATTTCCCTGAAATTTTCCATGTAATTGAAAGAGTGTTGAAGGAACAAAGCAAATATTTACATTGCACAAATGCCACTTGATGTGATTAGTTAAAAGCAATCTATTTAAACTTTAATATGTGTATTAAGCACATGCATAGATGTGCATGCACATGGAGAAGACAGCAGAAGAAATTCTGACTTTAGGTAACCTAGAAGCTTCCAGGCTCTGGAGCACAGTATCTAGAAACAGATCTTGACAGGTTTTAAAGGAGCAAACCCTGACCTCTAACTGCCTTCTAACTCACTTCAGGGTAGCAAACCTGAAAGGCATTTGGAGACTTTCAGTGCTGCCTTCTGACTTTATGTGGGAGGTCCTGTGAGGAGTCTTGGGCTGCTTTATTGAGCATTTTGTGGCTCACCAATCCACAGACTCTGTGGGCTTTCAGAGCTAGATGAAAAGGAAACTGGCCTTGATTCTTGCTGTCTGCCCCTGCCTGGTGCATGGAGGGTGCTGGGACAAACTGCATGTCTCAGAACAAGAGATGGAGGTCTGTCTGGCTTATTCTTAGACATTGCAGATTAGGCCAATGTTGTGTGCTCAAGGCTATGTCTACAGTCACCATATAGTCATTCTTTTCTGTATACTGCTGAGGTATCAACTTGTTCTGTCCTCTATATGACTTACACGTTCATGGATCAGTTCAGCTTTCAGGTATTGAAGCTGCTGCACAACTTGAGCAAACAGATCACAGTCACTTAGTTCCTTTTCTCCTTTGCCTAAAGCTTAAGGAAGAGTCACTTTAAACTGTTCTGCTTTATGTCTGAGACAGAGATGACTGAGTACAAAGGATGTGATGGAACATACAGGCTAACCTAGCCAAGCAACCTGAAAAATAGATCCTGAAGGCACCAGAGAGGTTGTTATCTTGAGGGTAACTGATGCTGACAGACTGTTTGAAGAGTGGGATGATGATTTTTTCAAGAGAGTTGAAGTATCTTCCTTTGTTTATTTTTGTAGGATTAATTTGGTTATTTTTATGGCTAATTTAGGTAAGGTAAGCTGCTATTAGATTTTTTTTAATCCTTTTCTTCTTTCCTTGATAACTTGTGCCAAGGATACTATGGTATGGAAAACTATTTAACTGTTCCCAGAGGAGATGAAGTCACAGAAACTCAAGCACATTGAACAAAGCCTCTCCAGACCTGCTAAATCTCACAGTTTCTGCAATACTTTCTCAGACCTTTAATGGATACAATACCACAGCTTTTTTGTTTCTGGGTTTCTCAGACAACTTCTCCATCAGCAAGAGGTGGTGCATCACCAGGGAACACATTGGTGGCATGGTCCTCACTGCCCTCCACCCATAGAATCATAGAATCAGCCAGGTTGGAAGAGACCTCCAAGATCATCCAGGCCAACCTAGAACACAGCCCTAGCCAGTCAACTAGACCATGGCACTAAGTGACTCAGCCAGGCTTTGCTTCAACACCTCCAGGGATGGTGACTTCACCACCTCCTTGGGCAGCCCATTCCAATGCCAATCACTCTCTCTACTAACAGCTTCCTCCTAACATCCAGCCTAGACCTCCCCTGCCACAACTTGAGACTGTGTCCCCTTGTTCTGCTGCAGGTTGCCTGGCAGAAGAGACCAAACCCCCCCTGGCTACAACCTCCCTTCAGGTAGTTGTAGACAGCAATGAGGTCACCCCTGAGCCTTCTCTTCTGCAGGCTGCACACCCCCAGCTCCCTCAGCCTCTCCTCATACGGTTTGTGTTCCATGTGCTGTGGTCTTACATAACACATTAAAGACTTTGAACCACAAGGAAGAGGGAGAGCAGGACAGGTGGGTGGTTAAATAAGCTTTGACAAATGATCAGCAGCTTAGACTGGATGCTTTTCTGTGAGATCTCTTTTGTTCTTATTTGCAACAGGGATGCACCAAGACCTTGGTGCTTGTCCATAGCCAGCAATGCTGCTCTGGGGAAAAACTTTGAGTGCCACTTCAAAAGTTTGATCTGTATAGGCCATGAGAAAAAAAATGGGTGGCATGAAAATAGAGCCGGATCTCTCCAAGTGTTATCCCCAAGAGGACACTGAAATGTTAGTCTTGTGGGTTTAACTGTTGGTTTGTAAGTTCTGTTTTGGGTGGTGGGCAGTGTGCAGTATGATTGTCACAATGGACCTCACACTGGAAATGCTCAGGTGCTGCATATCTGGAGGCAGAGACACCATCTTTCAAGTGTATCCAAAGGTCTTATTTGCACAAGTTTTGCAGGCATCCTGGGGTGTGTTAGAAGGGCTGTAGTTAGTAGGTCAAGAGAGATTCTCCTCCCTCTCTACTCTGCCCTTGCAAAGCCACATTTGGAATATTGTGTCCAGTTCCAGGCCCCTCAGTTCAAGAAGGGCCTCAGGGAACTGCTTGAAAGAGTCCAGCACAGAGCCACAAAGATGATGAAAGGAGTAGAATATCTCCCTTGTGAGGAAAGGCTGAAGGAGCTGGGCCTCTGTAGCTTGGAGAAGAGGAGCCTGAGGGGTGACCTCATTCATGTGAAGGGCAGTGTCTGTTGGGAGGACAGAGCCAGGTTCTGCTCAGTGATGTCCAGTGATAGGACAAGGGCCAATGGGTGCAAACTGGAACAGAGGAGCTTCCACGGGAACAGAAGGAAAATCTTTTTCATTGTATGGGTGCTGCAGCCCTTGAACAGGCTGCTCAGGGAGGTTGTGGAGTCTCCTCCTCTGCAGACATTCAAAGCCCACCTGGATGTGCTCCTGTGTGGCCCACCCTGGGAGATCCTGCTGTGGCAAGGGGGTTTGACTTGATAACCTCTAGAAGTCCCTCCTAACCCCTACCGCCCTGTGACTCTGTGATTGAAGTGTTAACAGTGTTGACCTCTAAGCCTGTGCTGTTCTGCATTGTCTTCAGCATTTCCTGGAAACCTGTGTCACCCTGCCAAACACATGGCACAGGCAGATGTCCTGCCACAGCTGAGATGCCCCAGAGGAGCAGGGGGGGTTCATATGGGTTCTCCAATGTTCCTAACACTTCCCTAACAGCTCCACGGAAGCTGCTGTTGTAAGGGTCAAGATTCACCAAACCTGATCTGTCAATTAGAGGAGGAAATAACACTTCATCCACGTGAAAAAGGCTGATTTCATGTGACTGAGAATGTCACTGTCAATGGCTGGATGAAAAGAGAATCTTAACAAAATCACAGAGCACAGAGAAGGAGCCACATAGTGTTTTTGTAACAGCTGCCTCTTGTCCCTATGATCCTCTTTAAATGTGGCTTTGAAAACTGCCCAGCAGTACAGTATTATTTAGCTTTGCTTTAAATGTTAAGACATGTTCCTCTTTATTTTTCTTCCTCCTCAATCTAAAGGAAACCTTTATATGGAATTAATGTGCAGATTCACAAGGAAAGGACCATTAAGCAAGTATAATGCTGGAGGGGGAAAGCACACTTTGAAGGTTGTTTCCATTATCCAGAATACATGAAGTTTCAGCCCAAATAGAAATGAAAGACCATTGAGGGAACTTTGCAAATACCTGGAATTCTAACTTTTCCTTTGCTCTTGTTAACTATGACATGGTTAAGGAAGAAAGGAGAATTGTTAAGAGGCTTTGCTATTTCAAGTGACATAACCACAGCTCTGTCTTAACTATAGGCATGTGCAAGAGTTCATCAGGAGGCAGTAAATTCACTGAACTTTTAAAATGCTTTCCTTTGATGCCTCAGACTAAAAGGCATAACATAAGCTTGAAAGCAGGAGAAAACTTTGTGTACCTGCCCCAGATTAATGATATGTGAGGTTGTGTTTCTGCCTCGAGATACGACGCAATTGTATCTCATGGAAAACACCTTCTTACCACTGCAGGGTTGTTAGGCTTTACCAATCCCATGCTGCTTTCCATTGCTTTTTGAATGCAAGGTAATTATAGAGATGTAAAAGTGTAGCCTTATGCCTCGTAGAGCTGATCATCCAATAACTGTTTCCTGCAGGCTTCATTGTATCAGTTTTTAGGTGCCAACTTCTGAACATTTTCCTTCTCTGCTGGTCTTGCTGGGGTGAGAGGCTTTTGTTCCAAACAAACCTTCTTACCCAGAGCACTGGGCAGCACCCTCATTTCAGAACATTTGCTGCAGATAAATTATGTTTTACTGTCTTTGGTGGGACTCTTTTGGTGCTCAGCAATCAGATAAAGGCCTTGGGCACTTGCTCTTATTCATGAACACATCTGTGCAGGGCTGGCTTGGTGAGAATTAAGCCTGAAACCTTTGCAGACTGTGGCTGTCCATGAACTACAGCAAAACAGCTTCTCCTCTGCCTGCCAGCATGCAGCAGAGTTTGACACTAGTTTCATAGAGAGGCAATGCTAATATTTGGACTTTTCACTCCTCTTTGTAGGGAGCAGATATTTCTTCTTTCCTGCAAGACTTGGTTTTGGTAGCTATTTTGTTCTACAGCAACAATTAAAACCAAACTAAAAAGTGGGGAAGGGAATTATTATTGATTTCAATTCTTGCCACTGCTTTGTTTTCTTTGTTTCTTTTCTTTATTGACAGAGCAGGAAATACATTAGAAGAGGTGGAGGTGGTAAATCAGAGATAGCTTTTGTAATTGCCTACTCATATCACAAGGATTCTTGGCCTGACCTAATGTATTCTTAATCTTTCTCTACAATATGTGGATGTTGCTCACTTAAAAGGATTTCAGCTGGAGCAGGATTCCCTAATTAGACAGGAACAAGGGAGGAATTGACTGTTATCTCCAGTTATTACATTTCCAGGCAGTCTGCATCTTCTACCAGTTGGTCTTTAAACATGGAAATGATGCATCCAGAGATGATTGTTTGAAATCATTTCCAATGGCCTAATAGCTTTTTAATTTTTTTAAATAGCTTATATTCATCAGCTGGAGCACAGAGTAAGCAGATTGACTCAATCAACTCAGTTATTTGGCTCCTCTTTGCTAATGACAGGCTGTACTCAGCTATTAATTTAATGGGGAAGCTGTGATTATTAGTTGATTTAATATTTGGGGGATAATCTTATAAGCAGTAGCCCATGCAGTCAGTGAGTAAAGGCTGAGGGATTCTCTGCTAAGTAAAAGAGCCTTACAGGTTTTTTTGCTGGGTGCTAGGTTGGACTGAATGATCTTGGAGGTCTCTTCCAACCTGGTTGATTTTAGGATTATGATTCTATGATAAGTAAATATGCAGAGCTGCTTTGGTTGTTTGTCAGTGGTTTGGATGAGTCTTGGTTACTTTGTTTGTTGTATTTTGTTGTAAGGTGGAGGGAGGGCATGACTTGGTCTCACTGTGTTTGGGTCTTTGTACAGATGCTCTGGGGACAAGACAAAAGGGAACTGATTTCTTCAAAGGTGTCACTTACAGACACCAAACTCTGCAGTGATCAAGACAAAGGGGTAAGCCTCCATGGTAAGCCTCCTGGTTGTGAGACCAGGAGGAAGCACTTCCCAGAGGGGTGAATGGAGGAAGCCTGTAAGCTCCCCAGACATGGGTTCCCTGTAAAGCATCCCACAGCTCGCTCTGACCTGTCCCCGCTGTGTAGACAAGCTCTCTGTTTTAGCCTCTCTCCAGTTCAAATCAACTTCACCAGCATACCAATGACTACATATTCCTGCCCTTGGCTGGAAGTGGAACATTTTAAATAACAGTGTGCCTGAGTGTACCTGGGAAAAAAGATCTTTGCAGAGAGGTTCAGGGCCCCCAGGGTGTATGGGAGTTTAGAGCTGTGTGTACAAGTGACTTGCTTGGTGAAGAGCAGGCACTTCTCATCAAAGCCAAATGCCTCCTTTCAGTTCAATGCCTATTGCTTTATAACCCTAACACATACCAACACCTAGAAGGAGATTTATTTCTCTTGTGTTAGCTCAGTGTATTTTAGTTACCCATAAGACACGTTTCCATGTACCAGCCTGGTACCTTGCTGCATATTTGTCTGAAACAGATGTTTGTGTCATTTTGTAAGGTACATGGTAATCATAGAATCAAGCAGGTTGGAAGAGACCTCCAAGATCATCCAGTCCAACCTAGCACCCAGCCCTGGCCAATCAACCAGACCATGGCACTAAGTGCCTCAGACAGGCTTTGCTTCAACACCTCCCAACTCCACCACCTCCCTGGGCAGCCCATTCCAATGCCAATCACTCTCTCTACTAACAACTTCCTCCTAACATCCAGCCCAGACCTCCCCTGGAACACCTTGAGACTGTGTCCCCTTGTTCTATTGCTGCTTGCCTGGCAGAAGAGCCCAACCCCACCTGGCTACAGCCTCCCTTCAGGTAGTCGTAGACAGCAATGAGATTACCCCTCAGACTCCTCTTCTCCAGGCTGCACAGTCCCAGCTCCCTCAGCCTCACAGGGCTGTGCTCCAGGCCTCTCACCAGCTCTGTCACCCTTCTCTGAACACATTTGTTTACAGCTACAACAGGTATTATCACTTTAACAGCTCCAGCCTGTTTTTCATCCTCCAAATCCAGACTCTGTGGGACAATCTCTGAACTGGAGGCTCAGGTTGAACTCAAGAAGGGCTTCCACACATAGTGTAGCTTCTGTACCTACAGAACAGCTGTGTAGCTGTTCACATTTGCAGCATCAGACAGCACACTGTGGGAAGTTTCCCAAAGGATATCAGAAACCTCATCTGATGAATTGGTTATAAGCACTGGTCTTTTTTAATTCCTGTATAAGAAATGGGTTTCAGCTGGTATATGTGGGCCACAGAAGTAGCAAACACATTTAGAGAACTGCTGGTGGATGAGAAGCTCAACATGAGCCAGCAGTGTGCACTTGCAGCTGGAGTACTGCATCCAGTTCTGGAGCCATTACTGGAAGGATGTGGAGATGCTGGAGTGTGTCCAGAGAAGGGCCAGGAGGATGCTCAAAGGACTGCAGCACCTCTGCTGTGAGGACAGACTGAAAGAGTTGGGGCTGTTAGTCTGGAGAAGAAGAGGCTTCAATGTGACCTTGTTGCGGCCTTCCAATATCTGAAGGGGGCCTCCAAAAAAGCTGGGGAGGGACTTTTTAGGCTCTTAGGGAGTGACAGGACTGGGGGGAATGGAGCAAAGCTGCAGGTGGGGAGAGTCAGGCTGGAGGTGAGGAGGAAGTTGTTGAGCAGGAGACTGGTGAGAGGCTGGAATGGTTTGCCCAGGGAGGTCGTTGAGGCCTCATCCCTGGAGGTGTTTAAGGCCAGGCTGGATGAGGCTGTGTGCAGCCTGCTCTAGGGCAGGGTGTCCCTGGGCATGGCAGGGGGGTTGGAACTAGATGATCCTTGGGGTCCCTTCCAACCCTGACTGATTCTATGATTCTATGATTCTTTCATATTCTGCTCCTGAATGGTCTTCTGAGTTTCTGCACTTCTGAGGCTGTCTTGTTGGACTACTGCACAAACACTGATAGATTAATGTCTTTATAAATCAGAGAGGTACAAGTCTGGAGGGTGAGTTTATATGCAGAATCTGCATGATAGGTATGTGTCATCTGTTTGGTGATAGCACAGAACAGAAGATATTAGCAAATGAGGCAGTGTTCAATAAATATTGATTCCTTTGCAAGCCCTAATGTATGAAACTAGTAGAATTAAGACAAAAAAAGATGACCATGCTGAAGGATAGTCATTGTGCACAGCAGGATTCAAATGCAGATGCCATTCTTCTCTTTTACTAGGTTTGGGATAAACCATTTCCCAGTGGTATTCCATGGTTAAATAAAGTGCAGTCAGTTCTAGAGTTGTAAAGTTACTCTTTCCTCCTGAGTTTTGATTTTGAATCATGCTACATGGGTCAGCTTCTACATGAAATCACAGCAGACATCAGCAGACTATGGCTAAACTGCTCTCTCTCCACTCAGTTCAATGCTAGCACAGGGGCACCTGTGCATTACAGGGGTAATCTGGAGCCCTGGAGGAGCACAGCAGTGCAGTGACTGGTGAGTGACTCTCCTACTGCTGATCCAGCTCAGAAGCTGATTCTTTTGTGCTGGCTCTGGGAGCTCTTCAAAGCTTGTGTTGTGCAGTGACGGGCATGTTCCAGGCTTGAGCTCATTGCCTTGCTATGCTGCTGTGAATTTTTTGCTTATAAATAACTTCAAGATATTGACATGATAGGAGACAGATGCATTCCAATCAGTTAAATCCTCCATGAAATTGATTTTCCATGGAAAAATACTCCACTGCATTGAAGTGCAAGGATAAAAGGTAATCATTTAAGTGCATCTTTTTCTCTTCAGAAAGAAAAGTGGTTGACTAGATGTATGTTATGTTTTTCATACAGAAATCCCACTTGCCTGAAATCAGTTTGCATGTGAACAAAGGTTGCTTCAGTCCACCTTTTGTGTCTGTTTATGATTTACTCCTAGAGACTACAATCGCTTGCTGGGAATGTTCTCATCTGTGGGAATACACACTGCAGACTGTGCCAGTTCAAGCTTACACATTGTCAGAGGTTCTGGGGAGGACAGTCAGGAAATAAAAGAATAACAAAGAAGACCTGTTTTTCCAGTGTCTGAAATAAGGATGATAAACCTCTTACCTCCTTTGGTTTTCATTTTGTTTGGAATAGAATAACTTGCATCTGTCAAGCAACAGATGTGTTTTGGCAGCAGCCTGCAAGACGCTGCTGATTGCTGTGGTGTTCTCATGCCTGTTGCATAGTGCAGAGATGCTGTGTTTGGATGCATGGGGACCAGTAGATGTGCTACAGAATGGTTAGTTCCTAATCTAGTAAGTGTTCATCCTCTTCAGAATGAGCCAGCGGCAGCCAAAGCATTGACGTTCATCTGCGCACGCAGTTTGTTGCCTTCTGAATACAGAACTCAAGCAGTGTGACCTCTCTTTGTGTTCCAGACAACAGATACCAATTACTCTCTGGAAAGCTGAAATCCTGTTTTCCAGATGCTTAAATTGCAAGTTCCAAATGAGATGAAAACATGGAGTATTGGAATGTCCTGCAGAACAGCGATGCTGAATTTTACTTCTGAAAATACATGGATCCTTTTATTAAACATATCCAGGCTTTCACCAAAGTTCCTGGAGTGTTTGAAACCCAGAAGGCTGGGAGTCTTGGAACCATGCTTGCCTACTGCTGAAGGGCCTCTGAGGAGCTGGACACTTTAGAAGCAGTGTGGTTACTGTAAATTCAGTGCAGTTTGCTTGGTGATTCACCAAGCCAAGAGGGAGCCTTGTGGACTTGGCTTGTGCATTTGCTCATTTGAGAGTTTAGGATTGAGTTTCTTTATCCCCAGGTTACCATCAGCCTGCTAGGATGATTGCAGCAGAGCTGTGAGGAAATGAAGTAATTTTCCAATGGAAACCTGCCTGGTTTTCATCAGAATTTTAGCCAAATTAATCAAGTAAGATGTTTTGATGAACTTTATTTTTTTTTCCTAGTGGAAAATGTTCTGTTGGAAAGTTTCTAAATAGCCACAAGGACCTGTGCATCTGATTACAGCTCCAGTGGTGGTCACAGGTTGTTTCAATTTACTTGTTTGGGATGATCTGGATTTCACAGGCATCCTGACTGCCATCTTCAATCAGGAGAGGAAAATCTTTAACAAAGATCAATAATGTAGCCTGTGAAATTAACTGTTCCTGCAGATGAGAAGGAACATGCTGTAAAGTGGTTTACTATGTCATACACGAGTGATCCATTTAGCTTTGACTTTGCATTAAGTTCAGAAGCATAAGGAGATGACAAAAATGTGAACAAAGTCCTGTGTTCAGTAAAAGCTGATTCAGTGAAGGTTGTCTGTTCTTGCCTTAGTATGAGTCATAGAATCATAGAATTATAGAATGGTCTAGGTTGGAAGGGGCCTCAAGGATCATCCAGCTCCAACCCCCTGCTGTAGACAGGGACACCTCTGACTAGAGCAGGTTGCTCAAAGCCTCATCCAACCTGGCCTTAAACATCTCCAGGGAGGGAGCAGCCACAAACTTCCTGGGCAACCTGTGCCACTGTCTCACCACCCTCACTGGAAGAACTTCCTAGTCTAAATCTCCCCTCTTTCAGTTTAAACCCATTACTCCTCATCCTGTCATTACAAGGCCTGTAAATAGTCCCTCCCCATCCTTCTGTAGCCCCCTTGAGATAGTGGAAGGCCACTATAAGGTCTCCTCAAATCCTTCTCTTCTCCAGACTGAAGAGTCCCAGCTCTGCTAGCCTGGTTTCCCATTCATGGACAGGAAAGTTATAGGTTTTAAAAATCTTTGTCATTCATGTTGTGCCTCTTACACACTTCTCATCTTTTAATTCTTGCTTGCTGGCACAGAAGCCCTAACTGACGTACTCCACGGGCAGTGAAAATGATGCCCACCAGCTGCGCTCTGGTTGGAGAGAGAAAGCTTCCTGGGAGAGTTCTAGGGAGGAGAAAGATAAATAGATAAGCTCCAGCTATAAAAAGTGGCTAACTGCCTTGCAAGGTCTCTCCACATTTATAAAAGTGTACTGGCAGAGGAAGAGTCATGGAGCTCCCTGGATTCATGCCTAGGCAGAGAATTGCTGGAACAGGCTCCACAGGAATGAAGTCTGAAATGGCTCTGAGTCAGCAGCAGCTGCAGAAAATGTGGCCTAGGGAGACAACAGAAAGCAAAACATGCAGGTGTGCAGAGCTGAGGGAGTTTTGCCCTGCAAAATTCAGTTAACAATTCAAGCAGTGCTGTGCAAACCAGACAAGATTCCAGCTCTGTCTAGACTCTAGAGAGACTTAACCTACAATAAACCAACACAACTTTTTTATCATAAAAAGAGATTTTTTTGCTGGGTATCCTCTGTGCTCAGATGTGTTCAGTCTTTTTACCTGCCTTTAGGGGTAGTTACTCTTCAGTCTGGTGTAGACAGCCAGCAATGCAGAGACTGAAGTGCAACAGCTTTGTACCTCTGGCAATCAGAACTGAAACTGCCATAAAGGTCTGGAAGCTTCTCACATGTACTGGCAAATGTTCTAGGAGACTTGATTGCTGTATCACACAAGGAATGGTACTGTGTGAAATCAAATGTGCCAGCCCAACACTTCACAGCATTTGGTTTCAGATGGTGCTTGAATTTCATGTGCAAGGTATGTTTAGGGCCCTGACTGAATCTATACAGACTGTTCATCAGTGATGGGGACATAAGGAGGATAAGATATGGACTTGTCACATTAGTCTAGTCACTGATTAATGAAGATGATTGTTGGGTGAGAAGCAGACTTCCCTGCTGCAGTGGTTGAGTTATTCAGGTTCAGATCCTCAAGTCAGTGTTGTGATGTATCACTTTGTTTGCTCATGTTTATAAGGCTCTTATGTCTAGGAATGCATGTGACTCGGGCTCCAGTGGCTGTAATTTCTGCTCTCTATCCTGTGGTGCATGCAAAGAATCCTCCTTCAGTGGTTTTGATCTGCTCCTGAAAATATCCCTGGGTGGTGAATGATCTTGCAAGTAGGCCTCCATGTTGCAGCTGGAGTGAGTTATTACATCTTGGTTGACTTGTAACCTGAAATCTATATCCCACCAAGTCTTGCTGTGCAGCCATCATCCCTTTACCTTAGGATTATTGATTGCATTAAAATGTTCACTTAGTGCTCTGCACAGGTAGGTTTCTGATTGCTTTTATTCACGTTGCCATACAGAGAGGTTATTTATATGGGACCATCTCCAACTGTTGTGCCAATCTGGACAGCAGCATGTCTTCACCTTAATTTTTTATTGCATAACTTCACACAAAATAAGTTGCTTTCTGGAATTAAATACTTATTCAAGGGGGCATCTAGCCCTCCTTATTTCCTTCATTTATTGTGGTGCAGCCTCTTCAAATGAAGGCTGTATCAAAGTTGAATGGGTTTCATCCTTTTTTAGTTATGCAAAGACTTGTGTTCCTCAAGAAATGTTTGTGGCAGAACACTTTTTATTCATAGTAAATGTGCTTGCAGTGTTGTTCCATCACATATGTAGATGTGGATATAATTTTGTATATACAAAACACCCACACTTCCGTGGCTATCATTTGGGATTTGCATTTTGTGTCTTCAAATTGTGGAAACAGTTTCCTTTTCTGGACCCTTAGTGATACACAGACTGTACCATGTAATTATGGCATCAGGATGTTGATTTCTTTTTTTAATTGCAGTATCAGACCTAAGAATATTCTCTTGTGTCACTTTGCAGCAAGCTCTGGCATTCATGCTCAAAGTTCTCTTCTTTCACGCTAAGCTGTTTCATCAAACAGGTCTTACTAGGATTTCCTCCAGCCACATTCCCTGGGGACTAGTTTGGCTCATGGTTCCTGCTGCCTGCTAAGACAAACTAGGGGTGGGCACCTTAAGTAAATATAAGCATCATCAAGTTGAGCCCTTACAGTTCCTGGAAAGGTTTCTGCAGTAAGATCCTAACCATTTTTCAAGGCCAGGTTGGATGAGCAAACAAATCTGGTTGAGAGGTGCCCCTGCCCATGACAGAGAAGTTGGAGTAGATGATTCTGGGCCTCTGCCTTCCTAAGCTATTCTATGATTCTGTAATTTTCCACTCACTTGGAGGCCTGACCAAGCAGTAGTAGGGCTCCCAGAGCTCTTTTACTGCCAAAGCAGCAGGATGCCATGGGGTGGCACAGAGTCCCTGGCTGTGCGGGTTGATATCACTCTTTGGCTTCAGCTGCAGCAGCATGTGGCAGATGTTGGTCAGCTGCTATTGGTCCAGTGCAAAGATAGGGAACCACAACAGGCTGAAATGAAAGCAGCTTCATTTCACCCCTCAGAGTTTTAAGTTAGCTTTTGGGTATTTTTTTTTCCTAAGATTGCTGGGGAAAAAAAGTACTGGGGGTGAAATATCTTCTTTTATTTCCCACATCACCCTCTAGGCATAAGTATCATAGAATCATCCAGACTGCAAGAGACCTTCAAAATCATCCAGTCCAACCTAGCACTCAGCCCTAGACAATCAACCAGACCATGGCACTAAGTGCCTCAGCCAGGCTTGTCTTAAACACTTCCAGGAACAGCGACTCCACCACCTCCCTGGGCAGCCCATTCCAATGCCAATCACTCTCTCTGACAACAACTTCGTAACAACATCCATCTTAGACCTGCCCTGGCACAGCTTGAGACTGTGTCCCCTTGTTCTGTTGCTGCTTGCCTGGCAGAAGAGCCCAACCTCACCTGGCTACAGCCTCCCTTCAGGTAGTTGCAGACAGCAAAGAGCTCTGCCCTGAGCCTCCTCTTCTGCAAGCTGCACACCCCCAGCTCCCTCAGCCTCTCCTCACAGGGCTGTGCTCCAGGCCCCTCACCAGCTTTGTTGCCCTTCTCTGGACATGTTCCAGTATCTCAACATCTCTCTTGAATTGAGGATCCCAGAACTGGACACAGCACTCAAGATGTGGGTAAATGCACATCTGCTTTTTCAGTGCAATATAACTTTGAGTCAAGTAAAGAAAATACTTCATTTATGCAATGACCCAACTGAACTGTCCTTTTCAAAATAGCTGAGCATGGTTCACAGACTCAGTCCAATTTCAGGGTTTAAAAATTGCAGGTTTGGGTTATTTTTTTTGGTGGTGGTGGTGGTGGTGCAAATAAGCCTTCCACTGTTAATTTGCCCAGTCATAGCTGTCAGCTCTTGTTTTTAACAGCAAGGCAAACATGTTTCAATATCCTCTTCAATTCTGGGCACAGAACATTAGAACCAAGGAGCTTGCTCAGACTTGGAACCATTTGTGGTTGTGTCAGGGTAGGTATAGGCTGGATGTTAGGAGGAAATTCTTCACAGAGAGAGTGATTGGCATTGGAATGGGCTGCCCAGGGAGGTGGTGGAGGCACCGTCCCTGGAGGTGTTCAAGACTGGATGAGGCACTCGGTGCCATGGTCTAGTTGACTGGATAGGGCTGGGTGCTAGGTTGGACTGGCTGATGTTGGAGATCTCTTCCAACCTGCTTGATTCTATGATTCTATGATTTATGCTGTTTGCATCCTCATTGTAGTCAATATTTTCCATTGAAAATTCATTTCTTAAACAATGGAATCATGAACTTCAGGTAATGGGGGGTCTTTTAGACTCATAATGGTGGAAAGGCAGAAAACAGAGGCATGAACCCAGAGCAGATCATAGTTTAGAATTTCTGCTTCATTTTCATACTATGCAAAACAAAATCCATAAAATGAGTCTTGGGAGTCAGGCTCAAGAGCCTCTTGATTAAGAATTAAATTACAGGTATGATTTACTAAATTTGTGCTTGGGGAAAGAAGGATTTTGATGATGATGATGTGATTGGTAAACTATGCATTTGCTCAGCAACATATTAGAATTACTGGGAATAGCATAACCACACACACAGAGTGCTTCACAAATCTCAGGAAATATTAAGCCACACAACAAAAAAAGCCTTTTGCTATAGCTGATTTGCTAAAGTAAACCCTAGGGGAATGCAAAACTGACCCCTACTCTATTCAAAGTCTCTTCTGCTGTTAAAGACGTTGTCAGGTGAGCTCTGACATCAGCTCCTTTATCCATTCACATTGCTTTTATATGATTGCTTTAAAACACTGAAGTGTTGAACCATTTGAAAGCCTTTTTTCAGTGACTAGTGAATCTTTGTAAGGCTGAAGCGTAGAACCATTTCAGTCATTTCCAGCTGTTCAGTCTGGAGAAGAGGAGGCTCCAAGATGACCTTACTGTGGTCTTTCAGTATCTGAAGGGGGCCTACAAAAAAGCTGGGGAGGGACTTTTTGGATATCAGGGAGTGACAGGACGAGGGGGAGTGGAGCAAAGCTGGAGATGGTTAGGTTCAGGCTGGATGTGAGGGGGAAGTTGTTAAGCATGAGAGTGGTGAGAGCCTGGAATGGGTTGCCCAGGGAGGTGGTTGAGGTCCCATCCCTGGAGGTGTTTAAGGCCAGGCTGGATGAGGCTCTGAGCAGGGTGTTCCTGCTCGTGGCAGGGGGGTTGGAACTGGCTGATCCTTGTGGTCCCTTCCAACCCTGACTGATTCTATGTTTCTGTGATTTGAAAGCCTTTTCACAATGACTGGTGTATCTTGATGAGGCTAATTATTATAAACTTCTGTCAAAATTGCTCAAAGCTATACTTGTTATACCTTCTTGTTCTTTGTTGTGTCAGTTTGGCATAAGGGGATCTGTTTTGGGCTTCAGGATGCTGTTGTATGCAAACAGATGACAACAAGATTTGGAAGGAGAAGTAATCCAGCCATTGCTAACTCCCCTGGATGCTAAGAAGCAGGAGTCTGTGGCATGCAAGTTCCTGTGCTGCAGAGGTTATTCATTATTTTTTTTCCCCCCTCTTCCCACATCTAGCTCATAGCCTTCAGCCAACATGGGTATGGCAACATTGCTGCTACATGGGATGCAAACTAGTGCCTGGGACATCAAAAAATCCACCTTGTATCATGCTGCTCTAGATCTACAGGCCCTTTGACCAGTCCACAATGCAAAGCCTCTGTCCCTCTGTTGTTGTTTCACCATCTTAAGTAGTGCTTCATGCAAAACCAAAGTATTTGGTATTTCTCTTCATTGCATGCAGATATTCAGGAATTCACCTTATGTGAGTAGGACAAAGGAGATGAGAACGACCAGGGTCAAGGTTTTGAGCATCCTGAGATCACAGCAGTTACTCTAAGCCACAACAGGCTTTTTGCTTGCATCTCCAAGGAGTAGAGCAGCTGCCAGAATTTCAGAGAGCAGGTAACAGTTGCTTCCACTTGATCAATGCTTTGTGTTTCATGGAGATTAAAAAGTGCCCTGTTCTAAAACCCTTCATTGGCAGTCATTGCAACTCTGGAGCTTTTGACCAAGAGCAGCAGAGCTCTGAAAGCAGAAAATCTTATACAGTGCAGGAAGTGCTTGATTTGTATCCAGCTAGTGCCTGAGCTCCCTCACCTACAGGATTCATTAAGGAGAGAGCCCTCAGTCAGCTCACCAGAGCAGAGAAACCTGAAAGACTGCTCTCTTCTAATACACAGCAAAGCCTATCATTAAAATAAACACAAATAGAATTAACCATAAGGTCTTGCTGGTGTTGTTTTCAAAGCCATGAAGGGATTTTGGAGTCTCTAAGATCTAATCTGTCTGGATTTCACTAAAGCATTAGCTACAGAGCCATGTGGGAAATTATTAGTTAAGCTGGAAAATGGTGCATAGAACCAGCTAGAAAACAACCTCGCTTTGTGATGTTAAGGGAGCTATTGGGCTGGGCAGGGATTAAGCTGGAATGCCCCCCAAAACAGTGTGTGACTAACTGTAATTAAAGTAAGGATGAACTAAAAGTTACCAACACTGCTGGTGATGTGCTGTTGGAGAGCTTTGTCAAACAGGACAGAACACCACCCCAGAAGCAGAGGGTGGAGGACTGAAACAAGGAGACTATTATATATTAATATAAAATTGAAGTGGTGATTAGAGAGCTAGCAATGAGGATTTCACCTATGAGTCTTGTCATTTAGAAGTGTCTGAAGTGGAAAATCAGAGCAATTCTACAGTACATCCAGCAAATCACTGCCAAAATACCCATGGTGCTCATCCTGCTCTTGTGTGAGCTGGCAGTGAGACAGTGAGGGAATGCTGGTGCTCATGTCATATAGAATCACAGAATTATTTCAGTTGCAAAAGACCTCTAAGATCATCAAGTCCAACCATCAACCTAACACCCCCATGGCCATTAAACTATGTCCTCAAGTTCTATGTCCATGTATTTCTTGAACACCTCGAGGAACAGTGACTCCACCACCTCTCCAGGCAGGCTGTTCCAATGCTCACCTCTACACAAGAAAGATTAATTACTACAGAATAGTTATGGAAAATGCTTTCAAGAGGATCAGGGAGCTTGACTTCTGAGGTGAAGCTAGGAAATCCAACTTGTTCTGCCTTGCAGGGTCTGTAATGCACTGGGGTGAAGGATGGAGATGGGGAAATATTCCTAGGTGTCTTCTTAGGCAACAGTGGTGCACGGTTTAGGACCTGTAAACTAACACAGAGATTTAAACTTCTTTTTGGAAAAGCCTTCTAGCACTTTAGGGCAGTTTAGAGTAGAGTGTGGGAACAGCTTGCTGGTGGGAGAATGGTTGGCAGTGTAGGTGTGTGCTTCTGACATCAGTGTGCTGTTTAGGAAGCTGTAAGATAAAGTTGTCTGATCAGTGGCTGACAGATCTGTGACCCAGGAGAACACTCCTCTTCCTCCTTCTGTGTTAAGAAATTGAAATGTGCCTGGCCTTGTGGAGACTTGGGGTCTGTATGTCTATGTAGGTACAATTGCAAGGATGTTTGGAGGTTGCCCCCCCTCCTCCTCAGGTGTCAATTATATCAATTGACAAATATATCAATTTCAAGACTTAAAGTTAGTTGCCAGATACTTCCCACATGTCATGTTTAAGCCATGACTCTAATGGAATTGCTTCTTAATTCTACTCCACAGCATTTGATAGTGAGACACAGCAATCATAGGAAACTGCAACTAAAGAGCACTAATTAAGACTCAGAGTGCTTTCAATAAACTTGTGTTGCAATGAACAAATTAACTGACAAGGGGAAAAGACAATATTATCCTCAAGGGAATGTGCTGACACAGAGATAACTCCAAGTAGTTCAGCAGTCTTTTGAATGGGAAGAAACTGAAATGAGTCTGGCCCAGTAGCATTTCCATCTGATAGGTCAGAAGGACTAAGCACAAAAATGTCATCATGTTAGAAAACACCAAAAAGAATTCCAGCTAAGGAAAATGCATCCAGGAAAACCAGCAGAAAGCTTAAGCAGGCAGTTATTCCTGCTGCTGTGAAGGACAAATGAAGAAGATGCTGGAAAGAATTAAGAGACACTGAACAGGTTTTGTGGGAATTTGCAATGTAAAGCGAAAAGGGGCAGCAGGTGAGAACCTGCCACGATGATTAGTGTTCTGTTTAATCAATGTTGAGATGTCATCAGTGAGAGATGGCAGGTGTCACTTCGCTGTGTTCAAACAAAGGCAGCTCTTGGAAAGAGGAAGGTGGGAAAGACTGGGAACATGAAAGCTTCTGCAGTGCTGGAATAAATCTTTGGTTATTTGGAATGTGTGCAATTAAACCTCAGAGAGTTTAGGAGAAATGAATAAAGGAAGTCTGGAAAGTCCTAAACATTAAGTTGAAGGAGTTAAGATTGTTCTGTGGACCAGCACTCTGTGTAACTACTTGGTGAGGCAAAGCAGTAGCACCATATTGCATGGCATCAAAGCATTCCTGTTTGTAAAGATCACAAGTTGTAGCCTACCAGGAAGAAATCAACACATTTTTAAAGCATTAGCAAGGTTTTCAGCAAAACACTAGCAACTGAAACTTGTCATTCTATAGGCACAAAGTAAAATGGTAACTAAATTATTACTGACAGTTTCTGTGTGTTGAGAGACAATGATCTGTGGCAGGATAAGACAAATTGCTGCGATAAAAACAACTGAAAAACACATTGGAGCACGATTCTGAGGTCAGGCATTGCAGGGAGCTCCCTGATTCAAGTCAAAGCACTAGAGAATTATTAATGTCAAAATTTACATAGGCCCTTAAATAAGATTTGTCATCATGAATTTTAAACCTCAGATTAATGGGAAAACTTCCATTTAGTTGCAGGGTAATATTCTGTACTCCTAAGAAGTGCCGTGCATTGCATATTGAGTGGGAGTCACTGAGATTGTGGCACACAAGTAGAGAAAGGAAAAGCATGCTCAGGATCTGTGCAGTTCAGCTGAGGCCTCAGTTTACCAAGACCTTGATGTATTTTTGCTCCAGTCCATTCAAAGAGGTGTTTACTCCGAGCTGCTCCCTGCTATGTACATCTGAGCACACAACTCTGGCATTCAGCTGGGCAACAAACATTTGAAACATGTCCATGTGTGATCACCTCTACCAATCCAGTGTACTTTGTGATTCTATGACTTCCTAACACAGGTGTTGCTGGGGGACTCTCCTCATAGGCCATGGCAGGACCTGTTATGTATTAGCCTTGACCTCTCAAATGTGCAGAACTTGACATGGATTATCAGCTACCAACAACCTCTTCTCCTTCACATACTATTACTTAGGAAGGACTAGCAGAAGACGCACATCTGGATTTTACAGATGCTGCATATTTATATCATGTCAGCTTTTTCCAGTATGCCAGACAGTCCATCTCAGTAAATTCTTCTCTTCTTCTCCCCACCTTGGAGAAATATTGTTGGTTGTTTTTTTAACTTCTGATGTTTTCTGGCAATTTCTACAGAACTTTATTCACCTTTCAATGCACAATAGAGCAACTGTCTGCTGGACCTACCCAGCAAGAATGCTCTTCTGCATCCACTGAATACCAGACTCGAGGAGACTGAAACTTCAGCTTACATCTCAAAACCCCAAGCTTTTGTCACAGAATCACAGAATTTCTTAGATTGCAAAAGACCTTCAAGATCATTGAGTCCAGTCATTAGTTTTATACTGACAAGTCCTTGACTAAATCAAATTGCTCAGCACAGCATCTAATCACTATGTCTCCTGCGATAGTTTGGGTGTTGACCACCCCACCACTTTGGAAATCACCCAGCTTTGGAAATATAAATGAAGCTTATATTTACAGCTAGCTCAATATACAAGCAGATATTTACAGTATATACAGTTATAGACAGAAATATGCAAGGTAAAAGGTAATACAAAAACACAACAGCCCTCCCAGAAACCTGAGTCCTGAGGAGGAGATCACAATCACCCTTCCATCTTCTCCCACCCCTCAACCTTACCCCAGACATTGCCTTGTGCCCCAAAGAAGAATGGAGGGTCGGCCAGGGGAGTTAGGAGGCAAAGCAGATTAATTAGAGAGACAGAGGGTGAGGTTAGAGACAAAAATGCAGCCCAGAGCTCAGGCAGAGAGCAACTCATCTATATTTGGATTCTTGCTCTTGTACCTCTCAGCAAGCCTATGAGTGAAGTAGACATCACCCTTGTTTCTCTTTCACAGCCTGTAATCTAGTTCTTCTCACCAAAACATTCCAGCTAGCTTCAAACTAGCACAGTCTCCCTAGGTATGCCCATTTGGAGACAAGCAGATAACATACTGCTGATCTCTGAGCATGTTCCACGGCTGCAGCTCTCATGACCACAGTGAGGATCTGCGTTTGGCTCACTGCTAGCCCACCCACTGAAGTTTAGTGAATTTGCTGCCTTGCTCTCACCTTCCCCACCCACCTCACCACCAACCCAATGGCTAGAAAGTGGCTGCAAAACAGCCAGACCCAGAGAGCAGCAGGCATGGTTCGAGTGCAGGCTGAGGGACTGCAGCTGATTTCAGACTCCGTCCAGTTAGATCTGGGTATTTCTCAAACTTGGCAGCCTACTTTCAGTAAGTTGCTGTCTGCTCATTTTTATTCACCTCTATCATTTCCATCTTCTCCACCTACTGTGAACAATAAATTAAAAAGAGGAACTATGTAGTCAGCTGAAGGCTTTATTATTAGTTTTTTTCTGATCTGAAATGCCCATAGCTTGCCATGCTGACGAATGGTCTTTGGTCAGTAAATAATTCCACCTGCTCTGCCAAATATGTGCCCAGAATGAATGTGTGCTGCTAGATGATTCAAAAAGACCATTATTTTCCCTTTCAGTTCCATGGGTTTTTCTCCCTAAAACCAAATTTGCAGCAGCCTTGTCTCATTTCTAGGAAGAAAGAACGCAAGGACCACACATAGATTTGTATAGCCACTATTGCACAAGCTAATTAATCCAGTCTTTATCCCAGCACCCAGCACTGAGGGCACATAGAAGCACAAAAACAGTTACATTCTACAGCCCACAGAGGGAAATCCAAAACTTGTTAGCATTTGTTTTTTCTTCTCTACACCCTCTCCTTCCACTTCTGAACTGCACCAAACTACAGGGCTGGAAAGGCCAGAAGAGAAGCACAATAATTCATTATTAGACTTCCCAATCATCCACTCGACCTTGTAACAAAAAAGGACAAGGCATGGTCACCTGGCCCATCTTTTCACTCTGTCATTATTTCACAGAATCATGGAGTTGTTGAGGTTGGAAGACACCTCCAGAGATCAGCTAGTCCAGCCTCCCCACAAAAGCAGAGCCATCTACAGCAGGTTGCTCAGGGCTGCGTCCTGTTGGCTTTTAAATACCTCTAAAGAAGGAGACTCTGTAACCCCTGTGGGCAGCCTGTTGCTGCATTTGATCACCCTTAGAGTAAAATAGGGGTTTTTTTTTTATCTTACCATTAAACAGAATTTCCTGTATTTCAATTTGTGCTCACTGAAGATCCATTTTGTGTGCTTTGATCAAACCGCTCTTTTTAAGTGACTTCTCTTTAAACTAAATATCCCTGGGGTCATTATCCATACCAAAGGGGATGGAAATAAGTTCCATTAAGATTTAGATATCCATATCACAGCAGCCTGCACGGCTCAGTGATCAAACATGCTGTACACCTTGAAAAGAAGCTGCCCTGGAGAGTTTTTCTTGCCCCCTGATGATCTTCAAGAGACATTTACTTCTAAAGGACTTTGTCTTCTCAGCTGCTCTTGTTGTTCCTTAGTCATTCATTTATTATTTGTCCTAATGGCCAAAGAGATTGTTTAATTTCATCACCTCTTTAAGAGCTGATGCAGAGATGAGTTAAGTGGATTACAAATGCTGTTTTCCAGTGCAATTTTAGAAGCAGATTAGAAGTGACAAGGAAACTCAGAATGATGCTGGAAGTGACCCGACAGGTGTTGCTATACTCAACATCAGGAGTTCTCATGAATAAAAGGTTTGGTGTGATTCAACTCTTCTGTCAGCAGCAATTATAAGGACCACTAGGAAATTAACACAGAGGAAAGCAGCACAGCAAATAGGCTCTGTCAATAAAGACAATAAGCTTGCAAAGCTATGCTGTAAGAAACCTGTAGCTCAGAAATGCAAATTGAAATTATTGTGATTAGATGCACTGAGAACTGTCTCCTGTAAAGATAGGAATTGGAAGAAAATAATCCCCATTAGTTTCTTTAGTAGTTACATAAACCCAACCAAAAACCTGTGCCAGCACAATGTGCTTCTGCTTTACAAAAGGCAAGTCCTTCTTCAGCATGTAGATTTACTCTTATTTCATCTGTTCTGTGTTTTTCTGGTTTGTTCCTCACAGCTACAGATCAGCCATGGCAAAATGGAGAAGAGGGAAACCATTTTAAATGAACACTTCCATTTTGTTAGGAGGAGCTTCCCTCCCTGAAAAGCATTACAAAAGAAGAAAAGAAATAGATCTGAGAGTAGTAATAAATTCATATCCCCAAGTGAGACCAGCAAAATAATTTCTTATTATACATTAGATGCCATTGAGGTTCATCATACTCATGAAGGCTATGAACTGCATGGATTCAAGGGACAAAAGGAACAAGGCCATGCACGCACAGACGTCTCCTCAAACATACTGAAGAGGCTTCTCTGTAAGGTCTCAGATCTCCCCACTCCCTGCCTAGCTTTTCTTTATCACCATCTGCCTTTCCTCTAACTAATTTATTTTTTTACTCTGAAGAAGATTCTAAGGCTGATCCACTTTTAACTAATAAAATGGACATTTCAGAGTGGTTTAAAACATGGTGCTGACCTACTAAGATTGGGTTCAATTTGGGGAAGAAAATGGGGGGGGGGGGGGGAAAGCAACAGATGCACTTCAGCAACACGTTGAGTGAGGAGTCTAAAGAAATGATAGATTACAGAGTTAAAGCTTCCACTAAGATAGCCTATTGCATTTGTTAAGCTGTAGTATCATAGAATCAACCAGGTGGGAAGAGACCTCCAAGATCATCCAGTCCAACCTAGCACCCAGCCCTAGCCAGTCAACTAGACCATGGCACTAAGTGCCTCATCCAGTCTTTTCTTGAAGACCTCCAGGGATGGTGACTCCACCACCTCCCTGGGCAGCCCATTCCAATGGCAAATCACTTTCTCTGTGGAGAACTTCCTCGTAACATAGAGCCTAGACCTCCCCCAGCACAACTTCAGACTTGTTCTGTTGCTGATTGCCTGGGAAAAGAGACCAACCCCCAGCTGGCTACAGCCTCCCTTCAGGTTGGTCTATTAACTTCTAACTGTGTTGAAACAGAAAAACAGAATTCCCATACCACACATGAAAACAAAAAGAAGTCCAGATTTCTATAATATGCACAGGTTAATTAACAGCTGTGTAACTCTGCTGCTTCTAAATCCATTTTTTTGTGTTGGAACACAAGGGATGAAGATATTGATTATTGAGTCTTCCATCCAAGGTCTGTACACTTAGGATGTAAATGAGACTGAAACCTGATAGAATTAGAGCTCTGTGGTCTAGTTTTCCTCAGTTCTATTTGTTGAGCTCTTTCCAAAATGCAAGGCATCCCAAACTCTTGGTGTTAGTGAATGTCATTCTGAAATACCCTTTTGCATAGGATCTGTCACTTCTAGTCATGGAGACCATCTCCAAGTCATGACTGCTCCTGTACAGGTCAATAGCAGATGGAAGACCTGAAATGGTTTATCAATGAGCTTGATGGGATGCCAAGAAATGGTTCCCAAGAAGGTTTTTGATTGATGATCAAACTTAAGAACTACGATGACAGCGCAAGGGTGTCTTTGACCAGTGGCAAGTCTCATCACATCTGTGGTGCCACACAGCCAGCAATGTAGGCTTCCTTTACATGGCAGAGGAAAGAGATGCACCTCCAGGGGCAAACCACTTCATGTGCTGAAAACCACAACTGGGTGTTTCTCTGTAGGACACCACAGCACCTCCTCTCAGTGAGCTGCAAGAGCTCTCCACACACCAGCAGCAATCAGGGCAGAGCAGACAGCCCTCAAGCAGTGTAATTCACAGAGAGAGAGGAGGCTAACTGGAGGAAAGGTGGGGTTTGTTGGGCAGGGAGGGATTTCCCCCATAAATGAGAGGATTTAAAACTAAAACTAAAGCAAAAGTTTAGAAACCAGATTGTGGAGCAAGTGCTCAAAGCTTCTGAGAAAGTAAATGGGTTGTGGATGTGGCTGAATCCAAAGATGCAATCAGATCTGGACAAGGGTTTGTGGCAGACATGATGCCATATGCACACAGCTCTGCTGCAAGCAGAGGAATACAGCAAGCAGGAAACAGATTGTGCTGAGTTGTGCATGGACATCTCAGCAGGAGCATCCCAACAGGCAATTACTTACAGCGAGTGGAAAAATACTTGACACTTGTTTTTCAAGCACAGCCAGGAGTTACTTAGAGATTCCCACTCAGATGCACCACGAGGACAAGAGGCTGCCAAGGAAGGGTCACAGCAGCTCCCTATTTTCAGGATGAATTCCTACCACAGCAACTCCTACAGCTTTAGGCTATAACAGCCCTTTAACACCATTTGTTTGGCAAAGACAGAACAGACTCTGCTCCTGCTACACCTTCTGCTTCAGCTGCAGCACCCCAGGCAGCTTCCCCCTGCAAATTCCCAGCTGAAAGGCTGCCTTCAGGTCGAGATGAAGAGGAATCCGAGCTGAGATGTACATATCTGGTGTGCAAAGTTCCTGTTATTTCAAGTATGTACCAGCTAATGACAGACATGAGGAGTCAGCTAGGCATCCAAATGCCTATTGTTTAGGCAACTAGGGCAGTGATTTGTAGAGAGAGGAGGAGGTATGGAATCACAGAAGACTAAGCACAGTTTTTTTCTCTCTCTTCCCCTCTGGTCTAAACAATTCCTTTTAATTGCAATATACTTTTCAACCAGAATGTCATTCTTCTTGGAGGGGACTCCCCACTGAGAATTAAATTATCTATTTAAGTAATACTTTCAAAAGATACTATAAGCCTTTTAAAGCATCAGCTCAAAAATGTGTCCTAAATAAAATACCAACAATGGGAAAACATGTGTAAGCCATGCTGTTATGCAGAGAGATATAGTATAAAGCACACAAGGCAAGAAGAATGTATCTTACATCAGCTGATTTTTTTGTTTGGTTTTTTGGTGTTTAATACATTGACAAATGACAGACTTAGAATAAATGGTCTTAGCCATATAAAAGGAGTGTGTATGAACAAAGCCTCATGGAAAAGTCCCTGTGGGTCTAGTGAGAAAGGTAAATACTTCCCAGTGTAATTCTGTTAAGGTATCTGGAGTGATTTCCTGGGTTCTCTGAAGCCATCAAGTATTCTGCTGTCACCTCTGCTCTCTTATGCAGGGCTTTGTGCTCAGAGAGAAGCTAGCTAACCAAAGAGGAACTATGAAATGAATATTAATGAATGTGGACAGCAGTAAAATTCACATCTATAGTTCAGATTAACTTAGGCAATGATCATATTTTAAGTAAGCATGATTCATGCAGAAGTATCTGATTACCTTCAATCTCTACCATCAGTTTTAGAGTCGAAGGATGGGTGAATTATCCCAATGGTGCAATTTTTCATTCCTCACAAATCCAAAGTCCCACTGAGCACATAGAAGGCAAGATGAGGTTCTTTGACTATTGTGGCACTGAGGTTAATGGGAGATTTAAATAGCCAAGGAATGCAGGGTCTAGTCACAAGATTATTCAGAAAAAGAATCATAATAGTCCTAATAATGAAAAGATATTTATTCAAAAACACTTCAGTATCTCATAAGTGATTTCTTTTCCATACTCCACTCTCAGCTGGCTCACTGCTGCTTCTGCTCTCCTTAATCTTTCCTTTCTAATGCTTCTTTTAAATATTGATTAAAAATTTGCACAGATGGGGGGAAAACTGGAGATCTGAAATGAAATTAATTTAATAAGGAAAGGACTAGAAGCCCATTATTGGTTTAGGCAGCCTCTTTTCATGTTGTATATTGTAACTAGGAATAATTAATTTGAAAGTCCTTGATCTTTGGGAGCTTTTTCATTAATATTATTAATAATAATAGCAATTCACATTCACTCTCCTCACTTCCCTCTTGCTGGCTGTAAGTACTTCAGTGCCTCTAGGCACCCACATGCTTCCACAACAGAGAGGGTTGGATTTAAAAGCATTTGCTTCCTGAGCTGTATGACAAAGGACCACAGTGCAGGCAGGGTGCTGCAAAGACCTCTTTATCTACCCTGGTGACAGCCTGTCCCATTCCACCAGACAGTAACCTGATGGGTGTGCTATGGTTGTCCACTTGCATGCTCTATTTGAGTGGCAGCAAAGGGATGAACCACTACAGAATCATAGAATCAGGCAGGGTTGGAGGGCACCACAAAGATCATCTAGTTTCAACCCCCCCCTGCCAGCAGCAGGGACACCCTACCCTAAATCACCCTTATCCAGCCTGGCCTTAAACACCTCCAGGGATGGGGCATCAACCACCTCCCTGGGCAACCCATTCCAGCCTCTCACCACTCTCATGCTGAAAAACTTCCTCCTCACATCCAGTCTGAATCTCCCTACCTCCAGCTTTGTTCCATTCCCCCTAGTCCTATGGTACTTGCTCTTGGGGAGGGTGGGTGTTGTGCAAGAGGAGGTGGTCAGCTGTGGGGCACAGACATGCACTGAGAGCCGGAGCAACCTTCCTCACTTCAGACATCTATGCAGCAGGCACAACCTGAAGCACGAGAGAAAATGCAGCCCTGTGTTGCAAATGTATGAAGGGCCAGCACCTCAATTGGCACATGCACAGATCCAGTACTGCCAGCAACAGCCTCAGCAGATGGAGCCTGGAGTTCAGGATGGCAATTTGCCTTAGGGGGAACAACAACAGACCTTGACTCCAGTCCCATCACCCAAACAAAACATTTTGCCACACTCCAGTAAGGTGCACAGTACACACATGGGTTTTCCTTTCAGCATTTCTATTTGTTGTTTACATGATGGTAGCAGTTATTTATGCCAGAGGCTACAGCCCTGGCTGCTAGAGATGTAGGCATTGTTGGTAGGAGCTGAAAAAGACTGCATGTGATGCAAGCCATTTCCAGAACAGTTCAACTGGCAGAGGATCTACAGGACCTGGTCAGCAGTAGCTATGGAAATTAGTGCAGTGTCCTCATCAGGTCATCTCAACCTCTCTCAATCTAAAAAGATATTTATGCAAAGCTTGATAGTTAAATGCTACAGAATTATTTTGTACTAACTAATGCAGTCTCAGATGTAATTCTGCCCAAGAAGATGCAAAAATAAAAGTGAATCAAGACAACTCAACTGTAACTTTTGAGGACAGTGCAAACACTGATTGGTGGAGGTTTCAGAATGTAAATATAGTAGGGTTGTTCAACTATACTTTAATGCTTCTACTCAGTACTCTACCAGAGGACTCTAGCATTAGAGCCTCAATTGAAATAGCAAATGCATAACATAAGACACCAACATCCATACCCAATCTCCTCCATAAGCAAAGATCTCCAACAGAAATCTCACCAGAGTGGATTCTGAAAGGGGAAGAATTATCAAACAAACCTGAATGAGGCATAGGAAGGATGACTAAGCCAGGACATTTTCTGTCTCCTGAGCAGGCACACAGAGCTCTCTGAAGAGCAAAATTTAGATACTCACTTGATCTACCTTTTGAAGCCAGAATCAGGATAAAAGTCCTGTCTAAGCCCTCCAGGCAGGCAATCACTGGCAGTTAATTGCACAAGTCTAAACAAGCTGTTTATGTTTTCCTTAGGCTTTTGCAGAGAAGTGGGTACATCCAGAGGGAAATTCAACACCTCTTAAGCAAGGGGTCTAAACCACTCTGGAGCACGTGAAGGGGACTCCATGCCTCCTCTGGTTGCAGAGAATCTCAATTGCCCATTAGTGAAGTGGCACTAGAAGCACTTCAGTGTTTCACTAAGTGTCTTCTGGAAAAGCACCGTGGAGAACTGTACAGCATCCAGGAACTAACCACAGCAGAGAGCCTAAGTGTGCTCCAGACAGTTGACATGAGTTAGCTTTACGGTGATCAATTTTTTTCCCCTCCAGACAACTGAAGCAGGTAAGTAATGAACATGCACTCTTCATACTGCTTGAAGCCTCTCATCTAAGCTGATGATAAAGAACTGAAAAACTAAGATCATAAAATACAGATCTTGGGATGGACACTATAGTCCCTGAGTGCTGCTGAGACACAGCAACACACCTGAAGGGAGAGGAAATCCATCAAACCCAGGCACTGGACTGCTTGCTGATTCCCATCTTGGCCAGTTACCACAGTCACTTCTCTGGCCGCTCTATGACCGCTACATGTATCCAATGCATCATGAGATGGTCTTCTTTTCCATAAGGAGGTTTGAGTCTTGGACATGGAAGCATTAGGAATGCAAAGACATTAATAAATGGAACACAAAGTGCTCTTTGCCATTTATTAACAGGCTTCTTAATACCATAGAACTACTTGCAAAATAGATAAAGCATTGCCTTGCAGCAACTTCTACTTCCCATTTCACCCAGACAACCTTTCCTGTTTGAATGAGTGGGTTGAAATCCAGCCAGGGTCATCTACTCAATACTTTCAAACCACACAAATCCTGTCCCAAAATCTGAACAAAAGTAGAATTACCATATGACAGAGCTGTAAATTTTACTGGATCGGGAAAGAAAATGTTCATTGAGAAAGAAAAGGTTCATTTTACAAAAGAGTAGTAGTAATAATTCCAACCCAATTTTAAGATAGGAGAAGATGCTTTCAGGAAATGTTTTAAATGCTCATGTTCTGTGACATAAAATTTGCAAAGTGCATTTAAATGAAATCAAAGCCATCACACAGTTGGTGCAGAGCATTTTCAGCCTCCTTCAGAAAGAGATTGTTTCAACATATTTGTCTTTTACCTGCTTGTTTGGGTCACTTATGTTACTATGCCTTGAGGCAGGATCTATTTCAGACCTTTCTGAGGTGTTTTCTCAAGATGCAGAATTTCAACTTATTGATTGTTCTTCTTAGTGAATGTTTATGCTCTGACTCCCATCACATTAATTCAGCTATTTTGTCAACTGTTAAACAAGTTATTCCAAAAACCTAATTGTGCACTGCATTCTAGAATCATAGGATCAGTCAGAGTTGGAAGGGACCACAAGGATCATCTAGTTCCAACCAATCCTCCCGCCAGCAGCAGAGACACCCTACCCTAGAGCAGGCTGCCCACAGCCTCAGCCAGCCTGGCCTTAAACACCTCCAGGCATGGGGCCTCAACCATCTCCCTGGGCAGCCCATTCCAGCCTCTCACCACTCTCATGCTGAACAACTTCCTCCTCGCATCCAGTCTGAACCTACCCATTTCCAGCTTCGCTCCATTCCCCCCAGTTCTGTCACTTCCTGAGAGCCTAAAAAGTCCCTCCCCAGCTTTTTTTTAGGCCCCCTTCAGATACTGGAAGGCCACAAGAAGGTCACCTGGGAGCCTCCTCTTCTCCAGTCTGAACAGCTCCAACTCTTTCAGTCTGTCCTCATAGCAGAGCTGCTCCAGCCCTCTGATCATACCCATGACCCTTCTCTGGACACACTCCAGCATGTACACATCCTTCTTGTAATGGGGGCTCCAGAACTGGATGCAGTACTCCAGGTGGGGTCTCAGCAGAGCAGAGTAGATGGGGAGAATCACCTCCCTCAACCTGCATTACATCACATCAGTTTTAGCCATCACAAATTAACAGGTAAATACTATAAACACCGAAGTATTTAACCTGTCCCTCTAACTGAGAACTAAATACTAAATCTTTTGAAGCCACAGTCAGCATCTCAAAGTGATCCTTTCACTCCTCTCCAGTTTTTAATTAAATGAGTATGGTTTGAGAAAACAGTTGAGTGGATGTGGCCTGCTGGTTCTTTTTCCCTGGGTGCAGGTAAATTTGTAGTAGTCCAAAGCATAGCTCAGTGCTGAGGACAGACAAAACTGTTTCCCTTCCTTTGATTTGCCTTGAGCCACAAGGGAAGAAAGACAGCTTGCATCAGGTGTTGACAGACAGATGACATAGCTGCCTCTCAGGGGTTGGGTGTAGCCTATAGCTCTTAGCTTAAGAGCATTGCTCTGAAGCAGAGACTACAAACCATATGAAAATGTTCCCAACTGGTGTGATTTTGCAGCTAGCTACTACAGATGGTCACCATCTTTACTGGCATGCACTCATGCCAAACTGTAGTTTGAATTCCTGCGCTCACTTCCTCAGCACCCACGAAACAGGCCAGAGAGGAACAGGTGTTGATTCAGACAAGACACACAGTTTGGTGACAGACAGAGCTCATTCAGTCACCTGCCTGCAGCACATTTCATCCACAGCCCAGGAGAAGAGCAGTCAGTTTAGCCAGGACTGAAATCAAAACATCATGTGCTCCCAATAAAGGAAGTTAGAAGAAGTTGGATGAAATTATATCCTAGCAGTTAATGTGGTTCCATGAACCTGCTCTCTGAAATGAAGTTATTTGAGGGATATTGTCTTCAGGATAAAGCAGGGAGGAGAACTGCTTCTAGCCCAACAAAGGAACTCAGGGTCAATAATGGCCCTGTTCCAGCGCAGGTAGGTTGAAAACAGAGAAACGATGATTTTACAGACATGGGAGGGGGCCCCTTGTTTGAGGCTGCTGTGTGATACTAAGATGTGCTGTACTTCCACTGATGTCCCTTTTTCTGCAGGAAATATACAATCACAAGATGTTTGTAGCACTCCCTAGAAGAGCTGGGTGGTAATGTCATGTCTTGAGACTTGATACATGTTAACAGACTTGGAGAGAGCTCTACCAAGCTTCAAATGGTAGCATCAGTCTCTGTTTCCAACCTATAAATCACTGTGTAAGTGTTGCTGAGTCAAACCAAACTGCACAGAAGACCTGCTGCCTGAAGTCACTGCATAGGAAATCTCCAGCTTTTGAGCTCCTACCAGTATGAAACATGCTACATTAAAAATTATCCTCGCCCTGATGACCAGTAATCATCCTTCTACTTTAGGTGTAATTCTCCCTCTCTTTTGATAGCTGGAACCAACAACCATTTTAACTGCCTCACTTCACTTGATTTACCTGTTTCACTAAAACACTCTGTTTTAAACACTGATGTACTCTCCAGACTTAGGGAATCAATGTGCCAATGTAATTGCTGGGCAGCCATACCCTGTTTGACTTGTTTCATCTTCATAACAGGCAAAGTCAGCTAAAAAAGAACAGTTGCTGCAGATAAACGGTAGCTTTAGCTCAGTGCAAATATTTTTGAATGCTTTTAATGCAAGAATAAACTGGGGAAAAAAAAAGGTGGCAAGGCAAAATGACAATGATAATGTTTGACTTTTATAAGCATTCAGAGTTTTGTCATTAGTTAATGTGGCTTTTTCTGCAGACAGACAGTATTACTTTGTGTACCTTGTTGCATAAAACTACCATTAACAAGATATATTGCCTAATTATGCTGGTCTGTTCTATTTCTGAGTTGGATTGCAGCTATAAATTTCACACAGTCTAGGCACTGTGTGCAGAGACTTCTGACAGAGCCCCATGACCATGAAGAACAGAGTGTGGAGAGATAGTGTCATTCCATTTGACAAACTGACTGGTATCACTGTCAGCATAATAGTCCCAGATCTGCAGCAGAAGAGAACAACATTGATTGTCAACATCAAAAGGGTCAAGATGAATTAAATATTTATGGCTCTGGGCTGTGTTGACAGCTCTTGATGTGTTCTCAGAGCTGAGCACTCCAAGCTGATGCAGCTCTTCTGAAAGTTGGCCCAGGAAATGTGCAGTGGTTTCTGAGGTTTAGATCTTTCTCCGTCTGCTAGTGACAGCCTGCATTGCAATGAGCCAGCAGCCTGCTGCAGTCCTCCAGGAGGACACAGCCCATCACTGCACTTTGCTCTGGCTTCCTGAGCCATTGCCATCCATGCCTTTCCACAGGGAAGGGGAAAGCTCTAACTCCAGGGACAACATAGTAAACTAGTAGTGGTCACACAGAAAGCAGAGGTGGCTTTTTATATATAAAACCAGTTCTGTGCATCTACTCTTTCCAAAGTGGCTACAAACCTGTTCAAAAGCTCATTGTCCTAAAACTTGGGGTTGTTGGGTATTTCCCCTTGCAAGTGATAGAATTGATTTCAAGTGAGACTAACCCTTGGCTCAAGGCTGTTTGTGCATCCCCAAAGACTGTGAAAGTGGTAACATTATTCCCATTTTTCCTGGGTGCAGGTGAATGGAATGATTAATGTAGCATTCAAGCAGCACAAAACAACCCAGGAATGTAATCAAAGCCAACAACATTGTTTTCTGGAGACTACCTCTCGTGTGGCAAACCTGCTTTTGTCTTCTGGTTAGATGAGTAGTGCGAATTTTGTATTTTCATAGAATGATTTAGATGGGAAGGAAGCTCTAAGATCTAATTCTAACTCACCATCATAGGACTAGAACAGGTCACTCAAGGCCTCATCCAACCTGGCCTTGAACACCTCAGGGGAGAGAGTAGCCACAACCTCCCTGGGCATCCTGTGCCAGTGTCTCACCATCCTCACTGGAAAGAACTTCTTCCTGACATTCTGTTTAAATCTCCCCTCTGCCAGTTTAAACCCATTATTCCTCCTCCTGTCATTACAAGACCTTGTAAATAGTTCCTCCCCAACCCTCCTGTAGGTCCTCTTCAGATATTGGAAGGCTACTATAAGGTCTCCTAGAAGCCTTCTCTTCTCCAGGCTGAAGAGCCCCAAGCCTTGTAGCCTGTCCTCATAGCAGAGCTGCTGCAACCCTCTGATCATCCTGGAGGCTCTTTCATACAGAGCCTCTCAAATAGCACCTACAAACACAACAGGACTAAAGTACACATTAAATAGCTTTAAAGTATCTACCTAGCTTGAAAGTGTAGACATGAACAGAGGCTTGACATCTGAGGTGCCATTACTAGCAAGTTCCCAAAAGGATTGGGATGAAACCCTTTACAAAGGAATGCTTCCATCAGTGAGAACTAACTAAAGCAAACTGAGCGGAGGGAATTGATATTACAAACACTTGCAGACTGATAAATGAGGAAAAGATGAGAGCATGACAAAGAAATCAGAGCCACTTGGGAAACAGAACTCATTTGAACAAAATATGTTTTAAATCAAAACTCACTAAAATGTTCATCTGGGGGAAATGGTAGAAATTCCAAATGGAAATGTCCATGAATCATCCAAGCCTGTCTTCCTACTGTGATCAAAGCCATCCAGACAGATATTTGTCTAACTTTTATTTGAAAATCTCTAATGACTGAGTAAATCTTATGCCCCATTTTCCTTCCTAACTCGAAAAGTTTCCTTTCCCATCTAGACTAAAACACCCTCAGCTGCAATTTCAGGTCACATTTACTTCTTAGCCAGACCCCAGAGGGGATGAAGAACAAGGCACGCTTTGTCCTTGCAACACCCTAATACAACAGCAGTCTGCAACAATCTGTTCCCCCAGCTCCCCTCAGTTGTCTTGGTGGAAAATAGTTTGTTCAGTATTTATTCCCTGGTTCTGCTTTCAAGGCAAAGGAACAATACTCAGGAAAATAGTGATGGGAAAAGAAAGCAGAGCTTGTGGTAAAGAAATGACAATGTGGGCTCTGAGCAGCATTATGTAGCAGAGACATGATCCCTTTTTTTTCCAGTGCCAAAAGGAGAGTCCATAAGACATTGTCTCTGTCTGTAGCTTTAGTTTCCACATTTAGAAGGAGAATATTGCCACCAAGACCTTTGGAAACAGGGGATTCACCTCTTTCCTGGTAATCTGTTTCATTAGTGAAAGACACTTGCTTTAATTTGAGTTAATCTGGTTTCTCTTTCCACTGACTGCTTCTCGTGCAGCCTGTCTCAGCTAGATTAGCACACTCTTCAGATCTCTCTGTTCTCCCTATGGAAACACTTTATCTGTTTTAATAATCCTTCTGCTCTTCCATGAGCATGTAAGTGTAGTAAGTGTATTCCCATGGCTCTCCTCTGCATCCCCAGCACTGCTGACTACTCACCACTTCTATAAACAGGTGCAATAATCCTCAGCTTGTTCACATACTGCAAGCCCCAAACACCAATGTTAAAATCAGAGTCCTTGCAGTCGAGTAGGTCAAGAGTTTGATTGATAGTCAATAGACTCTTGACCCTTTTCTCACCTGCTTTTTAGCCAGGCGCTGCTTACAGAGGCATGAGACTACCTGTCCTGCCCTCGTTCCTTTTGCAACTTAGCACAGAACTCCATCTGGACCTCAATTCTCCTCCACTTCTCATCTTTTTGTATTTGATCATTTATTTTATCTCATACCCTTATTCTCTCTGCCTTTTCCTTTTTCTGCCTTTTCCACCCCCATGCTCAATACCCCATGTCTCTGCTCCATTTTTTGCATTCACCTCTCTTCCTCTTTTTCACTGCTGTTCTGTACCTTCTGGCTGACACTTTCCTTCCTTTCTCTCAGCATTACATTTACATTTCAGTTTGATCCAAATCACAGCAAAGAGAACAGGAAAAACCTTGCCTGGTTCCAAAGTGTATTTTCAAGCTCAGGCAGGCTGTCACACTTAGTTTTACACTAAACATTTCCTGTATGACTTAAACCAACAGCAAAAAAAAATCAAGTAAGGCAAAACCCACACACCACAAATATCTGTGCAGTGTAAGTGTAAGTCCCATGAACTTCAGTAGCCAAGTCCTGAGGGCATTCCTCAAGGAAGCCCATATTCCAGTCAAGCTGACAATCATGGAGCAGGGCTATGAATCTGAGTATCGGTCACTTGCACCTCATCTCCTTTGACGAGCAGTTTTGACCTCATATGCCCACTCTGATTCCCTCTCCAGCTTCTCAATGAACTTTTAATTCATGCACATAAACCCATACAAAAAAAAAACACCTCATCTGCATTTCTCAACTAAAAACACTTAAGCAAGGTTTCCTCACCAATTCCTCCAGTGGAGGAATTAATAATGGTGCTGTTTCATCCTCTGACCTGCATGCAGAAGAAAACATTTCCTTTAGAAAACAAAGCCCAAGATTAGTAGGTAATAGTTAATTTCCTAATTAACTGCACAGTATATGCAGGTTTTTTTTTCCCTTTACATTACCAAAAATAAGGTTAGGGTGGGGAAATGATTTTCTGCATTAATGACATCCAGTACCAGCAATTTGCAGTTATTTTGACTGGTACAGTACTTAAATTACTAACAACACATAAAACTCAGTGAGCTAATAGCATTCTGTGGCAGCAAGAAGCACACTTTGTCAAGATTATATTTCCACAGGACCAGATTAATTTAATTACAATTAATATTTTTGTAGTAAACGGCACCAACAGACATGCCTGGCAAATAATTTGTGTATAAATTATTCCCACTCCTGCTCTAGATGTTACCAGCTCCAAAAAGCCACTTACAACTATGTGAATTCACTGTCACTCTCAATCATCAAATATGAAAATGTGGGCAAAATTTTGCTGAAATCATACAAGTTTTCTTGCAAATACCATGTGCCTGCTGCTTCCTCCAAGGCTGCAGACTGAGCAGAAAGGAAGCAGCATTTGCTGTAACAAATGTCAATGCTCACTCTTGGCAAGACATCCTTTCAGCCTGGAGAAGAAAAGGCTCTAGGAAAACCTTAGAGAGGCCGTCCAGTAGCTGAAAGAAGCCTACAGGAAATCTGAAGAGGGACTTTAGATCAAGGTATGCAGTGATAGGACAAGTGGCAATGGCTTTAAATTAGAGCAGGGTAGATTTAGATTGGGCATTAGCAAGTTCGTTACTATGGGGGTGATGAGACACTGGAACAGGCTGCCCAAAGAAGAGGTGGACACTTCATTCTTTGAAATGTTTAAGATCAGGCTGGCTGAGGCAGGGAGCAACCTGTTCTAGTAGGAGGTGCCCCTGCCCATGGCAGTGGGGCTGGAACTAGATGATCTTTAAGGTCCTTTCTAATTCAAGCCATTCTGTGATTCTATGATCTCTTCCTCAGAATAGCAAAGAAACTTCATGGATCTGCATTATCAGAGTAAGCATCTGCATGAAATGATTTGGTCAAGACTTTTTGGGATAAAAGCAAGAAAACCTGTGGGTTTCCTGAGGAAACACCTAGAAATGGGGCCCTCCTTGAGAACAAGCACTGTGTTGGTAGCAGAACTAACAGCACTGGTTGCCTGGAGATTTGCAGTCTGCAGCTTGGAGTCCCCCCATCCACTGCGAATTGCAAAGGGGTTCCACCTAAACTCAAGTCCAGGTGTCAGGCCTAGCCCAAGTTGTGGAACAGTTGTGCCATCCCCAACACTGCCCTTGCACCCATGTTGGGACTTTCAGGAACAGCCTTAGTCCCAGTTGCTGCCTCAATTTGCAGTCCTGTTCATTCAGCAGAGGTGCTGCAGGGCTCTGCCCCACCAGTATGGCAGTAATGGCCATACTGGTGCTGTCACCACCACTAGCTGCAGGCTTGTTCTGGTATTGCTGCTCCCTGACAGGGGAAGAATTTCTTCCACAGTTTAGAGTGCAAAAGAACACTCTCCCATGGGGGCTCCAATGTGAGAAGTCAGCTCACATTGCAGGCTCTTGCTTGAAGATTGTTACAACCAATTCACTTCATGCAGGAATACAGTGTCTTGAAGTCCCTTTCTTCAAATCTATTTAAACCTGGTTAAGGAAGGTTAAAAGAACGATCTGAAGGGCAAAAAGGGCAAACACATAGATATCCTATAACTGTATGAACCCTCAGAGCAGTAATTTCACGTGTCATTTGTGTGTTCTTTTCCTGTTTTCAGTCTTCTTTCCATTGTGCTTTTAAAAAGGGAAATTCCTTTTCTTACCCTAACCCTGCCTGAAGTGGCTAAGCTCAGATTTGCAAAGCAGGTCTGGTCTACCTTGATTTAGATAGCTAAATTAGCACTTTAAAGGCTCCAGCAGGTGAGCTGACAATACCTTGTGACAGCTCTTTCCTGCTATCATGCCAAATTTTTGTATTATTAATGCCTCAGATACCTTCACTTCAAAGAATTCTGTGATGATTTAAGGAGCAGAGTCTCATGTACACAACTGAAATTATTTCATGATGGTTTATACATAGCAATATTCAGCAATATTAACTGGGAGGTGCTTCCTAATGTTTGGTCACAGCCCCTTGGCATTCAGATTTCAACAGAAAACAGAATCAGTGCCACATAAAATTGCTACTAAGATGCCATCTTTTGAGGTGATATGCAAAGTGGATCCAGGAAGAAGATTTAACACGAGAAAAATGAAAGCACATCTAGGTAAGAAGCACAGCACTTCCTAGGTTGTATTTTGCATTCATAGAAGGAGCACAGGCTACCAGCGAACAGAAATGGAAGTTGTCTGTATTGCCAGCATGCAGCTGAAGTGAAAATTCAACATGTAGGGAAGAAGTGGGGGAAAGGGCATTAAAGACCATTCAGTATTTCCTGGGAGCTCAAGTGCATGACCTAACAGGGATTTTCAAGGTTTGAATAGAAGGTTTTAATGTGAGAAGTAAGAGTTACATATGATAAAGCTCAATGAACTCCTATGATCCCTTATTCAACAGAGATTCATAATCACTTCTCATATCCTCTGTTTCACTCTTAGGCAGAAAAACTCAAGAAGATAAATGCCTGGAGAGCATACTCTCTTCTTGTAGAAGTTACTCAGTGATTCACAGGAAGCCAAGTTGGAGATTAACATATGATGAACACAATTATCTTCACCTTTTCCAGCATTTCTGTAATCTAAAATCATTCCTTTCAGACTCAATTGCCCAATTGTTGTGATATCACATTATTAAGGATATTTTGCCAACAGAAAATAATGAGAGGAAGCCAGAACTCCTCTGAGGAACTCTTAAATTTAGGCATCTGATTTAATGATGCACCCTTCAGAGCTGTATAGAGCAAAGGTTTTCACAGAATGCAATAAACAACAATTCCTCACCCTTAACACTGGTTTTACTATCAGCAGAGTTCCACTTGCTCACAGTGAGAGGCAAGTTTTAACAAAACACAAACAAAAAGGAAGTGCCCTGCTTTTCCTCATCCAGCTAGCAGCACAGGCAGCATGAAAATGCCTTCAGAGATGAAACATCTGATCCTGTCCTCTAAGCCCCTGTACTAAACAGCTTGCTCTCCATTTTGACTGGAGAAAAAATATAGACAAAAATCCATTTTGGGAAGTGTTTTGTAACATTTGCTCCTCTTTGCTTACACCCAATTTTGGATTAATGCTTCTGATTTCTCTTAAGCTTCCTATGGAATCATGGAATCATAGAATCAACCAGGTTGGAAGAGACCTCCAAGATCATCCAGTCCAACCTAGCACACAGCCCTAGCCAATCACCCAGATCATGGCACTAAGTGCCTCAGCCAGGCTTTTACTGAACACCTCCAGGACAGCAACTCTACCACTTCCCTGGGCAGCCCATTCCAATGCCAATCACTCTCTCTGACAACAACTTCCTCCTGACATCCAGCCTAGACCTCCCCTGGCATAACTTGAGACTGTGTCCCCTTCTTCTGTTGCTGGTTGCATGGGAGAAGAGATCAGCCCCACCTGGCTACAGCCTCCCTTCAGGTAGTTGCAGACAGCACTGAGGTCTGCCCTGAGCCTCCTCTTCTGCAGGCTGCACACCCCCAGCTCCCTCAGCCTCGCCTCACAGGGCTGTGCTCCAGCCCCCTCACCAGCTTTGTTGTCCTTCTTTGGACAAGTTCCAGCATCTCAGCATCTCTCTTGAATTGAGGTGCCCAGAACTAGACACAGGACTCAAGGCGTGGCCTAACCAGTGCTGAGTATAGGGGAAGAATAACTTCCCTTGTCCTATTATATTATATATATATATATATATATATATATATATATATATATATATAAAATATTATATATTATATATGATGTGACCAGTAAATTACGTCTGCCTTTCTGTAAATAAAAGATTAGTAACTATCAGTATTTCTCTATAACTCCTTCAGAAAGTCATGAGCACTACTTCTATAAATTGAGATCACAGCTATTTAATAGTTTGACAGAAACAAATTCAGTCAAACAAATTGAGACCACTACACATCTGTTGTGCTTCAGCTATTCATCCCAGGCAGGCAGTCCACAACTAATATATATATATATATGCACACACACATATTTATTTACAACTGAGATAAATAGGTAGGTAGGTAGATAGATGTAAAAATAGATAGAAATAAAACCAGATACATAGAAAAGATAAATGGATAGTAAAATAAATAGATAGAAAAATAGATACATAGAAAAATAGATAGATAGATAGATAGATAGATAGATAGATAGATAGATAGATAGATAGACAGATCTCAATTTTATTCAACATGCAGAGGCAGGTTTCCTACTACCTATAGATTCATTTGAGCTTCTCTTTCACAGTTCATTATTCTCTTTCATGAGCAGCAGTAATTTGACAAACATCAGTGCACATAAAATGCACCTTACCACCAGGTCTTCAGCTGAATCAAGGCAAAAGCAACACTCATGTCACCAGAACACATGCAGCCTATCTACAACACAACCACTGACAAGGTAGGTTCTCTCCAGGCTAAAGTAGGCACAGAATTAACTTGCTCCTACTCTCACTGGGGCAGATACAGGTTACAGTTTGCACATTACAGTCCTTGTTCCGTGGTCTTAAACCACATTAAAGAAAAATAAACTTAAAATTCAGTGTAGATTAGACTATAAATAGACTTTCGTATGCAAGTTAAAAAAAACATTCTGTTCGTTTTAAGCCATGTGGTACTGGTTTTGTGAGCTGGGCAACACAATGCTCATCACAATAGCTGTGAAAGATTAGAAGGACTGATGAGCCACAGTAGTGATGTGCACCACTGATGCATTTCCTTTTTGTGCACTTTGTATTACCAGCAAGAAGCCAAAGCAGCTCACCCACATTCGCACCAGCTTTCAGGTTGAATGCTGGCAAAAGACTGCAATAATCCAGTATCTCACTGCTACTGCTCCCTGCTACCTTGCTACCTTCTCCCTTTCCCCCCAGGCAGTTGTAGCCACACAGTCCCACTCCCTCCCCATTGTGCTGGCTATGGCATCTGACTGATCTCCCTGGGAGCTGGTTCAACTCTTTAACCAAGAGAAAGTAAAACTTGTTTCTGCTGAGCCTTCCTCCCTTTCAAACAGGCTGCCTTAGTTGACAGCAGCTCTAACAAGAGCACGCAGGAGACACACAGAGTAGAACCCCCAACTTTCAGCAGTGAACTAACTTATCTCATCCTTGAGAACCTCACCCTGGCTTGACATGTTATTACATACTGACAATTCAGCCAAAATAGATATCGATGCTTGAGCAAATGATAAAACCCAAGGCCCACACAGTAGCAAATAAAATCTCAACATATGCTGACGGGTTACAGCTACACACACAACCCTGCTGCAGTATTAAATAATAATGAGAAGACAAGAGCTTGTCACACACCAAAAAAATTATTTCTAGGAGTTTTTATTTTCTTATTTCTATTACTCTAGCACCTGAACAATGCACTTAACAACATCCCTTTGAGAAGAGAAAAAGGCACAACAAAAAGCTTTCTACAGAAGCTACAAGACTACCTACTGAAAAGCAGTAGCCACATCAGAAGTAACAGCAGCAGGCTGCTCCTGTATAAAGATTTGTACATGTAAATAACCCTGTAAAGGCAGCATTTCACTTTCATAAGTATGCACAGGAATTATTCATCTTCTTACATAACAGCCAGCTCCATGCACTCCCATCCCAGCCTGCCAGGATGGCTCACTTTTACAAAGATATAGAACAAAAGAGAACAATAGAACATAATTGCTTTACAAATGGCTTTGTAGAGCAATTATATCATCAGTCCTGAGTGGTTCCACTTTCCCAGTGTTCTGCTGCTAATATTCTCAATACATTTTTGTCAGGAACTAAGTCGATATCTCTAAAGAAAAACCTTACATAGCAGAGACCATATCACTTAATTGCACTGCATTTGAGACAGGCAAAAGAGGAACATCCAACAGCTGCTTCTGTGTAGCAGCTTTACCATAACTCTGCTCTCAAAACTTTGTGCCTTCACTTTTATCTGCCTTGATGCTATCCTTTGAGGGCAGAGAACCACATGACAATCTGCTTCCCAACCAAGACTGAGACCAGCCTTAAAAGGCCAAAAGGACACAGGAGCCAAAACTCCTTTTCAGATCTGGATGCCTTCTGGATCCATCACTGACAGCTTAGCCTCTGTAATCAGCCCTGCAGAAAGTGTGCCCATGTCTCCCTCGCACTTCTATTACCGGGTAAGGTCATCTGCAACTGTTATATCAGAGGTTTAATAGAATCATCTTAGGCTACTGTGATCATCTGCTACCTTCTGGTCAACTACAACATGCAGTAACACACAGCCAACAAGCAGATCTGAAATCACTCTCAGACATTCACTTGCACAAGACTATTTTCTCCCCAACACTCCCAGCCAGAAAACAACACTTTGACATGAATTCTTTCTCAGCGCCTCTGTCCTTGTTCTAAGTATTATCTTTTCAGCTTGATTCTTTGAACTGAAGTCTCATTTAGCTTACTGGGACAAATCTATTGCCGCTAATGCTACTTCTGACTTACAATACACCCTACTTTGCTTTGCTTTCCTTCCACACTTTAACATCTCAACTAATCTCTCTGTAGAAGCTACCTTTATTTTTTATGGCATGCAGACAGGACAAGAACAAACATTCTGTTATTCAATACTGCAGGTGCTGTTAGCATGTACAATTACACAGGTTGAAGTGCCAGCGCTGAAAGCAGAGAGCTCAAATTCCCTGCAATTACTCAGGGCACAGGTGAGTCTTCTTATTCCAGTTCTATCTCTGTTGCTACCTTATTTCATCATAAGAAGCATATAAATCATGTGCAGCTCACCATGATGTAATGGCAAAATTTGGTAGTCACCTGCATTTTATAATCCCCTCCTAGGATTTGTAACCTATACACTGCACAGGAATGTCTTGCTTTAAAAAGAACACTGAAAGCATCATCTGCACACAAATAATTTCTGGAGAGAATGAAGGTATCACAGAACCACAGAACAGTTGAGGTTGGAAGGCACCTCTAAAGATCATGTAGTCCCACCCAGCTCAGTGAAGTCAGTAGAGTATGTTGCCCAGGAGCTGTCCAGTGTCCAAGAATGCATCCTTAGCTCTGAACTGAACACAGGATTCTCACACCAGTGCTGTGCAGACAGGAAGGATCATTTGCCTCAGCCCTATGCTTTTCTTAATGCAGTCCAGGATGCATTGCCCTTGTGTCTTCCTGGGTTGTGCTTCCAGCAGGTGTTTGGGTGGTTAAAGTTGCCCATGAGGACCAAGGTCTGTGAACTTTAGGCATCTTCCACTTCTCTGAGGAAGGCCTGACCTAATACTTCTTCCCAACCCAGCAGTCCATGGCAGACACCACAATACTGCCTGCGTTGCCTGCCATTTAATCTCGATCTGCAGGCTCCACTGGCTGATCATTCCACCTGAGGGCAGAGCTCTACACATTCCTGCTCATATAAAGGGCAACTCCTCACCACCTCTCAGCTTGACCTTTCTAAAGGGCTTGTATCATCCATGGCAGCAGGCCGGTTGTGTGAATATCATTATACACCTCTGTGATTCCAGGGAGGCTACAGACCTAATTCTCAGAAGTGAGAACACCTCCCCCATCATGTTGTCCTCTCAGTAATTCTTTGTCTGTTAAAGTAATTTTTACAGCAATTAAATAAGACCCCTGGGGTATATTTCCCTCCAGCACTTTGATCACAGGCTAAAAATGCTTCACACACACTACTTAATACAGCTTGTACCTGACAGGTATGAACAGAGCCATTATATTGTCACATTCAATCCTCTGAAGCCATTAATGCAGCACAACATGAGTGACGATGGCAGAGGCTTAGTAAGGTACAGTGGATGAAGCACAGGAAGGTTAAGGTGAAAAAACCATTTTGGGAACAAATGAGCTGAATCATTGTTTGCACAGGTCCAGACAGCAATCTGAAAGAAATGCAGCTCAAGCAATCACTCAGGGTAGAGACCTAGCTGGGCTTTTATTTCAGCTAACTTGACTGTTTTGCAGACAAAGTATATTCACCAGGCCATAATGAAAAGACACCAGAGCAATCCCTGGGAAATTTCTAGCATTGTAGTTGGTTCCTCCCTGCTGCTAAAACAAGCACAAACTGCATTATGTCAGCTTTGCTGTGAGAACAGGAGTTATCCCATTTCCCTGAAGGTCTGCATCCCTCAGTGTCTATCCAGAGGGAAAGGAACCATATGAAAGCTAAGAAATAACCTACTCAGTAATTACAATTAATAGCATTTACCTCTTACTGAGAGCTTTACATTTCTTAAATGTTTTCCAAACACTAATTAATTACAAATGCAAGGGGGGAAAAAAAGCAGGGCTCTCCTACCTTCCAACAGCTCCACAGCTGCTCCTAGCTTGGTGTCATCTGCAAACTTCCTGATGCTGGACTCAATCCCCTCGTCCAGATCATCAATAAAGATGTTGAACAGGACTGGGCCTAGCACTGATCCTTAGGGAACACCACTAGTGACAGCTGCCAACTGGATGTGGCACCATTCACCACCACTCTCTGGGGCCGGCCCTCCAGACAGTTCTTGATCCAGCACAGAGTGAATCTGCCCAAGCCATGAGCTGCCAGCTTGGCTAGGAGTTTCTTGTGGCAGACTGTGTCAAAGGCTTTGCTGAAGTCCAGGTAGACTACATCCACAGCCTGCCCCACATTCACCAGACAGGGAACCTGATCATAAAAGGAGATCAGGTTGGTGAGACAGGACCTGCCCTTCCTAAACTCATGCTGGCTGGGCCTGATCCTGTAGGTGCTTTGTGATGGCACTCAAGATGACCTGTTCCATCACCTTGCCTGGCACTGATGTCAGACTGACAGGTCTGTAGTTTTCTAGTTCCTCCTTTTGACCCCTCTTGTGGATGGGTACCACATTGGCCAGCTTCCAGTCTTCAGAGACCTCTCCAGTGAGCCAGGACTGTTGAGAAATGATGGAGTGGCTTGGCCAGCTCATCTGCCAGCTCCCTCAGCACCCTAGGATGTATCCCATCCCATTTACTGACCACTTCCCATTGCAGGCAGCTGTTGAGCCACCCCCAAGAGAGTCAGGACTCATCACATGGAATTAGGACTTGAGAACACAAACATCATCACCTTTCCCACCCCACATTTTCCTCCAAACCCAGAGCACCTGGGGCCACAGAATCATAGAATCAACCAGCTGGGAAGAGACCTCCAAGGTCATTGAGTCCAACCTATCACCCAGCCTGCTTCTGTTGTAGTCTCCTCCCACTCCAGGTGCAACCACTTTGCCCTCCCTGCTCACTCCCCTTTATAACCAGCCCCAAGAGAAGCAGAAGCCCTAAGTTTGCCCAACTGGGCAGAGGGATCCTCCTCCCATCATCACTGGTGAGTGCCTGTGGTGTGCACTGGGTGAATGGTGGAGGTGATCTAAAGGCCGGGGGGCCTCTGGTGGCCCCCCGGCTCGTTAGGAGTAGGCTTGATGAACATGAATGCTGTAACACTGCACGTGGGTGCTGGGTGAGCCTCATGACTTAGACTGAGCTGCTCTCTGTTTAACTGCTCCTTTTTGCTCCCTTGTGAAGCTGTTAAAAGGACAAGACTGAATCTGCAGAACATTTTGAGAAGCATGGAATGAGCGTAGAGGTAATGTATGAGAATCCCTACCAAGGTAAGGGGAATAAAACTCCAATCATGGAATCAACCAGCTTGGAAGAGACCTCCAAGACCATCCAGTCCAACCTATCACCCAGCCCTATTCAATCAACTAGATGATGGCACCAACTGCTTCATCCAATCTTTTGTTTAACATCTCCAGGGATGGCAACTCCATCAGCTCCCTGGGCAGCCCATTCTGTCTTGCTGGCACTCTTATGTTAGAGTGGCTGAAGCTCTGCCTTGTTTTGTAACTGAGTTAAAACTGGCTTTATTTAGTCCAAGGTGAGATCCTGACTGTGTTAAGTGAGGCCAGGGCACTGGATGACTATGATGGAGTTCAGGCTCTTACTTTATTAAGCTGCCTGACAGCAAGAGGCTCTTACAAATTGTTATCTCAAAGCATGTGTGTTTCTGCTTCAAACTGCACTCATTTTCACGTGGACTAAACAACCTAATTTCACACCAATCTGGCTGCAAGCTGCAGTTCTTCAGATGCTCTGTGGGTTGGTTGGAAAAGAGATTGATATATTCCCAGGTGGATAAAGGTCTAAAGCTACTGCACAGGTCATACCCCAAAGTCTGTGAGTCTGTTTTTCAGCACTCTTATGCACCCTGTAAGATTCAGAAGTTCAGGACTTAAAAATGCAAAGGAGTAGCAACAACAACACAGGTTAGGTGCTTAATCATAGAATTGTCAGGTGTGGAAGGGACCTCAAAGATCATCCAGTTCTAAACCCCCCTGCCATGGGCAGGGACACCTCACACTAGATCAGGTTGCTCAGAGCCACACCCAACTTCCACCACCTCCCTGAGGGACCTTTTCCAGTGATGGCAAAAATGTGAGGCCTACTGCAGAACTTAGTCTGGTTCCATAAAAGCTTCATCTAAATTCAGGTAGCACTTCAAAAGTTTCCATACCAGATTTAAATTGTGATACTTGATATCAAATGGAGTTTTCACCCAGAAATCCTTACAGCAGACTTCTCAACAAGGTGGAAGCCTTGAAACAAAAATGCAGCTAGGGTTTCCCTTGTTCTCTAGTGTCTGAACACCAATGTGATTACACACTTATAAACACACTTTCCTAGAGACCAGAAATACTCTCTTATTCCCCTTCCATGTGACGTCTTCAACTTTGCCCTCAAGAATCTCTTGAAAAGAAACCTGCTTCCAAGCTTAACATAAGGGTACAGGTTACTTCGTAGCTGTCTTTTCACTATAGATGCTGATTTGAAAATCCAATTAAAAATCCAATACTTCAAGCTTTGTCTCATTAGTTTTCATCCTGCCTGACAATCTGAGGAAAATGAAACTCTAAACTGTCATTTAAAGACAGAAAGTGAATTGGTTTAATTTAAGGAAGTCACTTTAGAGGAGGATAGTTGTGTCTGAGTCATTTTAAAGGACTTTATGTGCTAAGCATTTCAATGCTTTAATTTGTATGGGGCTGTCCAAGCTGGAATTCTAATTTTGCCCTTCTACTTATTTTGTAACACAAAGTTTTGCCAAAACTGACAAGCAATGGTCACTTCTGCTCCATTTAACCTGAAGAGGCAAAGGCAGACTCACAATGTCATGACAATGTGAGGAAGCTCTAATTTAAATCCCTAACTCAGGGGTTTCTTGGGGAAGTTGAAGAAATCTCATGGATCAGCTCTCAGAAATATTTCAGGCTTAAACAGAAAACCTTCAACATTAAAGAAAGATGCAACACCAAATGGAGAAAGGGTGTCCAATAAATTCTCTAATTCTTCGGGTGTCTACCTCTACAGGTTCTACATTGTCCATTTGCCATTAGCTTCAGGATGTGGGCACCATTCATTCCAGATGCATTTGTGAGGATAAAGCTCAAAGCAATCAGATAGTAGAGTGATAAGCAACATGAGTAGCCAGGGCATCATAAAAGTGGAGTTGCTCAGCAGAATATCTAAACCAAAATGGGCTGCTTCATGTGGGCACAGACTGCACATAAATACCTCCCTTAATCTCCCAGTGGATGGATTCTTAGTAAAACCCTGTTACCTCTAGTGAGCCCTCTGGCAGCACACACAGAGCACATCAGCACTCAGCCCCATTCAGATGAAGCAACACAGAACTTGCTGCTGCCAAGGACTGCACTTCAGCTACCAGTGGGTGGCTAAGAGACTTCACCAGCTATAGATCACCGCTATCTTCTTGTAACTGAATGCCAGAGAGACCCAGATTACTCATTGCCCCTCAGTCCTTTCTTCAGCTGTCACAGGAGCCTTGCACTCCAGTTCACAGTGTCGCCATAAAGAGCACTCTTGGAAGCAGCTTGCATTAACAGGACACTGAATTCCCATCCAACTCTACCTACAGGTAAGCAGTGCCAGAAGACTGAGATCACTAAAAAGCTGTGGCTTCCAGTAATGAGAAAGTACATCAGGTTATCATCTAACAACAGAAATTCTTTGATGAAGGCAGCAATAGCATCTACTTCTGTAGAGTGTTATTCACCTAACACAGCAAGGCTTAAATCACCAACCACTGGAATCTGCCAGGGTAAACCCAGGAAAGGGCCACTTTTGCATCTGCTTTAATTTCTCTCCTTCCCCAAGTATCTGCTCCTTATCACTCCTGGAAGGTCCTGGAACTTCTGCTGAACCTAAACACAAATATCTGCATGTTCTAAACCAGATCTAAAACAAAAGGGTTGTTCAGTTTTTCCAGCGGCTCTGAAGAGCAAAGATTAAGAGCAAATTAGATAAACAGAACTAAATATTTTTATTCTGCCTCATACAAAGTCTTTCTACACATGATGCAACAACAGAAAATGGCACTTTAAGCTGTATGACAGAGAAAACTCTTGTAAAATCTCTCTTTCAATATCTTGTCAAAATCAGCATGCTCTGTGACTAGATGACTGTCAGGGTGATCTATAGCCCCTAGCTAGCACTGTAATATAAGCTAAATTGCCTGAGTCACAAGCAATGATAGAGTCATTCTACAGGAAATTGGAAATCAATTCTTGTCATCACTGTACATAACTCCTTTATCCGAGTTCCAGTTCAGTAGTGTAATGCAAGGCAAAGAAGCTGGGGACTGACACTCATGACAAGTCGAACAGTCACACATACACACATTTTAGTGCAGAAGTTCTGTTGCTTTGCATATGGGAGGTGACAGGTGTGAGCAGCCTGACCGAGGAAAGTAACAAAGGTTAATGGTGGTCACACACCAGTAAGCAGGAAACCCTGTAGTGTGTTACAGCATGATACATCAGCAGGGTGAACACAGCTAGGGTTTGAGCTTGAACACTGAGGCCATGGCCAGCAGAGCATTCTTTGTGCAAAAAAAGAGACAGAAGAGGGACAACCTTCTGCTACATCTCATACTGGAAGTTTTTCAGAGTAGTACTGGGAGATGCCTTCATAACCATGATCAAAGTGTCTCAGAAACCAGGACAGCAATGTTAGTGCTGACAAGTTTATTCACTGGTTTTGCTAGCAGATATTTTGTTCTTGAACTGCACTCATATATATATATGTATAGAAGGAACATCCTTGGCTATCAAAAAGCACCAAAGTTAAAGAATCAGTAAGTGGGGACAGCCACAAAAAGGACTCTGGAATACCTGCAGAGGTCCATAGAGAATGAAAAAAAAAAAAACAGATTCCAGTTGCATAAGCAGACAGAACTTCAATGTTGTAAGTATATGTAAGAATACTGCACTCACAGAGTCCTCCAAAGTCCCTATCATCCTGCAGTATGAAGCACATCCAGTGTGAATTCCTAATGGGAAGCCATCAGCCTATGAGCCAGTTGTACTGACACACCTGAAAACCTCTCATCCAGGAAGATTAGCCTCTCCCCACTGAAAGAATGTTCTACCAGTTGCAAACTTCTGACCATCTTGCAACAGCACCAAGGCAGAGCCATTTTTACTTGTTGACACATACTATGCACACAGAGAGAAGGTACAAAGTAATCCAAAGAGCCTAACCATGTAAGAAACAGCTCAAGCAAGTCACAGTGCTTATTAAAAAATAACTCAAAAAGAAGCCAGTGGTGTTAATCATATTCATTACTGGATGCATTCCTCTCCCCTCCTTTCTCTCTCCAAAGTGAAGCTTACTTTATAGCATCACTTAACTCAGAAGTGAATTCTGCCAAACAAAAGTTTTGCAAGTCATGAATCTTCTCCATAACTGCCATCATAACCATGGGAAAATATTTTATAGCTTCAATAATCCCCTTTAAAGAAGATTACCAGAGTTAACAGCCACAATTGAACACTAACTGGTCCCAGCTTTGTTTCAGTCCTTAATTCAGATGCTTTGTTAGCTGCTAGTTATTGCTGAAGCACAGAGAGTTTTGCTTGGCAAATCATTTTAGAGTATTTCTCTATACACTAAGAGACCTAAAAGAGAGGTTAGGAAATGCAATAAACTTAAAAGTACAGAGAGCTACAGAGAGAGAGAAATCTCTTATCAATGCACAGCATTGTGGTGAGACATATCCCAACGTGAAGAAGCAATTTGCATGTTTACTGATGCAGCGTGGATATTTGTTCAAAGCCTTTAACACAGGCTGTTAGTTATGCAGCACTGATTCATTTAAGTTCTGATGATTTCTCAAAGTTTTAATTAGTTCTGAGAAAAATCTTTTTATGTAGAAGTCACAAGTCACTGTGAGGGAGACCTTCTCCTTCCTTCTTGCCGGGATTCAAACCTCACAGGATGAGTCCTGCATGTTAGACTCGGGCAGAGTATAACACTACTGGAACAGAGAGCTGCAGCATTTCCCTGACTGTCACTCAGCACCCTGCATCTTTTAGCAGGCAAAGTACTTTACAGCTCATTTATCCACATCTTACAGATAACTCAAACTGCAGTCAAGTAAAGGCATCTCTTAGGGACCTATAGCCATGGTTACAAGAGGGAAAATAAAAGTACCTCAGCAATGTTTTTTTCTGGATGTCAGAGCAGCATGGCTGTGGCAAGACAAAGCCCAGCCAGAGGAGCAAGTGGGCTTGCAAGACCCCTCTTCAAACCCGCACCCAAACGTTTTCACCACCAAGGTTTCCTGGACAGAAGGAAGCAAAGCAGCTCACATTCATCACACACACTAGCACCAAGACCTCCAGTACATCTGGTCTGCTGGCTGGGTCCATCTTCTTTGTGTTTCTCCCAGAACCCTGCACGCTGCTGCTGCTGTGGTGGGATGACTAAGAAAGCTCTGGGCTGTTAGGAAGAGACAATATTCTCTGAAGTTCTACAGTGCAGACTCATGACTTGAGCATCCTGCTTTATGGCCATCTCTCTACCTGCATACCAGTGAAGTTCTGTGGACGATGTAGCAAGCTGGCTATGCACTGCTGATATACTGAGACAATGGACTTTGTGTTGCTTGCCTTTCTAGTCTCTTATTTTACAAATAAAGTAATTGAAGTGCATTCCTGTGGGAATTCCCAAGATGACTTCTCTGAAAATTGCATCTACCAGATGAATTAGGCAGAGCAAACCACTCTCAGCAGTGATCAATTAGTTTATCCTGCAATGATGACATCAGTTCCATCTGTGTCCCATTACCATTTTGGTACTGGCTTGCCTCTGTCTAGAACAAGACACTGAAATGCTCATAGCTTGTTACATCCAAGCTAAATGAGTTTGACTACCCAGACAGCTCTTAGCAGGCATCAGCTACTGGTTCAACAGGTTTCTGTGGGGGTTTACCTTAAAACAAATTCTCATCTCACATTTCCATCAGCAGGAAATCATTGCTGTGACTCCCAGTCTGAAATCACATGAAATATCTATCCATTGGCAATTTATTAGTACTACTATTACATTCCCCTAAGGATGATGGTAAGCATTACTAGTTTATCATTTAGAACTATTTATATGACTGGCAACACACTGATTTCTGTATCTGCTATACCTAGGGCTTCAGCAAACACAATCGACTCCAACTTTGAGGGAGGTTTCAGCTTTTGTTTCTGAAACACATTGGATTTCCACACAGATTCCACAAATAGTGCATGAACATCACAGGATCACAGATCACAGACCGTCAGGGGTTGGAAGGGATACAAAGAGAACATCATGTCCAACCTTCCTGCCATAGCAGGACCATACAATCTAGCTCAGGTCACAGAGGAACACATCCAGACAGGGCCTTGAAAGTCTCCAGAGAAGGAGACTCCAAAACTTCTCTGGGGAGCCTGTTCCAGTGCTCTGGGACCCTTACAGTAAAGAAGTTCCTGCCTGTGTTGAGGCGGAACCTCCCGTGCTGCAACTTACACCCACTGCTCCTTGTCATATCCCAAGGAGCAAGGGAGCAGAGCCTGTCCCACCCTCTTGACCCCCATCCCTCATATATTTATAAACAGGCTTTTCTTGAACACTTCCAGGGATGGCAACTCCAGCACCTCCCTGGGCAGCCCATTCCAATGCCAATCACTCTCTGGCAGGAACTTCCTCCTAACATCCAACCTAGACTTCCCCTGGCACAACTTGAGACTGTGTCCCCTTGATCTGTTGCTGCTTCCCTGGCAGAAGAGACCAACCCCACCTGGCTACAGCCTCCCTTCAGGTAGTTGTAGGCAGCAATGACATCACCTTGAGCTTCCTCTTCTCCAAGCTGCACACCCCCAGCTCTCTCTGCCTCTCCTCACAGGGCTGTGCCCCGGGCCCCTCCCCAGCCTTATCACCCTTCTCTGGGCATGTTCCAGTACCTCAACATTTCTCTTTAATTGAAGAGCCCAGAACTAGACACAGGACTCAAGGTGTGGCCTGACCAGTGCTGAGTACAGGGGAAGAATAGCCTCCCTTATCCTACTGGCCACACTGCTCCTGAGCCAGGCCAGGATGCCAATTGGCCACCTAGGCACACTGCTGGCTCATGTTCAGCTACTGTCTACCAGCACCCACAGGTCCCTCTCTGCCTGGCTGCTCTCCAGCCACTCTGTCCCCAGCCTGTAGTGCTGTTTGGGGTTGTTGTGGCCTAAGTGTAGAACCCTGCTCTTGGCCTTGTTAAATGTCACCCCATTGGGCTCTGCCCACCCATCCAGCCTGGCAAGGTCCCTCTCCTACCCTCCAACAGATCCACACCTGTTCCTAGCTTGGTGTCATCTGCAAACTTACTGATAATGGACTCAATGCCCTCATCCAGATCATCAATAAAGATATTGAACAGGACTGATATTGAACAGCACTTGCAATAGAATACATCTTTTTAGGATCATTATTATAATCCAGGCTCAATATTTTTTACCGGTCCTGCTACTTTTTGGCTTCATCTAGGCAAAGAGCATGTCCCTGTGATTGTGTTTGTTAACTTGTACATGTAAAATTCTATTTATATGTTTTCAGTAAGGCCAAGTAACCCAGATAGTGACAATGCTGAATCAAAGAAAGGAAAAGGATGATAGACTCCACCAGACTGAAAGAAAACCAGTTCTTCATTATCATAAATCACCCAAGATTTCACACAGCTACATGTAACTGAAGAAAACCTACCCAAAGGATCTCTTGTCCCTGAAGTCATTAAGACTGATAATAAAACACACTTCAAACACAAGGTTATTCAACCAATTGATAAACCTAAAAGCTAAGCATTCAAGTCATCCTTTTGGCAGCCACCACAGAAAGCCCAACAGGCTAGAGACATTTGGTGGCATACTGAACTGACTCATGCACTGCTAACTGTGTCTTAAATAAGAGAATAAACTTCATTCTGAAACAGTTAAACTATAACCTTCTTAAACAATGCCCTGGGTACTACTTGAGTCTTTACAGTCAAGTTTGGTTGAGATACTTTAAACAAGCACTGACTGCTCAGAGATAAGCCTCGAAAGACAGCTAAAGGAATTCAGGAGGGATACAAAAAGCTTAGCTGGGAAATGTAAGTAACCACTGAGAAACCCAAGTACAAGGCACAGAGAGGCTGTAATAGCCTTAATTATCCACATTCCTCTCTCATTGCTCTTTACTTAAGAATCACACCAGAAAGAATCGAGTGTAAAAGCCACGTGTGCAACTGATCCTCACCTGCCTGTATAAACGAAGCAAAAACAATCACTTAGGACCTTACTCTACTTATGCAGCTTTTCACATTGCTCTGCTGAAAGCAATATGATGGCAATTACTGAATGCCATGGCAGGGCTCACAAACTGATAAAGAAAATACTACCACAACATAATGGCACATGATGGTAGTTAAACCATTCACATTTACCAGCTAGGAGCACACAGATGGTCAATTGCAGAGGTTTGGCTGATGAGCTGCTTTGCTAAGGCACTGTAACTCAAAATCTTAGAAATAAATGCTAGGAGCTCCCACTGGAAAAAAAACCCAGGAGGTTGTGTTTACTAACTGCTTTGGATGCATTTGAGAATCAGGCCTCAGTAGGAATTATGTTGTCCCGCACTGCTTCAATGAATTGGTACCATGTCTTTTACTAATGCTTCTAATGAAGATTTTTAGCCTCTGTACTCAGCACTAGTAAGGCTGCACCTCAAAATGTTGGGCTCCTTGCTTCAAGAAGGGCATAGAATTACTGGAGCACATCAGAGAAGGGCAATGAAGCTTGTGAAGGGCCTGGAAAACAAGTTTGGTGAGGAGCTGCTGAGGGAACTGGGGTCCAGAGAAAAGGAGGCTGAGGTGAGACAACCTTACTTTACAGGCCCCTGAAAGGAGGTTCTAGTGAGGTGGGTGTTGGTGTCTTCTGCCTAGCATCAAGTGATAGAACAAGAGGAAGTGGCCTCAGGTTGTGCCTGGGGAAGTTTACAATGAATACTAGAAAAGATGTCTTCACTAGAAGAGTGGTCAGGCATTGGAACAGGCTACCCAAGGAGGTGCTAAAAAAAAACCCAAACATGTAGGGATGGCACTGTGGGACATGGTTTAGTGGCCATGGTGTTGTGTGTGTAACAGTTGGACTAGATATTTAAGGTCTTTTCATGTGGTGCACCTTGGTGCTATACCACAAGCATCTTCTGAAAGCTGTTCATTTCTCTGGTACTTAAAATGTGACTGAGACACAATGGACTAAGATTTGCAGACTAGAGGCAGAATAGCAAGCTGTTTCACTGGACGCTTCCCCTCTCCATACACTGGAGCACACAGCACAGTAGTACAGAATAGTCAAAAAGTGAAGATTATTCCAAATTTCCCCCAAGAACTGATGCTACAGTCCCAGCCATTCTTCACTGTGGGTCTTGCTCTGTGGAGTGGGAAGCAGTTTTCTTTCCACTTCACTGCAAGTCACAGCCAGGAGTCCCAAGTGACAGAGCACTGCAGGGCTAATGTTGCTGATGCATCTAGCTAGAATGAAAGCTCAATAATAGCCGGGGGGGGGGGGGGGGGGGGGGGGGGGGGAGGATATTAGAGAAAATATATTTACTGTTGTGGTGAGAATTTTTGTGAAGCCACAGCACCATCATCTGGTACAATGTCTGCAGTGCTTCCTGCCCCTGTCACCAGGCTATTTTATGCACCATTTTAATACCTACCTCAGCATCTCATAGGGTTTTACATTATAGCATATTTCAGGTAATTATGTTTGGAATGGAAAAAGTAATTTGCTCAATATTCTTTTTATCATTTTAACACCCTCTTCCTAGTGTTAATTCCATCAATTCTTCCTTTTCCCTCAGTCCCAGAGGAAGGGATTTTCAAAAGCAATAGATCTTCAAGTGAGTTCTGGAAAAATCTCTCATCCAGAAAAACACAAATAAATCCCTAACAAGCTTTGCTAGGTCAGTGAGAAAGACAAGCATAAAGCAAACTATGGCTCAAATTCAGCCTTTTTACAATCTAAGGAGTCTATTGGAAAGGAAAATTGGTGGTTGTTACACTGCCTGTTACCTGTACTACTATTTTTAAGTACTTCTTAGCTGTTAAATTCAAGAGACATTCCTTCCCTGTGAAGCTTAACTCTTCCTCTCTTGCAATCAAGTAGGATGTGATGACTCCATTGACTACCTCATTACAAAGCAGCCTATAAAGCTGCTACAGTAGAACACCAGAATAGAGCTCTTGCCAAAAAGCAGAGAGATGAAAACAGACGTTGTCAGCTAGAAACTGGCATCTGGGAAGTCAGATAAAACCCCTCCACTCCCATTGCCCTGAAAGACAACAAGCTGCACCCTACTTAGAACTTCTACTGTTTGATTTGCCACCCCAGCTCCTCTGCCCTCCCTTCTCTTTCCTGTTCAATACACACTGTTCACTTCCATATTATGGGACAGAAGCATCTAGGGAGCTCTCATCCTGCACTAAGAGATCTCAGAGGAGCTGCTACAACCCACCCTCCTGCTCTCAACTTTAGCCTACCATGCACACACACTATCTTCACTGTACTTTTCTGCTGGCACTGAAGAGCTAAGCTAGAGCAGCAGCCCCCTGTACAGTGCAGTTACTGATAACGAGTTGCTCCCCTCTGTATTTTAAAGTCCAACCAGACAAAACAGGGAAAGAGATGCACCCGCAGAGCCAGGATATCCTAGGTCTTCCTCATGTAAAGGCTGCCTCCTGTTTCCATTCATGATACCCACCAGGTTGCTCTGACCTAGCTTTCCCAGTACAGAGGCAGACAATGTCCTGGACAGATTTAGTAGCCCAGGTCACCCCTAGCTTAACACCCTCATTACAAAGCTGTATTCAGTTCCTACTGACTGCAGTACCCTTACCATTTGTGTGTGGCACTAGGGCTCAGAAAAGGCACACATGGAAGCAGGACCACCAACAGCACTGAGTCCACTCCACTGCTGTCAAAGACAATCGTGTAACACAACCCCTTGCAACTAAGCAAGCCAACCAATCCCAGGAGTTTTAAAGTCATCCAAAGAGTTTAGACATAAGTGTCATTTAAGTTCAACTTAGTAGCTACTGAACAGGTATTGCTTTTAACAAGGCAAAATACAGATTCAGTGGTGAACAGCAGCAGGATTCAGATTTTAGAACATCCTTGTAAGTAAACACAGTTTTAAAAATAATAAATCAAAGTTTTTACAGTTTGAAGAGTTTGGCTATAGCCTTCATTTAAACTGCAAGTCCCATTGGATCCCTCACTTCTTTAAGCCACATGAACTAAACTGTGTATCTTCTTTGCTCATGATTGCTGCTGCCACCACCACCACTCCCTCTAAAGTTAAATTAGGCAATGCTTGAACACTACTGCTAGAAAGAGGAGGACCCACAAAGCCAGCTCTGGGCAGAGATGGAGATTACATGAAGGGAAGTGACTTTTATGCCTGTGAGACAGAGCAGAAGCCTTTCAATTGTCCAGCAGACCATAAGCCATTGAAAACTGGTTCTAACACAACAAATCTTTCAAACCATACAGCAGGATTTTGGGACACACCTGAAATATCAAATTATCCTGGTTCTTTGCCCACAGCAGAGGGTTGGAATCAATTTTTTTAGATCACATCCAACCTAGACTATTCTGTGTTTCCATATCTGCTTCTAAAGACATGATGAGGACTTTGACTTGTTCAAATGTCCCTTGTTCTTCTTGACATGCTACCAGCACTCCTGCAACGTAGGAGACACAGCACAGTGTGGAACTCCTTTCCGTATTGAATCACAGCCTGATGAACCTTAATCACAGAGCACTTGGCCTGATGAGCAGGGACTGCATAGCTCTGAGCAGCTAATGAAGTTGCAGTGGGGCATTCACCAAGTGATTTTTAAAGTAAACACCATTGATTTCCTTGCTGGGAACTGCAGCACGTCAGTGACAAAATCAGAAGTGGCTCAGCTACCTGGTCCCTTGGGAGCAGGGAGGTGCTGCAGACAGTAGTAACCTTGTCTGTCACTACAGCTGCTGTCGTCTCTGTTGTCCATCCAGCTGTAACCTGCAGCTGGATTTGTGGAACATTTCAATGAAGCAAAGTAAGCACTTGGAGATGTCTGTTTTCTACCCTGGGTGAGTGCTCTGACAATCATGCTTTTGAACCATTAGAGAGGTGCATCTCTCATATTCAGAAGCCTTATAGTAGGAATTCTTACCATAGAAAGTAAGATAATAGGAATTTTTAACAAAGCCAGTATGCTTCAAGAAAACTTTTTCATTGTGAGAAGCCAGCATTTTCTAAGTAAAAAAAAAAAATAAGTCACTGCAAAGTTCACAACCAGCTCCAATTACGAATCTAAATTATTATTCTATTCCTCTGGGCACCTTGGGGGAAAGCAACTTCATCACGTTTCACAAATACATCCAGATCTGTTCTACCCTTTCCCTTACTTGGCTACTCTGCTTTTGTGCACTCTCCTCAGTCAGCAGCAGCTCAGTTCTTCCATAGCAAAGGAACCAGAGAAAAGGCTGGGTTGCCTAACTGTGGGAGGTTAAGCCTTGGAGGACTGGGCTGCTTTCAACAGCTTAGGCAGTTTGCAGTTCCCCAGCCAGAGGAAGTCTTTGCAGGCATTTACAGCCTCACTCCCTTTTTTCAAAAGAAGTGAGATGCAGAACTGTCATTCCCTGCAACTGCTGCATGGCTCAGTCTCATTTGAACACTTGTACCAGTGAGCCAGAAAGGTCAAGCTTTGCAGCAGTTTTCCATTATTTATTTTGGATCTCACCTGAAATTATGTCACTGTTCTCAACTGAGCTGCGTCCAGTAGTGACAAACGTTGCTGGAAACAAACAATAGCCACATGGAAATCACACCCAAACCAAACCCAGATCACAGACAAGGAATTCCTGCAGACTGTGAGCTTAAAAATGAGAAGTCACAAAATAACAAAACCAGCTCTGCCCCTTGAGAGTAAACCCACTGATGGTAGTGAGCACAAAAACATAGGGGATTGGACTAGATGATCTTTCAAGGTCTCCTCCAACCCCTGACATTCTCTGACTCTGAACACAGTGCCAAAAGGGAACAGCTGCATTCAGGGGCATTTCAATAGATGAACACTCTAGAGGACCTCAAAGATTTCTAACCACCAGCCAGTAACCAAAACACATTTAGTAATTGAACACAGCAATGCAGCTAGGAGCATGCACACAAGGAGACTGTGCTGGCACTGCACAGCTCATTGTTTTAGGTCACAATTGACAGCGCTCCACTGATGCCAATTAAATGCAGCTGCAAGACTGAAATGGACAAAAGGGACAAAGTGCTGGGGAAGAGAAACAGAAGAATGTGAAATTCATCAGCATGTGTTACTCATGAAAGGCTGTTTAGTGAGCATTTCAACGTGCCTCTCGTATATTGAAGGGCAAACAGAATGTACATCTCAGATTTAAATAAAACTTAATGAAAAAGAAAGAAAGTTATGCAAAAGAGCTACTTATCTGCACTAATGACTACTTAGAGGTTGTCTACATCAAGCACTTGGATTAAGTAATAGTCACAGGCATAAAACTTCCAACAATAAATGCAGGATCACTGAAAGCTTCTAGAGTTGCAGCGCTTCTCCTAGACAGACTTTGGAGTCTGCAGGCATTTATCTCAAGTCACTAAAGCAAGTACAACTGTTTTTTGCTGTATCAAAAGCTGAAAAGCTGCCAACAATACTTATGCATTCTACAGAAAACATTCTGCATGGCTTCCATCTGGTATTCATCAATCTAAGTGGATGCAAGGATGGCATATGTTAGTGTTCTTCCACAGCCTAGAGAAAGCAATCATCTCGCCCTTCTTGAATGCAAACAGCATTTTTTGGGTGTCTCGTGGGTTTGTTTTTTCTGTTTGCTTGGATTTTTTGCATCAAACAGATATTTTTATTTAGCAGTTTTTAACATGCTACAAACATATCTCTCAAGGAGAAGGCCTTCTGAGCATTCCCAGTGAAAGTACCAGATCAGTGGCCGCTGTTCCATCCATTTTTTTCCAGAACAGAAGCCTGCCTACAAGCAAATGGAAGGTTGACCATGAGCCAGTAATGTGCTCTTGTGGCCAGGAGGGTCAGTGCCATTCTGTTGTGTATTAGAAGGGCTAGGGCTAGTAGGTTGAGAGAGGTTCTCCTGCCCTGCTACTCTGCCCTGGTGAGGCCTCATCTGGAGTACTGTGTCTAGTTCTGGGCCCCTGAGTTCAAGAGGGACATAGAACTGCTTGAGAGAGTTCAGCACAGAGGCACAAAGATGATTAAGGGAATGCAACAATTCTCTTACATAAGGGAGCTGGGGCTCTTCAACTTGGAAAATAAGAGACTGAGAGCTGACCTCATCGAGGTTTATAAATGTGTAAAGGTGAGTGGCAGGAGGATGGAGCCAGGCTCTGCTGGGTGATACCTGAGGACAGGACAAGGGGCAATGGGTGGAAGCTGAGGATAGGAAGTTTCATGTAAATATGAGGAGGAATTTTTTCCCTGTGAGGGTGACAGAAGCCTGGAACAGGCTGCCCAGGGAAGTTGTGGAGTTTCTCTCTCTGGAGATATTCAAAACCTGCATGGACAGGCTCCTATGTAAACTGGTATAGGTGATCCTGCTCTGGCAAGGGGGGTTGGACTGGATGAGCTTTCGAGGTCCCTTTCAACCCCTGACATTCTGTGAATCAAAAAAGGCTGCAGAGAAAGCACCAGGTGGTTGGCACCACTGAAAGATATGTGGGGCTGTCACTTTGCCCACTCAGCAGAAGTCATTCTCTATCTGAATGAAATCCAACATTCAAAGACACCTTCTTTTCCATCATTAGTAATGGTACATTGCTGCAAGTCTTAAAACCACCTGGACAAAGAGGCATTTTTATTTCTCTTTGTAAACCAAAAATTGATGCAGTTGTGTTTCCCAGTTCAAGAGGGACAGGGACCTGCTGGAGAGAGTTCAGCAGAGAGCCACAAGTATGACTGGGGTACTTGAGCATCTCCCCTATGAAAGGAGGCTGAGAAAGCTAAGGCTGTTTAGTCTGGAGAAGACTGAGAGGGGATCTCATCAATGCCTATAAATATCTGAGGGGTGGATGTCAAGTGAATGTGGCCAATCTCTTTTCAATAATCATCAGCAATAAGACAAGGAGCAATAGGTATAAATTGGAACATAGAAAGTTTCACCCCAGTGTGAGGAGAAACTTCTTTACAGTGAGTGTGACAGCATTGGAACAGGCTGCCAGAGAGGTTATGGAGTCTCCTTTTCTGGAAGGATACCCACCTGGATGCATTCCTGTGCAAACTACCCTAGGACATCCTGCCTTGGCAGGGAGGTTGGAATTGATGATCTCTGAAGATCCCTTACAAGCTCTAAAGTTCTGTGATTCTGCAATTTCTGCAAATTTATGAGGTAGCTGAACTCTGAAGGAAAAGAAAACATCTAAATCAAAACCAAACCACAGACAAACAAACAAACAAAAATGCCAAACCCCTAAAGTCCACAAGGGTTCCAAATTCTGAGCAATAACCCAATGCCACAAAGACAGTGTGAAGTTAGATCGTGGCAAAAGCCTTTTCCATGTACATGGACAACAGATCACATTCCAGGCTGAGAACAAGCACAGAGCCTGCTCAGGTTTTGGTTGGCAGATTTGGAGAAGAGAGCTCTCTGCCAAGGACACACAAGGTTGGATTTTGAATATGGGGTTTTTTTTGTTCCTTTCTTATTGTTTTTGAAACTATTGCCATTAAGTACATTAAACAACAAGAAACTCCAAGCAACATTGGGCGAACAGACAAATGAATTCATCAACTATTCAAAACCAAAGCCAGCAAAGAACTTCTCAGTATTCTAGATTCTATTGAGAATAGACTTTTATTCCACTCACAACTATTTTCCTTGAATCTAATGCCTTAGTCTTGCTCTCTGAATTCCATGGTTTTAAACTCCTTGAAAATGAATGAGAAACACACAAATTCAAACAGCAAGCTGAAACAGCAAGCTGGCAGCAAAATTGTACCAACTACAGGGAAACATAATAAAGCTTTCAACATCACCAGCTAAGAACAGTCCAGTAAGGATTATTCTTCCTCCTTGTGAAATGCAAAGTACTAGGAATAAACTTTGCACTGGCATGACCAAAAAGCATAGCATGGAGGGGGCATCAGTGTGGAAAACCTGACCCAGATAGTTTTTCCTGGCCTTTCCTGCTTTCCCAGAGTTAGCAGTGCATTTAGCACTGGAGGATATGCTTCAAACATTTAAACACAAATATTTGGTTTTGAGAAATACAGACTCTGCTGAGACACTAAACTGGCAAGATAGAAACTAATCTATCTAAAGAGTACACTTGCAGAGCACAAGGGATTGCCATACAGCAGACGCCTGAAGTAGCTCATTCTGTCTCTTGTTGCCAGCTCTTTATTTCCAGTATCAATCCTGCAGCCCTCTCCCCCCAAGTCCCACTGTGCATTCATCTTTCTCAAACTGCAGCTCATCATCTTCCAACTGCATTTCAGTTAAGGTCCTACCATCACAATGGACAACAGTGCTATTATGGCTGATCTTTGCCCGAGTTCTAAATAACACCAAGGGAAAGTGTTAAGCACCAAATGCTTTTCAGTGGACAATACAACTGTGTAAGAGAAGCTTCTCATAACAGAAGAGGAAGATGCAGTCACCTCACTGCCTCATTTGGATAGAATCAACCTGCTATTGGCAGCTGAAGGTGCAGTGCTTCCCAGGAAGGAAAACCAGAGAAAATCACTTCCAGGCTCCCACCCTTCAAAACTATTCCTTGCTGAAAGCATTACTGTAACAGGAAAGCACAGACAAACAAAAATCCCACAAGATTTGGATTTTAAGGAAATAAGAGAAAATAAAGTCTTATCACTTCGAGTCTGCCCCACAGGTTCAACAGTGCATTCCTACAGCAGGAGCCTAACTTTTAGTTGAGCATGACTATTTCCTGAAGAAAATAACAAATTCCTTGGTGAAAGATAACTTCATGTACAGAGAGAGGTCGTTCTAAGGGTTATCTACTTTCAGTGATAAAATTTTGTACCAAATTCACTTTCAACACAGCAAGTTTCAGATGCAAAGTCACCAAAAAACACAGGCCAATTGTGACAATACAGCAGGGAAAGATATTTTAGCAGGATCATGACCAGCACCCAAATTTCTCTAGAAATACTTTTGTGAGGTAGGTTGTTTTGAGGCAGTGTTTGTTGTTTTTTTAAAACAGAAAAACCTTCAGTTCTGACCAGTGTCTTCAGAAAGCAGTTATCAGACTGCTGGTTCAGCTTAAAGCAATGCCTCTGAGGGAAGGACACAAGCATCAGAGGAGGCTCAGGGCAGACCTCATTGCTTTCTACAACTACCTGAAGGAAGGCTGTAGCCAGGTGAGGGTTGGTATCTTCTGCCAATCAAGCAGCAACAGAAGAAAGGGACACAGTCTCAAGTTGTGCCAGGGGAGGTCTAGGCTGGATGTTAGGAGGAAGTTCTTCACATAGAGAGTGATTGACATTGGAATGGGCTGCCCAGGGAGGTGATGGAGTCGCCGTCCCTGGAGGTGTTCAAGAAAAGCCTGGCTGAGGCACTTAGTGCCATGGTCTGGTTGATTGGCTAGGGCTGGGTGATAGGTTGGACTGGATGATGTTGGAGGTCTCTTCCAACCTGGTTGATTCTGAGATTCTATGATCTTCAAAGGTGGGGTTGCACTGCTCAAATGCCCTCCCTGACCAGGAGCCAAGTGATCTAGGTCTTAGCTCACCACCTCTCAGATCCCCAAAAAGTCTTCCTACACATCCTCCTTTTCTGCATTTGAAAGACTTACATACACATGAACTTGAGAAGTGATCAAAAAGTGATTTCAACCCAAAGGTGGGAGTCTTTCATACATAGACATCTTCTATAAGCAACTTCTCATAATCCTGAGAGGAAATCCATACTGCCTATGTTTAGTTTTACCATATTAATGCTTTGGAACATCAGAAACAATAGCTATTGATTTCAGTTACAGCTGCCCATTGTTCTCTTTTCAGCAGGACATAGTTCAGAAAAATGAACAGAAATGGGAGCAATGCTTTATAGCAGCATCTTATTAATGATTCAGAGACTAATCATGTCTTATCGAGCTGTGAGCACCAGCAAGCCAAACCCATAAAAAATGGAAGCTATGTCATCAGGCTGCATATTTAGTCCATCTATTTAACATGTGCTTTCTTTTTACATCGTAGCACTGTACATGTTCAGTTGTGCACTCTCTAGGAGCAATTAAGTCTTAATAACTTGACACCTCGCCTCTCCTGTTTTGCCATCCACATTTTACATCAAGCAAGTGATATAAAAGTGAATAAAAATCTGTGAAGGTCCTTTTAACCTTGACAGTCTGTCGTATTGTGAAAAATCAGAGTCGATCAAGAATTGCTCTTATTTTTTTTTTCCCAAGCTTGCCTCTCATCCAAATACATGGATTTAAACATTTACATGTCTATTCATAATTTATTGGAGCATTTGCAGCTCATATTATAAATACAGGTCTAGCCTGCAGGAAAAAACAATGACTAATAGTTGAAAGAAAGAATTCCAATTAGTCATCGTGAAGTACACCAATGCTCGCTGCTTGGTCTTCGCGTGCCAGAGAAGTCCAATAGGGAAGTCTGACATCAAATATGTCATCCAGAGAAATATATCACTTTCAAAGAGCAGTAGCAGTTAGATCAGAGGCTGTGTTTTTTCTCTCCTGGTACATACCAGTGGGAAGATTTATCTTTAAAGAAGTTCCCAAAGATTTGAACCCCTTAAGGAAGCTGATGGGGAAAAGCTGTGCTTGGAGTTGTGTTTCCACCACTGGGACATGCTGCATTCTGCTCCAGAGGACCTCTGTCAGACTGCATTTCCTCTTTCCAATTTCAGTGTTAAGCATGGAGACAAACACTGGAGCCAGGAGATGCTGCCTCTTGAACAAAGCTGCTGCTTATCTAGCAGCTTTTGTTTGTGTAAGATGGGGATCCCATTCTGGCCATGTTTGCAGCTCAGCACATTGTCATGAGAAGACCTATTTCTCCTGTTACAGCAACACCTTTCAGAATTTGGTGGGTAACATCTTTGGCATCCCTGCCACTGACTGTTGATCCTTAGATGAATGGTCTAGAAAACACAAGCAACTCCCCACTTAATCAGGAAGCATTTCTCTGAATTGGGCTTACTGAAAAAAGCCTTTTGTGTCAAAGGTTATGTTCATCTCCAAGGTCCTTTTCCCAATACATTGTGCATCTCCAGCCTAAATCCAGACTTCAGTGATAAATAGAAGACTACAGTTAGCTTTGCTGTGTAGAGCAAAACACAAGAAAATTCAAAGACAAATCAAAGAGGATGTAGATTTGCCTGAGGGCCAAGGGAGCCATGGTACTTGAAGGACTCCTACAGGAAGGCTGGAGAAGGACTTTTCATAAGGATGTCTAGCAATAGGACAAGAGGGAATGGTTTGAAGCTGGGGGAAGAGTAAGTTTAGAATGGATCACAGAAGTTCTTCAGTAACAGGGTGGTGAGACTCTGGAGAAGGCTGCCCAGGAAGGTTGTGAATGCCTTCTCCCTGGGAGTGTTGAAGGCCAGGTCAGATGAGGCCTTGAGAAGCCAGGTCTAGTTGCAAGGCATCTCTGCCCACGGTGGGGATGTTGGAGTAGATATCTCTAATGGCCCTCCCTAAGCTATTCTATGATTCTTTCCACTTCCATCTCATTAGTAACAGCTGACTCAGTGCACACAACACTACATGGCATGACCATGGTCTGTGGCTGTGTGACCACACTGTTCAGATGAGGGCTGTGAGTGCTTCCAGTTGCATCTGGTCATGATTAAAGGCTTGCTTTGGAAAGGCACTGCAATTCTGGAAGTGGGTCCTCGTAGCAAAGTATCTTTCACAGTATCACAGTATCACCAAGGTTGGAAGAGACCTCACAGATCATCAAGTCCAACCCTTTACCACAGAGCTCAAGGCTAGACCATGGCACCAAGTGCCACGTCCAATCCTGCCTTGAACAGCCCCAGGGATGGCGACTCCACCACCTCCCCGGGCAGCCCATTCCAGTGTCCAATGACTCTCTCAGTGAAGAACTTTCTCCTCACCTCCAGCCTAAATTTCCCCTGGCACAGCCTGAGGCTGTGTCCTCTTGTTCTGGTGCTGGCCACCTGAGAGAAGAGAGCAACCTCCTCCTGGCCACAACCACCCCTCAGGTAATTGTAGACAGCAATAAGATCACCCCTGAGCCTCCTCTTCTCCAGGCTACTGCATTGAATAAATCTGATGTTAAAGAGTTCCCAGCATACTGTAGGAGCCTAGATGACATTTTCTAGGATTTCAATACAGATTTTTTTTTTTTTTTTACCCACTTCTGGATGATCAGGAATCTATGTAATTTTATATATGGCCTGGTCAGCTGTTAAGTCAAGTCCCTTCCATCCGGATGAGTGGCTACAAACAAGGTAAGAGCAGAGAGATTTGACAAACCTCAGTAGCTAACTCTGTTGAAATAAAAAACATGCTGTCTTCCTGAATACATTATGCTAAATCTGCATGTAAATGAGAACTGTATAAATAGAATTGGGCATTAACTGACATTAGATTTTTTTTTTTAATGGAGAGGAGGAGGGGGATGTTGTTATTAAAGGAGTTAAATTCTAACATCTGTTTTTAATTCTACCAGCTTATTTGTCTGTTTATACCTACAGGCTTTCAAGGCATCATTCAACACTGCTAATTAAAGCTGACAAGTTTTGTTCACTGCAGTGCTTTCTTGTATCCCTGCAAGCCACTTACTCATGTCAGTGCTGTCATTGCAGGTGACACCGCTTCTTGATGGAGAGATGACAAGGGGCCAGAGTACCCCCACAAGGGATGAAGAGAGGTTCACCTTGTCCCTCATCAGACAGAGGAGGGAAGAAATGATGGATGGCAGTGACCATTGCTCTGTCCACAAGCCTCTGCCTCATCTCCTGTCTGGATTGGAATTTTCTACCACAGCTGACTTGAAACACAAATCCATGGCAATATTCTCTAGCATATTTCTCAAATGACAAGGAAAATGGGATCCAAATTTAACAGTATGATACCAATTATAGTGGGAGAAGACATGACATGCTGTAGACACACAAACACATATTCTGGGTTTCTCTTGGCAATAAGAATCCCATCTGCAGTCATGCCCTAAGGAAACTTGCTATTTGTGCTTCGGTCCAAACAACACAATGCCGATTCAAGAGAGTAGCAGAGTATATTCAAGTAGTCCATGGCTGTGAAAGCAATTGCAGAAGGGCTGATTTGGCTCAGATAAGATGATGAACCTTATGGAAAAAGCTACCAGGACAAATGCCAACAAGTTTATTCATTTCTTTGTATGATAGACTTCAGACTTCATAGATATTATTAGCCATTTACAGACTGTTTTTGTTTGAAAATAAAGCCTGTGCAGCCCACAGAATAGTGATGGAAGGGCAGCAAGACAGCCCACTGTAAAATCCCAGCCTTATGTACTTCTCACTGTCCCCTCATGCTACCACCAGTGCAAGCCGTACAGGTGAATGCTGTGATCCACACTGGGCTGAACAGCCCATGAGACATGCAAGGAGGAGAAAACCCAAAGAGATAATAAGTCACTCAGTAGCTGTGCAGGTTTTTGCCCCCACACAGAAGTTTCACAGTCAGAATAGGCTTTCTCTTTTTGGAACAACCAATAGGCTTTCAAGTGTATTTTTTAAAGCTGTTTGAGTCTGGAGGAGGCTTTTTGGTACACAGACATACCGTGCTTAGTACCTGGGGGTCTGGCTCCCTGGGTGAGGTGTCTAGACATCTCTGCAGTGGAAATCATAACTGAACAGCCTTGCACTGTATTGAATCCACTAGCTTTAGCATTAGGAGTAATTTCATGCCCCAGGATGCCATAATCGAACACATCTGTTGCATGAAAATCATCCACAGCCAACTTGAGTGCAAAGCACAATACGCCCGAACTGAATTCTCAGAATTGACTTTCCCTCCTAAAAAAAGACTTACATTAAATACCACACAGGATAACATCATCAACACTGCTTCAGCCAATCCAACACTCACCTGAAATTCCATCACATTTACAAACAAGGAGAAGTGGATTAAGTCAGGAACTGTAGTTTTAACAAATAATATTCCAACAACTACTGCACTGTTTGCTAGGAACAGAAAAGTTAGGAATTCCAAACACTTCAAAAGATAGATTTAAGAAATTAAAGCACTTTATCAGTCCTCTAAGAAGCAAAAATTGTCATAAGGAAAACAACTGTTAATTGCAACCTATTTTGAGCTTCATTTGTCTACAGCTACACTTTCTAGTTCAATACACAAAAACATTATGACAGATATGCAAATCTGATATTTTCAGGCAGGAAAGGTGAAATCCCTATATATGAAAGGTTGAAGTCTGATCTTTAAAAGAAGCCTGCAGCTGGTTTCTGTCATCTTTCTTCCTCTCCTTGATTCAATAAGAAGACCCACAGCTGAAGGAAAATTATTCTGCCCAGACTGAGCCAAGAATTCACCTTTGCTTTGTGGGAAAACACCCTGGCACTTCTCAAAGATAAAAGAAGAGAGAAGGCAGATAAAAATCAGGCTCTTCAGAGGTTTAGATGCAAAATTTTGCAAGTAAATAAGAAAAAAAAAAATGAAAAGAATAATCATACACAACTGTGTCCCACTAATCCAAACACCATTTGTTTCCTGCTTGCTTTCCTCCTCTAGTCTAACACTGGAACTACTTTTCCATTGGTACTGAAGTGAAAGATATTTTTGCAACTGTTGCTTTTGATCAACGGAATAAAAGTAAATGCTTTTTATTATTCCCACTTTCCCTCCACACACTTCCTACTGCTGCATGGTTTTCTCCAGCTTCAGGTTTAAAAGATACTATTCTTCTAATAATGCTGCATTCTTCAGGTTCAGTAAGCTAAAAGGACATCAATCTTCCCTCTCTGGAGGTGTTCAAGGACAGGTTGGATGAGGCTTTGAGCAACCTGTTCTAGTGGGAGGTGTCCCTGCCTATGGCAGGGGGTTGGAACTGGATGATCTTTGAGGTCTCCTCCAACCTAAGCCATTTTATGATTCTGTAAAACAAATATTTTCTTCCTACATATATATATATTACTCTACTGGTGTATGTCACTGAGAGCCTCTAAATTACTCTTTCAAAGATAAAACTTCTGATGTTCACTTGTAGGACTGTTAACTGCTGGCACACTTCTGTCTCTGTGGTTCTGCTCCTTCACATTCCCTCTTCAGAGCCCTCCAGCTGCACTGGCTGACCCTAACAAGCAACACCAACCAGCAGAGCACCACAAACAAGCAGAGGCATGGACAAGTGCATCTATTGGCTAAAATTAAACTCTCCAAACTCCTTGGAAACTCAAGTTATGAAGCTTGCAAAACAGCAGGGCTCAAAAACAAAGTCAATAACACAAACCCTGAGGAGCACTGAGAGCTCACATCTATGAAGGTCCACACATCAGACTGACACACAAACCTCAGAGCAGGTTGCTGTGAGTCTGCCTATCCATTAAAAAGAGTTGACAGCAGCAGGAAAAGTTCCTTAACGAGATCCGCTTGAGATTTAAAATGCATCGAAATTAACAGTAAGTATCAGTCACTCTAGAGGAGGCAACAGAAACCCAGCAAAGCATTCCCTCATTTTAGCAATGCTTTGGGGATGTGAATGCTCCACCTTTTCTTTGTAAACGTTGCATTGCCTAATTGAAATGCAGCTCGTAAAGCATCCAGGCTTACTTCTGGATCACTAAGAAATTGGTCTGATTTGAAAATGTCAGGATGTGGTTAGCAATTCAAATGACCAGAGTGGTAATTACTGCTTTTCATGTTCCAGCATGTTGCACTGCATCAAAACTGACACAAATGCCTGGTTTTATAATATCACAGCATGGAAATAAATGTCCAAAATGATATGAAAATGTACTAGTAAGAGATTAATAACTGCTCTTCTAGGAAGAAAGATGGCTCCTTTCAAGCAGTATGTTTAAAAAAAAAACCAAAACCCAACCCAAAAAACCTTCTCTGATAACATCTCTCCTTGAGGGAAAGTGAATTATGTTATCACTCGTAAGCTATAATCATTTCTGTCAGCACCAGTCAGAATATTTGAAGGAAAAGAGGAGGAGAAACAGGGAAAGGGTTGAGGGGGGGGGGGGGAGCAAAAAAGAGGATAATCTTATAAATAAGTCCAGAGAGATACTACTTAAAGGTTCCCCTCCAGCATTTTGTTCTCTCTCCCACCCAGCAGACTAGAACATATTTCAAGTGTTTTATTTTGATCATAAAGTGGAGGAACTATGTGGATGGGGAGCAATGCATCACGAGCGATGTGCTCAGCTCCGCAGTCTCTGGTACCAGTGTGGCAGTTTGAAATATGAGCCCAGAGCAATATGCATCAGGGAAACTTTTCTCTTTTTTTCACTCTCTTTCTTTTTTTTTTTTTCCAGGGAAGGAGGAAGAAAGGGCTTTTGAAGTCTGATCTGCCCCCAGAAGTCTGTTTATGAAATGAAATAAATAAAGCAAGTCTGTAGTAGTTGTCTTGTGCAGCAGCCAAACCACATAGCAGTCACTCAACTGCCTTCTAGCTATTGAGTGGTTTGAACAGAGATCTAGACTGGGTACTTCTGCAGGAAGTTGTGATGGTTTGGGTGTTCCCTGCCCCCCCACTCTTTAGAAATCACCCAGACTAGACTCAGCCAGCTCTGGAAATATGAATGAAGCTTATACTTACAGCTGGCACAATATACAAGCAGATATTTACATCATAGACAGTTTTATACAGAAATAGACAAGGTAAAAAAGGTAATACAGAAACACAACTCCCCTCCCAGAAACCTGAGTCCCCAGGCGGGGCTCTCTACTGCCCTTTCACCTTTCCCCTACCCCTCTCAACCTTACCCCAGTCCCAAGGAAGAATGGAGGTTTGGCCAGAGGGTTAGGAAGAAAAGTGGATTAGTCCAAAGTGGAGGGTGAGGTTAGAGAGTAAGATGCAGCTCAGCCAGCAGCCCAGGTGAGAGTGGGACTACCTTATCTATGTTTTGCTTTTATTCTTATGCATCTCAGCAAGCCTATGAGGGAAGTAGACATCACCACTGTTTTCCTTTCACAGCCTGCAATCTAGTTCTTCTCACCAAAACATTCTAGCTAGCTTCAAACTAGCACAGAAGTGTATGGGGTTGGGAAACCACTCAGCACACCCCATGAGCAGATTCAGTCCTATTTTGTCACCTTATAGATCACAAGACACTCCCTGGCCATACAGATGACAGAGCACAATGAACAGACTGATGCAATGTCTTCGTAGGTGAACCTGAGCCTCACATTTTCTTTCCACCTAAGAGCCTGGGTGCCCACAAAGTTAAGACAGAAGATGTTGTGTTGGGAAACTGTCCCAGGTTGAGAATTATAGGGTTAAAAAAATCTTCTGGGGACTAGAAGATTGTAATTCTATTCCATAATGCTGCTATCTCTTTATGAAGTCAGAACAAGACCAGCTCGCTCTCCTTTCCTCCTCCTCCTGCCCTGTGTTGGGCGGGAGCCACTTCATCAGGAAAAACATGTAAGCAGTAGGCCTGTTTTGGGGCCTCCAGAGGCTTGTGTTTAGGTCTCTTGGATGGCAGAGGCATTGGGCAGGGGGGAGGACTGGAGCACTGGGGAGTATAGATTTAGTTTTGGGTTGGGGGAAAATTCAATGGGGTTTGCCAGGGATGTGGCAATTGCTCTGTAATGTCTTCTCTGTACCTCTCTCCAAATATAATGATGTATTTTTTCTCCAGTTTCATTAGAGAGCTTCGCTTCTGTCTTCTCTCTTTAAAAACCACGACAGAAACATTTTCCCCTTGCCCCTCCCACCCAGCAGCATTGCTGTTTTGGGGAGTTTGTTCTTAGCAGATGCACAGCATTCCCTGTAACTCAGCAAATAATGGGGAGATGCTAGAGCTGTAGGTCCCTCATAAAGTTACCCCATCATAACCTGATCCTGATGCCCAGAGGGACAGTTCTACATTATCCACATCCCTGGTCTCTCTTTGCCAATCTACTCTCTTTTACCAAGATAGATGTTCTTGAAAACCATTCAGAGAAGCAGGGCAGGGAGGTGACTGAGGATGAGCCATACTGATCAGATGAGCCAGGAGAAGAAAGCAGGGAAATTGCTGCTTTGATTCACTTTGCCCCGTGGTTCTCAGGCACATAACATAGGAGGCCAGGGAAATGACAGTGGTCATAAGCAGAAGGTTTCCTCATGTAACAGTGTCAGGTTTTCTCCTGTAACTTAGTCCAGAGTAAAAAGTAACACAAGAAAGCAGGCAGACCAGCAGCCAGCAACTAGGCTCAGGAGGCCTCCTGAGAAGAAACAAATTCAAAACACACATCTTTGCCTTGCAGATGGAAGAAGCACTCTGCAGGAGACAGCAATGTGCAAAATGCCATATGACACACAAACACTGATGCACTAGCAGCCCACCTCATCATTTGAGGCCCTTCAAGCACTGGATTACAGCACCAGGGAGATGCCCTCACATCTGCCATTGTCTTTAGCACTCCCTACCTCAATTTCCCCATTTCTGTTGAATGCATTCCCCAAAAGATGCTGCATGCATCTTTTTCTACCTTAATGATGTACTTTGACAGAAACAAGCACCAAGACTTCTCTTATCACAGGAGACTGAAGATTAAACAGTGTCACAGGCAATAAAACTAAAATCTCTCCTTTAAAGAAGCTTGTCCTGTGTAAGGGAACAAAATCAAGCAAGGAATTTTGGGATTTAAACTATAAACTGTTGGAGCAAAGACTTTTTCCACCCAGGGCTCACCACACAAAGGGCCCATCACATCACAGGGCTCCTAGGAGTGAGCTACAAACAATAATAGTAGTAGTAATTAAAAAGAAGGTGGCAAATAGGCAGATTGTATTCCCAGTAGATGAGCACAGCCTAACAATTGACAATGAACACATGTTTGAAGTCGACTTCAAGTAATATGCTAACAAGAATTATGTGCATCTGTTTCATGTTCCCTGAGAATAATGCCATCAAAACTGAATTCAAATGTTTCAAAGCTACTGAGAGCCTGAACGTGCCTTTGACTAATTAAAGCTCACCACATTACTGAGGTTACAAGCTTAGCCCTTTGGACATTAGCGAATTCTAGCTAAGGTCACTTCATCAAGCAAAATAATGAATGTCTGTGTTCAAAAGGCATGAACAATACAGTTTTTTAATTAACATATTGCTGGACTGAGGGAGATTTATGGAGTTATTTGAATTTTGGAAGACCCACAGTGGCACTTTTCAGTCATAACAGTACAGAGACATAACAATATGCAACCAAATTTTAAATAAAGAGAGAGAAAATATAACAGGTCAATGCTAAAGCTGTGGCTGAATTATTAAGGTGGCAAAACCAGTGTTTCATACAAAAACAATCTGTTTTTACTGAAGAGTATTGATTAGCTTGCATTGTATTTGATTTGTTCAAGCAAACAGGAAAAAAAACCCACTAAACCACAACAGTTTTAACTCTAGTTTGAATACATCCTACTGAGACTGTGGCATCTTCCAATGCTGTTGTACAGCATTCCCTGTAACTCAGCAAACAATGGGGTGCTGCTAGAGCTGTAGGTCCCTCAGGAAGTTACCCTTAAGTAAATTATAGATATTCTTTTCCTAGGTCAATTGTAAAATGAGAGCAGAGAATCAGATCTGGTCTTTAAACAGCAAGTTCAAGGTACCACAAGAAGTTACACATTTATTCCGGTCTCCTTTTTTCTATAATATAATCTACACTCAAATGGGAAAATTAAGATCGTGGTACCAAAAAAAATTAGCATTCCCAGACTGCACTATGCAGAACAACAGATTAGCATAGTGCTAATGGATTGAAATTGTGAATCTACCAGTAACGCAGCTGTAACAGACAGGAGGTGCTGGGGAAGCTTAGCCAAGGTGTGCAATTAACAGCAATTTTCCCTGCACCAGCAGCTCCACTTCTCAGTGCAACCAGTTCCCTGTCAAAAGGGGCCTCTGGGTATCACTGCAACATAAATAAGTGTTTAGGTGAGAAACTGACAGTTTTAAAGACCATTATTTCCTTTGCAAAGCATGGAAAATCATGCTAAAGCATTCCCAGTGGGATACAATCCTGTCTGAGCACAGATTTACTCACTCTGCTCCAACTGTCCCACATGACCATAGACAATTTATTATTTTTTTCCCAGCATATTGGCACTGACAAACTCTGAAACCTACTAAATTAAAATAATCTTCTTATGTGACAAAATAAAACCTCCCTCATTTTACCAGACACTGATCTAATTATTGTATGAATAAAGCTAATCAGTGTAATTACACAGTTTAAAAGTGCAGGCTGTGGACCCACAGATCACCACAGACAATAGTTCTCTTAGGTGCCAGCTGGGTTTCAGGCTTCCTAAACTAGAGCTTTCTGTAGAGTTCTTCTGTAGAAAATAGGTTGGTTTCAAACTATTCTTTCCAATTCAATTGTATAAAAAGAATTGGAAGAAGTTTCCTACCATTTGCTTTCCAGTCAGAACATTGCATCAAAAGCTTACAGTTTGGAAGATGAGGAAAAATTACTCCATGCATTTGTGACGCTACATCAGCAAAGTGTTGGATTTAGAAATCCAGGGTCTCACTCAGCTGCCCTGAGAAAGCTAAACAGCAGTTTACTGGACTACTACAACAGGGACATTGTCCCCACCACATAACATTTCAGCATTAATATGTTAGGCTGCCAGAGGACTTCAATCACAGAAATAGCATTCAGGTTTGAAAAGAAATAAAGTAACCCATGAGGTATTCAGCAGCCTTGTTTAATTAAGCAGAAACAGATCAGGATGTACTACTGGCACTTCCAGAGGGAGCATGTTAAAAAAAAACAGCCCCATGGGTCAGCACGAAGGCTTTTTCCTGTTTGTGTCCTGTGGTGCACAAAATTTGATCTAAGGCTTTCCAGAAATTCATCATCTATGATCTGGGAACTCAAGTTTTACCTTTACCCAGCTAATCCAGCTCTGAGCTGAAGTATCAATGACATTCTCTTGCATACAAGTTCAGCAGCTCTGGGTTGAAAACCACTTTGACATTTCTGGCTTGGTATCCTGCCCTCAACAAATGCATTTGATGCTCACATAGAGCCCCTTGGCTGCTTGCTTCCAGAGCCATCTGTCAGGATGGCATCTTGCCTGCTTATAAGGTGATGTGCCAGTTTTACTGGGGCAAGGATGCCAAGAAAAGGTGGTTTTAAATGCACAGCCAGCACATTAATTCACTGCCATCTTGTCTTAATGTCCTTTCTCCACCATCTCAATGAAAGCAAGAGTAGCCAAACAAGGAGAGGCCAGAAGTGCAACCAGAGCCTTTTCTGATCTCTGACACAGGTCATTAACACGTGCCTTAAAATGAAGGCAAGAACATCAAGAGCTGAATGATTACAAAACAACCTGCTCATCAAAAGCCTGGAAACATTTCAGCTGAAAATCTGCTTATGGGCTCCTCTGTAGAAAGTGCTATAAACCCTGGAGTGAACCCTCTCATTTAAAAATGAAAATGCCTCAGTGCTGTTTAACATGTAAAGCAAATTAAAGGCACTCCAGCTCTGATACAGTGTCTGTACAGAGAGATTTAACACATTGCATTTAAACCACAGTCAAAATTAATTTTAAATTGCTTTTCTGTGTTGTTTTCTGTGTTTTCTTATCTCAACAATGAAGACAAGCTTTAAATTGAACTATTTTATTGCCTGAATATGATTAATAGGGATGTAAACACAACTAATTCTTCTGCAGCTTCATTTCTGTAAAGGTGGCAATCCTAAAGAATGAACACTAGTGCTTAATTGTCATACCTGTCCCACTAAGCTTTAGGTGTCTCTCTCATCCTGACATAAAACACTGACCAGAGAAGCCCCCTGCAAGACTGAAGACTACATGTCATGGCAGGGAACTTTTTGCCTGGGGAGGTCACACGGCCAATGGTGACCACATGGTGCCACAACTTCCCCAGCCCACGACAGAACCTAATTCCACCTGATGAGGAAAAGTTTCATGGGATGAGAAAGAACTATAAACCACTTCCCATTCATGTTTAAGGATCAATAGGGGGAAAAGAGGTGAAGGTGGTCATGGACTGCAGGAATTGTATCCAGTTCTGGAGCCCCTATTACAAGAAGGATGTGGAAGCGTGTCCAGAGAAGGGCCATGAGGATGCTCAGAGGGCTGCAGCAGCTCTGCTGTGAGCACAGACTGAAAGAGTTGGGACTGTGCAGGCTGGAGAAGAGGAGGCTCCCAGGTGACCTTCTTGTGGCCTTCCAGGATCTGAAGGGGGCCTACAAAAAAGCTGGGGAAGGACTTTTCAGGATATCAGGGAGTGACAGGACTGGGGGGAATGGAGCAAAGCTGGAGATGAGTAGGTTCAGACTGGACATGAGGAGGAAGTTCTTCAGTGTGAGAGTGGTGAGAGGCTGGAATGGGTTGCCCAGGGAGGTGGTTAAGGCCCAATCCCTGAAGGTGTTTAAGGTCAGGCTGGATGAGGCTCTGGCCAGCCTGCTCTAGGGTAGCGTGTCCCTGCCCGTGGCAGGGGGATTGGCTGAAACTGGATGATCCTTGTGGTCCTTCCAGCCCTGATTGATTCTATGATTCTATGATTCTATTAATTGTAGCGAGCGGGCTTGCCCTTGTGTCAGGTTTCACACCAGTGATGGAGCTGAAGCAGTGAGCAACCAGGTAGAAGATGTTATCCGTTGTGTGCCTCAAAGCCATTGACAGGCAGGCTGCTCTAGTCGCTGGCACGCAGTGTGCTTAGAACTAGCCCCAAGGCTAACGGCAACAACACAGGACAGACCAAATCACCCAAGATTAAAAAGCAAAGCTGATGCAGTTCCAGTACACAGAGGGGGTTCCTCTGAGCAGGTAAGATCCAGCCAGCACACAGAAATAGAATTGACCATGTCTTGGCAGGCAAGAGGTTTTCATAAATACATTTGATTTCCCCAGTTCTGTGGCACACAAAGGTGCCAATTTTGAAGCACATTTGAACACTGAGTACAAAACAAATGCTTTCCAGCTTTGAATTAAGAGTTCCATCCTATCTGGGGAAAAGCCCATTCGGGTAAATAAAAAAAAACAGTGCACAACAAAACAACCCCAAACACTTCATTCTTATTCTGCTCAGACAGCAACAATGACTTCACACTTCTCTCCACTTCTCCTTATGACTTCATCTTTATTTCTTGCTCTCCAGATCCTTTCTCTACCCTTCCCACTCCAAATTCTTGTCAACTCTCGGATAACCTAAGGGCAGAGATCCCAAATACAATCACTTAATGTTTGTGAACTCAGCCACAGCAGCCTTCTACACAGGCATCTTTCTGCTGCACCAGAAAGAAACATTAATTGAATCCCAGCTAGCATAAGCTCAGTGAACTCCATGAAACTCCACAAGAGCAGAACAATGCTGATTTCCACCAGCTGAGCCCATCTTCTTCTGACAAGAGGGGCCAGCACTTCAAATAGAGGATTTCATGTTCAATAATAGCAAGCTAAGTGTTTGCAGTGTTAGCTTTATCAGCAAATTATATGCACAAGGCAAATTTCTTGTTTGTTCCCCACAGTAGCTGCTATTATTTCTGAATGCTTTTCAGCTCCATACAACTGAGCATTATTAACTAACACCACTCAAATGCTTCAATAGAAGGGCACTTGCTATCAGTTTAGTTGTGAAAGATAGAAGACCTGTGAAGAAGGCCTTTATATTTGTAGTGCTAGTCATGAAAAAAACATTTAGTCTTGCCACAGTCGTTGACAATTTTGGGCAGCAGGCCAAGTAAACTAACTCACAACAGCCATTTTTAACACCCTCATTTCCATCACATCACCTAGACTCTTCCCATCATGCAGCCAGATGCAGGAGCCCTTGGAAGTGGCAGGAGAGGGATGCAAACATGTCCTCCCTGAGCATCTATGCTTCTTTAACAGAGCAGGGGAAGGAGAGGTCCCCACAAGGCAATGCAGTAGCTCTCTTCACCTGATGATGATACTGTGATACTGATACTGTGATACTGATACTTTTGACTGGTTCATCAGAGCAGACAGGAAAGTCCCTGGGACTTCCCCAGGTAGTTGAATAGGTAACCACGGCCATTAGAAGTTATCTTTAAAGCAGTGAGGCTCACTCAATGCATAGCCAGTACTGAACCATGCTTCTGAGACTTAAGATGAGGAAAGCAAAATGTGTCTTTCTCCCTCCAGCCTTTCTCTGAGCTCTGCTTACAGTTCTTTGATGGGACAGAGACCTCAACCCACCTCTGGCAAGAAAGCAGTGAAATCTTCACTCACCTCTTGAAAAGAGGCCACAAAAGTCTGACACATTCCTTCCAGTGCTGCCTGCTCAGGAAGAAGTCAGCACTCTCCAGGCCAGAATGTTTTCTTCCAGCATACACATTGCTCAATCTGTGCATAGTTTCCTGCAATATCTCTATTTATCTCCCATTTCAAAACTCACTGCATATTAAGCTAAATTCTTTCCATTCTTGCCACTTCTACACTATAATTACATTACAGATTTCATAAGCTGAAGCTGTGAAAAGCAACAATGCACTCTGTTTGAATGGGAGCAGATTACACTTGCTCCAAATTCTATAGAATTTGTTTATATTTGCTTGATTTGCAAACAGTTGTGGGGAAAGAGGATTACTGTAACCACCATGTTTGTTTGGTTTTTAAAGTGCTTGTTTTTCTATCATGTAGCAGATAACATCTGTAGTCATCGTGCCTTAGTACACTGAGCCTCCAAGACAGATAATTATAGCAGAGACAGACAAGATAAGGCTTGTTAGAGTATTTCAGCTGATGTATTTCCCTGCAAGCACAAGAATCTCCACTGCTACTATCTATTGATACCCTGCTCTACAAGGTTTAACAAGACCCAGGGAGACAATCTCCCACTATGTTCCTTTGAAAGCTTTTAAGTTTCCAGAAAATCCTTCTCCCCCCAGGGAAAACTAAAATAATGATAATAATAATTTTTAAAATATTAAATGGCAGCTTCCTTCTTTTATGCCCTTATGAGAAGGGAACATCCTTTTTCTGTGGTGCAATGACAGAGTCTCCAGTCAAGCAGAGACTGAGATATGAGTTGTCCTGTCAGAACTCCATTTTCCAGCTCACTGAGGTCTTCAGAGTCTTCCCTCCACATGAGGAAGATGCCTTTCCTCATTACCTAGGGCACACTGATCGTTAGGTGAGCCCCTTAAAGAAAAGCTTCAGCATTCTCTTTCATGGAGCCATATCCCACCACAGACCTTGGCAAAGTTGCTGCTTGAAGGCTGCCTCTGAAACGGGAGTTACAGCTGTGTGATGGAAAAACATCTCAATTCACAGTAGCAGAACCCTTTAAGCACCTGTAGTCACATCAGGTGATTGTATCTAGACACATCTCAAATTAGAGACTTAAATTAACATCAACAAAGCAGCCCACCAAGAACAAATCCCAGGATACTGGATCATTTCCAGAGACTCATTCTCTTATACAAAAATCAGATTTGTTCTGTCAGGTGACGTCCTCCAAAAGGGTTTGTACTGCACACAAAAAACCAAGCAACTCTGACAAGCAGCTATCAGAGCAAAGCCACATTGGTGTGACTGACAAGTATGCAGAGCTAAGTTTCATGGAGTTGCATGTCACAGCCTGATAGGATAGCAACCAAACTTAGAGTGCAGCCACAACACTATACAAAACCAGACATTAATCCAAGGTATTCAGTAACCACAGAAAGGGAAGGGAAGGGAAAAGTCACTCAAAAGAATGCATAAAGCTGCTCTGTTCAAAAAGTTTAACAAAGCAATTGCTGAAGTGTGGAACTAAAGCCACTGAGTAGCAGAATGCAAAACAAAACAGAAACCACTTTTAATGGAACAACATATTGCAAATGGAACTGTCAAGGAGCAGCAGACATAAGATGCTTTGTTGCAGCTCCATCCTGAGTGACCAGAAAGGACCACGAAGCCCTGCACTGAGATGGCTCACTGTGATGCAGAGGGCAGCAGCTTCAACATTGCCCAGAAATCCAACTCATGCTAACATCTTTTCAGTCGAGTATGGGAGTTCTGTCCTTTATGCTTTTAGACACCTTTGCTCTTACATGTACTCCTTAGAAATTAGAAACAATTATTTGCACCTTCCTGGATATAACTGACAATATAATAAAAACACAGCAAAGGCTAAAATGTCAACTCAGCAATAATGGAAGCAGCTCAGGAGAAAGCTCCATTACATAGCAAGGTAACATGTGACAGCTCCTACTTTTTATTCCATTCAAGTCTTATTACAATGATTTGTAATAAGTCTTTCCTCCAAGGAATTTCTTAATATGAAGGATGGAAATCTAGTTAAAATAAAGATTAATGTATAACACAGAGAGAAAGTGTTCCTTCTGACTAATACCTCCAAGGACTGTATTTTCACTTACAAACCTCATTCTTTCCTGTAGAGGACCAGAGAACTTTGACTACATATATCCAACTCCACTGGTTGTATTTTGGCTTGGAAGTATCATTCCAGCCATCATAAACCCATTAATACATGAGGAGAACTGGCATTAATTACTGCAGTAACACCATGCTGCCTGAAATAACTGCACATTAGCTAGCATATAGCCCCTGTAAGAAATGTCCACATTCCTATACAAGTTGCCTTTTTAAAAATAAAAATTATTATTCCTCCTCCTAATAGCAACAATATGGGTCCTTAGTGCCTTTTAAATGGTTTTTAATACATATATATATATATATAAAATTCAACTCCATTTTCCCAGAGTTTTAAATGACTTGAAGCTTGACCCAGTTGAGCTAGGAAGTTGAAATTTAGCAGACATAATCCAAGCAAGTTGGTTAAAACAGATGAGTGTGCTTGGAAAAACCTAGTATCTGTTTTAAGAGCTGTCAGCTCAGAGGAGACCATTGGGAGTGAAGGGAGGCTGAAACTATAACCACCATAACCACTCTGAATATTATCAAAGGCAGCACATTCCCAATTCATAGCTAATGTCTGAGTTATTTTGTGGGCAAAAGTAAATGATAAAAGAGATTTAGTCACAGATTCAGAGCTGCTACTTTCAAGATAGCTGCTGCTGGACAGAACTATAAAAACAACTCTGTTAATTTTTATCCCTTTCATATTCTCAACTCACTTCAAAACTACTTTTCCAAATCATGCAAATGTAAACGAAGGAGTGCTTCAGTTCAGCTCTTACAGATAGTCACATCTGCCAGAAAAGACAGTTTTTTTTCCTTCCATTATTTGCAAAATTTCAGTTTGAGAAGGTGAGGGAATCAAAACAGGCTGCCTGGTGGGATGCTTGCATTGCTTTCTTGGTGAAACGAAACACCACAAAAAGGCTACAGTGCTAAAATAGGGGGGGAAATCATTTTAAAAAATCAGTTAGAAGCTTACATTTTCAAACACCCCTAATTTAAATCAGCATGGTATTCAAGATAGGACAAATTTCAAGTCTCAGAAGCTGCCACTATGTTTTTTTCCAGATTCTGATGTAAAATTAGACTATTTTGGAAAATAATCAAGCAGGTTGGAAGAGATCTCCAAGATCATCCAGTCCAACCTAGAACACAGCCTTAGCCAGTCAACTAGACCATGGCACTAAGTGCCTCAGCCAGGCTTTGCTTCAACACCTTCAGGGATGGTGACTCCACCACCTCCCTGGGCAGCCCATTCCAATGCCAATCACTCTCTCTGACAACTTCCTCCTAACATCCAGCCTATGCTTCCCCTGGCACAACTTGAGACTGTGTCCCCTTGTTCTCTTGCTGGTTGTCTGGAAGAAGAGACCAACCCCCACCTGGCTACAGCCTCCCTTCAGGTAGCTGTAGACAGCAATGAGGTTCTCCCACTATTACAGTTTCTTATCTGTGTAACTATCTTTCCTACTAGTACCTCCATTTAAAACACATCTCTCTGACTGGCATTGTTCCCAAAATGAGGACCAAAACCTCATTAATAATTGTGAATAAGCATGACAGGGATTAACACCTACATATGATGAAAATGAATTTGTTTATTCTTCAAGACAGGGCACCAGTTTATTGCACACATTGACTTTCCAAATTCAAATGAAAGGTTCTGATTTATATGACAGAAGTAGAAAAACCTATCCAAGCAGAAATGACCAGCTGAGCATCTTAAATAAAATCCTTGACTGCTTCTGCCATGAACTCTCTCCAGCTGCCCACCAGTTTAGTTTCTTCTTTTAACCAGCTCCATTTCAAAAGGGTTTTTTTGGGTTGTTGTGGGGTTTTTGTATTTCCCTCAGGTTTACCTAATATATACTACCATTAAAACCATAGCAGTCTCCTCAAATGACAGTCTCATTTATCACTGGAATGCAGGGATCCTTGGATCAATCTGAACAGAATAAATCATTAGCCTTCTCTTCTCTGAAGAAGCTAAACAAAGCCATTGCCAGCTCAGAAAACAGGAGAGACACAGGAGAGACACTGGATATTCAGGAAGTCAGCAGGAATGGGCACAAAAGTTAGCACATCTGCAGCTTTGTAGAGGCTGCTTCCCTGGCTGTTCTGGAGAATCAGTCTGCCTCTCCCTCACAGGAAACATTCAGTGAATCATCAGACATGGACATACCCTTTTCTGCACACACATCTCCATTCTTTATTTTCCTCAGTTCCGTATCTCAGGTTCTCTTCCCTCAAGGATGTTGAACTCCTCCAAGTAGAACACATTTTCACTCTTTTAAAGCACAGGCGATATTTCATACCTATGTGCCTCAACAGTCTCAAGTTTTTCCAGAGGAGGTATAGGCTGGATGTTAGGAGGAAGTTCTTCACAGAGAGAGTGATTTGCCATTGGAATGGGCTGCCCAGGGAGGTGGTGGAGTTGCTGTCCCTGGAGGTGTTCAAGGAAAGACTGGATGAAGCACTTAGTGCCATGGTCTAGTTGATTGGATAGGGCTGAGTGATAGGTTGGGCTGGGTGAGCTTGGAGGTCTCTTCCAACCTGGTTGATTCTATGATTCTATGATAGATTCCTTAATGATGATTCCATACAAATAAAGGGAAGTCAAAATGCTAGAAGATATGCCTAAACTGTAAAGCAGTAGAAGAAGTAAAGTAACAAAGGCTTTTAATCCAGCTGAACAAACAGCAAAGCCCATAATCTCCACAAGGACTTTTCATTCCTAATATTGCACATAAAATCAAAAGTTCAACTAGAGAACAAGAACTTTTGCATTATAAAGGTGGGAAAACTTCCTCTTCAAGGCACAAAAATCTGTCCCTAACTGTTAGTGATTATCTGTAAGGATAGCTGCTCACTCACTTGTGGGCAGGACCTAAGTTTGCTCTGGCCATGCTCCAAACTAGCTGGAGAGAAGGTACATATTAGACTAGCACTGAGCACAACCTAATAGTCTCTGTCTTTGAGCAAGGATTATCAGCTCAGTTCAAATGTGAGCTAACTCAGTAAGACAGCTTCCAGCTCAAGAGTTCATCCTCTTATGGTTGGCCCATTCTCATTAGCCCTTCAACATAACTCTGATGCAGATGAAGAGCAGAGATTCCTGGATAAAATTATTTGACAGGAACCAAGTTTGTTGCTGACACATATGGACATAACGGACAATAATGTCATCAGCTGTGTATGCTCTGTGCCTACTACTTGAGTGCTGCCAGCATGTAGAAATTCTGGACAAATGCTTAGCAACAAGGGACATTCCTGGATGGCAAATATCTCCTCAGTCTCTCCAGTAAAACTATGCCTGAAACATGTAGCCAGAGTAGAGGGCATTAGAAGCTGGTGACAGATCTAATCCCATCATCGTCATGCCACTTCTACTTTAAATCTGAACTCTCTACCTCAACTTACATAAAAGGATAAAATGGTGAGCTCCAGGAAATCACAGCTCCAGACTATTGGCTGCAGTGCCAGGAAAGGTCATTCCACAGCTCTTTCATGGTGGATAGAAATAAAAGTTGCTTCTTTTAGTTGGTTTGTTTTTTTCGCTCTATTATTCTTCACATGCAGGTTGTCAGTTGGTTTGGTTGGGTTTTTTTTCAGGGAGGAAGAGGTACCTGAAAGGCCCACAGAGGCTGCTAAGTTTAAGATATCATTCTTTTGTATCCACATTGCCACTAAGCAAGTAGATTGCTCTAGTATAAGCTTCACAGCACCAGGAAAGTAATATCACCACATATATCAGTGCCAGGGAAGGCCAGCTGGTCACCAAAGCCTGTATACAGGGCACTGCCAGTTCAGTAGTGTGTCACAACTGTAGTTTTAAGAACAGGCTCCTCAATTTTGATTAAAAACCCTAGATAGTCAACCAACAGACCTAGAAACGTCTATCCACCAGGATCAAAACTGAGGTAACCCTGCTCCACACACACAAATGCAAGCAGACTATAAAGAAGCCACTTAGCACCAGCACATGGTGGAGCACGGAAATAATAAATGACACATCAAAGGCAGCTTCCCAGCTGTAAAAGGTTCTCCTTTCTAATTCATCAGCTTATTCAACCACCTCATTACTTTGTTAGAGTTCATATTCAATACAAAGCAATCACAAGTACTTTACTGGACCAAATATGGACACATCTGTAGCAGTTTGACACAGAAAACAACAACAATAGCCTTAATGTCACCTTTTCTGCTATTAGAAAGCACTGTCATGATTCCTGACTTTCTTCAAGTTTCTTGACTTTCAGTAATTCTCCATTTGGTCCTGATGTACTTAAATGGGGAAAAAAATCTTTTGAGGCTTCAAAAAGCCTAAAATAGAGAAACATCTGCTAAAATTTAGGTGCAGCTGTTTAGTGAAGAGGTCCAATGCTAGAGAAGCCAGTAATTAAAGTTCCCTCTGCAGTCAATAAAAATGCTATTCAAACTGTCTAGGGACAGGGTGAGGAATTTGCTCAGGTTCAAAGTGATTGTTTTTTTGTTAAGCACTGACATCTTTTGGTCATCAAAATTTGGACTTTTTCACATCTAGTGTCACTCTGATGTTTCAGCCTGCATCCAACCAGGTCAAACTCCAACCAGTCCATAGCTTGCTGCTTTTCCAAAGCAGCTGAAGTTGTTTCAGGTGTAAGATTAAAGATGCCCAAAGCAGTTTAACTTTGAATACAGGAGATCTGCTGCTTAGTAGCTGCACTTCAGTGGTGAACAAAGTGACCCTGTGTTAAGCCTGTTACCAGCTTTAGGCTCTTTTTAACAACTCTATACAGATCTATGTGCAAAGCATCTTACAAGTCATCATTGCACTATTGGAGTTAAACCTGAATGGTATTCACGTCAAAGACTAACCCATATGATAGCAGCATAATTCTGGGCCAGAGAAGTGTGGATCTAGAATATTATAATCCTTAGCCAAAGCAGGGGAAGTCGTGTCCAAGCTGCTGATGTATTTTTTTAATTGAAATTAAAGGAACAGACAAGTTCTATTTTTTCAGCAATAACATCAGTCACTAAACCTGTACTAGGCAGGTAGCAGCAATCTGAGCACAAAGGAAAACCAGAAACCGGTGTCAAGAAAATATATGAGGCTCAAACATGAAGCTTCTATCTGCCTGTCTAATGCTATCTAGTGCCTGGGAGTACAATGCACAGGATAAACTACCCTACATAAATTGGAGAATAGAGTTAGAGTTGATTTTACAAGGAAAAAGATGAACAAGAGATATTACAGCCCTCACCAGTTACTCAAATCAATGGCTAAGGTTATGGAGATTGTCACATTTCAGACTCCCTAGCCTCAATATTTCTTGCATAGTCTATACAGCTCCAAGCATTATTTCTACATCATTTAAATAATGACAGTAATGCAGTTTTAAGAACATAATAAAACTTGAATAGTCTTTTATGTATCTGTTGGAAGAGGAAACAGGAGGGATTAGAACTGTAATTCATAAGCATGTTGGTACAAGGAACTGGTTTTCCAAAAGATAAAATGTTTGTCAAAGATGTACAGATACCAACACCATTTGCTTTGCATAGTCCCTTGAAATATAGACCTTCCTGGTTACTGCTGCCTTTGGGGAAGGACAAGAGTTTTCTCATCCCAAAAGCTACATTTTCAGGCCAGGGATATCACAAAACAACTCCAGACAGCTCTTCCCTGAAACATCCCTTCTCTTTTTAACCACAAAAGCATCATCAGCAGGCTGTTTAGACACATCAAGAGCACAATTTCTGTCTGAGGAGCAATTTAAGCAGATGAAGACTTGCCTGGTAGGAAACAGAGAAGGGAGGGTCAGTGATTTGAAATCGAATGGTGTAAAGGGAAAGGTCATGCCCTGTGACTTCCACAGTGCAAGAATGACTGGAACTTCTTGCTGCAAGGCCCTGGGTGTAAATTCAAAAACCAAGCAGACATATTTGGATGGCTCAGGAAGGCTCTGAGCCATAGAGAGATGATGGACATGACTCAGAAGAACATCATTGTGGTTTTGTACTGTTCTTATACTCACGCTCCAGGTATCCATCCCTGCCCTGTGCTGGAGACAGAACACAAGCTCAAGGGGAGACACAGCACAAGCTCAAGGGACCTTTCATCTATTCTAGCACAGTCCCATGTTGATGGCTCTCCTTCAGGCAAAACCAGTGGGAAATGCTGAGAACTGAAGGTACTCAATATGTGTTTCTTTGTTGACTTTTCATGTTAACAGCAATGGACTAAGGAAACATTTTTTAATTAGTTGGGTCAAAAGAAAATGGCTTGTCACAGCTAACCTTACTGCTGCACAATGCATTTCTGTGAGCACAAACACTACCCAGAATATCCAAGTGACTTTTAAAAGACTTTTATGGATATTCCACTCTCAAAGGATGCTGGACGAGATCAATGGATGCCAACTGAGATCATTATGTATGGCTTACCTTGCCCATTTCCTTCCCTTTCTGCCTTTGAGGCTCTTTTAGTGCACTGAATGTCTTTCTGGGGAATTTCATTTAATATCTTGGCAGCATACTCAATTCCTCCTGTCAGATCCTTGAGGCAGTCCTATAAATAAAGGGCAGAATGGTTTATTACTGGAGTCAGCAAAAGAATTGTGCACAATGATGTCCTTACTCGTAGCACAGCGTTAGTAGAATGTGCATAGTGTTTCTGTGGTTCAGAGGCAAAGGGAGTCAAACAATTGTAACTTAATGGCTTCAGTTTTCTCTTCTCCTAGATATTTTTAACAGTTTGTATTTTGATTTTGCTGCACAAGAGCTGCCATCTCTGGCTCTTCTGCTTCTGCTCGCTCACACCAGCCCACACCTCACTGCTCCTGCATGAACACATACCTCATTTGTCTTTCAGACTGATACATAATTAGCAACAACTGCAAATTGCACACTTCAAGTTTCAGTAAAGGGAGCCTTGCAGGACAGACAGTGCCATGTGAAGGTTACACTTTTGTATTTCCTTCCTTGAGACCTTCGTATTTCCAGCTTCTAGTATTCAAGAGATCTAGAAGTCAGAGGGTTTCCATTCCATATCCACCAAAACTTCTACAGCCTGCCGCTGCAGTGGCCTCAGAACTTCAACAAAAAATAGAAAGCAGGTTACTGTTAAATGTACTAATTTAAAACCAACCTACTTCAAAAAGACTTCAAAGTATTTATTAGTGTCCAGAACAATCCATTTGGGGATGATTTACAAACACACATTGCATCCCAGTCAGGGATGATTTATAAACACACATTGCATCCAGATTCAGGAATTTGTATTGATGCTCGTCCTGTTTGTGCACATTATATCCACAGCCTTATGTGATAAGGGTAAATTTCTGTATTTACCTTTTAAGAAAAGATATTTCAAACATGAGGAAAGCACTAAAATAGCACCAAACTCTACCATTTCACCAGTTGGGAATTGCAGCCCCACAAACACGAACATCAAAAACTTCACCCGTTTTGAAGTGGGCAAAGTCTCTTAATGTATTTCCAGCATGATTCTCCTCAAGCACTACATGTACTTTCATTTTCCTATTTTAAGTCATTAAATAGTGTTAATTAAAACTTAAAACTCAATGTTGACTGCTGGCAGAACAGTAAATGTCCAAAAAGCATCAGCAGCATCTTACTTGGGTGCAATAGTTTTAAGGCAGACACATCTACCCTGTGAAGAGTTCTTCACCTCTTGTGCTAGTTTGAAGCTAGCCAGAGTGTTTTAGTGAGAAGGATTAGATCACAGGCTGTGAAAGAGAAACAATGGTGATGTCTACTTCACTCATAGGCTTGCTGAGAGGTATAAGAGCAGGAGTATAAACATAGATAAGGCATTCAGGCACAGCCTGGGCTTTGAGCTGCATTTCTCTCTAACCTCTGAGTCTAGTCTGGGTGATTCCCAAAGTGGGGGCAGGGGGGGAGTAACACCCAAAGCACTACATCCTAAGCAGGCAGTTGCATAGTTAAATTACATTGGCCTAAGGTCTTAGCTGAGGCAGATTGGTGTGGCTCCACTAGGCCTTATTCACTGTTCACTCAATCATAGAATGATTTTGGCTGGAAGTGACCTTAATGATCATCTACTCCAACCTCCCCCACCATAGGTAAGGGATGCCTCTCAACTAGACCAGGTTACTCAAGGCCCCATCCAACCTGGCCTTGAACATCTCTAGGGAGGGACATCCACAATCTCTCTGGCCAATCTATTCCTGACTCTTTCCACCTTAGGATAATAGAATCATAGGATGTTAGGGGTTGGAAGGGACCCAAAGAGATCATCGAGTCCAACTCCCCTGACAGAGCAGGACAATCCTATCTAACACAGATCACAGAGGAACACATCCAGACAGGCCTTGAAAGGCTCCAGAGAAGGAGACTCCATGACCTCTCTGAGGAGCCTGTGCCAGTGCTCTGGGACCCTTACAGTAAAGAAGTTCCCCCTTGTGTTAAGGTGGAACCTCTTCTGCTGCAACTTACACCCATTGCTCCTTGTCCTATCCCAGGGAGCAGTGAGCAGAGCCTGTCCCCCTACTCCTGGCCAGCCCTCAGGTACTTATAAACATTGATCAAATCTCCTCTAAGTCTTCTTTTCTCCAGACTAAAAAGCCCCAGGTCCCTCAGCCTCTCCTCATCAGCCATGCCCTCCTGTCCCCTCATCATCCTCGTAGCCCTCCACTGGACCCTCTCCAGCAGATCCCTGTCCCTCTTAAACTGGGGAGCCCAAAACTGAGCACAGTATTCAAGAGGTCTCATCAGGGCAGAGTAGAGGGGGAGGAGAACCTCCCTTGATCTGCCAGACTCACCTTCCTAAGATCAAATCTAAAGCTATTCTCCTTCAGTTAAATCCATTTCTCCCCACCCTATCAGTGGACAGTCTTCCTGTAGGTACTGGAAGGCAGTTACAATGTCCTCCTGGAGTTTTTCCTTCTCCAGGCTGAGATAAAATTAATTCTGTTCAGATCAGTCATTGACTGCCTCAGAACACAGTGCAACATTCAAATCCTGAATTTTTAACAGCAGGTTTCCAGGAGGACTTCAGTTTTAAGAGAGCTTCATTCAAGTGTGGTAACACAGTTCAAGTAGACTTCATTTATACACGGGTGGCTTTTGTCAACCAGAGCCACGGGGAACACTAACAGTAGTAAGCCCTATGACCAGTAGTATGATTTCATCCATACTGATGCCAGAATCAAAAGGATTTGTGATTATCACAGTAATACAAATAGCAGCTGCCATCCATTAACACAACATCAAATAAAAAGCACCATTACACATGGTATGTAATTATTACAAGCCACACATTAAACCTGCATAAAGTGACATCATTATCCAAATGACATCCAGAGGAATGAACTGTACACTTCAGAGCACAAAGATCTATTCACTGGACATCTGTTGACAGCAGACAGAAACCCTGATCTCCATCTATCTTGACAACAACTACAGTAAGATGATCTAAGGTCTCAAGGAAAACCAAAAGGTTTTTAGAATTACTTCTTAAGATTTATCTGAAATGTTTAAAATATTATATATGTAAATACATCAATTTAATTGTTGATGCATAATATCCGAGATTCATTTAGCAACTAATGGAAGTAATAAACAGGAACAAGCATAGTGTTCATACAGTTCTAATATATATATTCTAATATATATTTTTTTCTTCTATACAAATGCAATTTATATGGTTTCATAGTCAAGAATTAAAGCAACACTGTAGGGTGAGCCTTTCAGACACATAAGCACAAAAAGAAAACCCTCTAAAACCATGTGCATATGTTTTCAAACACAAGCATACAGTAATACTCCTTGCTGCCTTCGGAACAGGTATCAATGTCAAACTCAAGGCTGGAATGTCATCACTGCTGGCACGGCACTACTGTGAGGACACTCATAAATGCAGTGGTCCCACTGACACCATCAGGTGTTGTTTATGCATGATCCAAGTCTAGATGTCAAGGCAAAACAGAAGGAATCAGCAGGGAATACACCATGGAAGAAAGTAGTTAAGAAGGGAAGGATTAGCCACATAGATGCCAACAAAAGTTAATTCTGCCTCACTCCTTCTGATTCCAGAGGAGAGTTAAGCATAGAACTAGATTCTACTGCAAACAGGAATGATCCTGATATGAAAGAACTGGCAGCTGGGTATTAAATCATACTTAAGAGAAACTTAAACACTCTTTTCTACAATACTCATATTTAGAATCTATAAACCCCCAAACAACTATTAACCTCTAAAATTTATTATATTCTGCTAAAACACAGGGCCCTTTTTGCAAGAGAAAGGCAACACAGAAGTAGACATTTAAATACTTCCCTTTTTTTAAAATAAGCTCACCTGCACAAGGCTTTTGCTTTCAGAATCTATATCCACTTAAATCTGAACCAAGGAACAGCTTCAAGGAGAAAAGGAAGGTTACTGCAGGAGGGTTGGACTTGATGACCTCTGGAGGTCCCTTCCAACCAGTGCATTCTATGATTCTGTGAAAAGTGATTCACCAAGAGAGACTGGGTATCTCTGCAGCTCTTCTCAGAAAGTATTCAGGTACTTTCCCAGAGGTTTGTTCTTTCACTGCACAAGCAGCTGGAGCTGAAATAGCTTCTGCATTTTGGACTAGATACAACAACCTGCAAAGCAGTTTTGCTTCTGGGGAACCAGACAACATTTCAGGAGAACTGGATTCCAACTTCCCATACTCCCTAGACTTGCTTTCCCAAGGGAGATATAGTAAATTATTTGATTTCTCATGAACTTGGCTTCCCATATGTAGCTATCAAGTACATTTCTTTCAATTTCTTGTACCTGCTGATTTGGATTTCAAGAGGTGCAGGTTTCAAAGCTACCTTTGTGCAGTTCTCTAGGATCCTGATCCTGTTTGATTCTCGTTGGCATATGCTAATAACACATGCTGGGTTTAAACCTACGACAGTACCAGCACTATTGAAATGTGGATGCTAAACCAGAGAGCTTAAGGTGGCGAGAAATAACTTGCTATGGCTACAAGAGCAGATGGTACTGCAGGCACAGCTTTTCTCACCTCTCCATTTGTAGGACATGCAAGAAGGAAGCAGAGTGCTAGACCTTTACTAGAGGGTTACAAAACTGATCAGAAAAGTTTTTCTCCTGGATTACCCCAAACAACAAACACACATCCACTGCTCAGTGGAGTACACCACATTTCCAGGCAGATTCAAGTTACAGGACAGCTGTAAAGATCCTTCACTCTTAAGTAAAACACTGTAATACATTAACTTGACCAATTTCCCCTTATGAAGACCACACTAACCTTCCAGAATCATGAGATATGCAATAACCAACATAAGAGACAAACCCAGCCTCATCTCAGGGCACATGCTCATTGGAATCAAGCTAGGTAGAGTACTATCAGTCATTAAATCTGATCAGAGAACAACTGGTCGAATTATTTGTGCAAAACCGATGCCATCTTGGGACATTATCAGTTTCCCCTTTGTTAAAATTCACAAGAGTCCTCATTAAAGAGATGAAGGTGCATTAAATGAAGGCAAAAATTAGAGCTAATTTTAAATATGCACTGGTTTAAGAGAACCTTGTAATCTGCTCAGGTGCATTACACTTGTGATTTCCTTAATGTTTCTTTAATGATTTTTGGAAGGCAATTCTCTGTTGCATTGCAAACCAGTTTTGTTCAGACACATTTAAGTTTTCCCACAGTGGAGTAAGCAAGTTATCAAGAGAACTAATTAGCTTGACCTTCTGTTTGCCCAGTAATGAGAAATGCATCAAACAGGTCTCTCTTTTCATGTCTGAGTCTGTCAATTAAAGCTCAGGCTTTCTACTCATTGCATTGTCCTCAGGAATATTTACCACAAGCACAGCCAATACAAGCAATGCCCTAACCACTCACCTCCTCACACTACCAGGTAATAGCTTTGAATTTTCTTTAGAGGAGGAAAACAACAGCCTTAATGAAACTGCCTTTGCAGAAACCAGATAAAATCCTTCTGAATTCAGAGTTCCTTAGGCAAATTAGAACCTGTGGACTCAGGCACTAATGGACCCCGCAAGCAAGAATTGCTCTCAAAAGACCAACCTTATTCTGATTTATTTGGAAATTCAGGGATTGCTGCACTTGAGTGAACCACAGATGCTGATTTCTCTGGCACTCTAATAGCACATTTTTGTGCACACGAGCCCTTAGCTCATACATTGAGCCTCTTTTTTACAAATGGAGCAAGTCAGAAGACAAACCAAATGCAAAGAACTTTGCCTGAGGACTTACCCTGAGGACTAACAGAAGCAGTGGCAGCACCTTAAAGGTTTGGGAATTGCTTCTCAAGTGATTCCTAACAGATTCAAGAGACCAAAAAACAAAACCAATATTCCAAGTCCTGACCTCAGTCCTATTGTACTGGACAAAACCAGCCCAGCATTATAAAACTGCACCCATAATACTTCCTTGAAATAAAAGTTATTCAGAAGGCACTTCGCTGCTGCTTTGGGCAGCAGTCAGTCTGAGCTGATCAGGTATCATTATCTAAAATTTGGACAATAATATTAGGCATTAAAATTCAACTGGTGTTCAACCAGCTGAATTAGAAGTGATGCCTTGTGGGTAAAGCACTGCCTGGGAACTGAGTTTCTTTCCTAATTCTGCTTTAGAACAGGCTTTTAAACCTCAGGGAGGCCATCAGTTCTTCTTTCTTAGGCCATTTCTCCAGCTGATAAACGGAGATAAATATATTCTCTGCTGTAGCATGCTCTGAGAACTACATAATTGTAAGATTACATTAGTACTAAGGAGTAATCAGCATCCCATAGTAGACGACACTCCTTCAAAGCATGGGCAAAGACCTGCTGCACTGCAATTGTAACACAAAACAAAAGCAGGTAATTAGCAAAGAGCGGCTGCCAGCCAGGCATCTTATTTGCTCAGTCACAGATGTATATAACCATCAGGAACCCTGTTGGTTCAAACTCCCTGTTCTCTTCATTTTCAAAATGAGAGCAAAAGCCATTTTTTTGCTCTCTTGGTCATCATGCCACCTAAGATCTGTTGATGACTGCTCAGAATCCACAACAGAACAAGCTATAAAGTCAGAAGCAATCCTGAGCACCTAACTATAAGCATACCTAAGATATAAAAATATCCAAAATGTTGAAACCCAAAGCATTTTACCTTTCCAAAGGGAAAAAAAAAATCATACTGGGAAAAACACAATGCAGAAGAACATTTTTGTTTCATAATTAAAAGGTAATATTTTAGAGGAAGATGTGACAAGGGCACCTGTCAACACGATGCAGCCTTCTCCCTCATGGACATTAACCACATCATCTAATGAGAACAGACAACCAGGACAGCTAGGTCAGCACACTGGTAGCCAATGTGTGCTTGACAGGCAACTGTATTCCTGTGGCATTGTGCAAGCTAACATGAGAAAGACCAAAGACAAGTTTCCCTTTCACAGCACTCTCACATTTGAAACTAGAAACTACTTTGCAGTATTTATATAGTGTTGGAAGGAAGCAAAATAGAAAGTGGAAACAACTTTAAGATTATAGTACTCATAATGTTAGCCGCATAATCGAATGGCAAAACTAACTCGTTTATTACATCAGTATTTCTTTCTCAGTGCCATAAATTAACTATAGTTTTTGGCAGTTCTCCCTTAGCAGGAACAATTCTTTTATTCATGAACCTGTTCATTTTAAGGACTGACTCTTTAAAGCCCATTAGAAAAACATCATCAACACATTCTGGCTTTTTTAATGCAAGGAAAGAAATGTTAAGCAAGCTGCCATTCCCATCTTTCAAAATAAATCTGTTCTTCTTTCCCACACCTCTATACCAGTGCATAAAACATTGACTTCAGCAAAGTTCCTTCTGATTTACATGGCTGTGGAAGCAGAGTCACAAACCCATAGCATGCATAAAGATATTTCTGTAGGGTCTCCTCCTGTTGCTGAGTCAGCATGCAGCTAGCCTAGGACAGCAGAGGAATTTCAAATGCTGTTGTGCTGCAAAGGGAAACGTGCCTTGCTTCCAGGGCTGAGGATTACCATTCATATTGCCACAGTGCCCTGACAGCAAGACCCCACGTGCTAGTTCCTGTACATATCTCAAGACAGAACATTATCTGAATATTTACCACCTAAACAGATAACAGCAGAACTAGAGCTAAAAAGCTGAGACAGAAACCTCTGGCATGGCTTGCTCAAGGTCTCCCAGAGTGTCTGTGCAGCTCTGGGTTTCATCTCCATGTGGTCTCCCTCTGATCAGAGCAGTGCTTCACATCATCCTTCTGAACTATGACACAGATACATCCTTAACTGTTGAGCATGTTCATAGAATGGGATAGGTTGGAAGGGACCTCACACATCATCTCCTCCACCCCCTCCCACCGTGGCTAAGGACACCTTCCAACAGCTCAAGGCCTCATCCAGCCTGACCTTGAACACCCTCAAGGAAGAAGCATCCACAACCTGCCACAGCACTCTGCTCCAGAGTCTCACCACCCTCATATTGAAGAGCTTTTTCCTACAGTCCAGTCTAATCCCACTCTCCCTCAGCTTAAAACCATTCCCCCTTGTCCTGTTGCTAGACACCCTTATGAACAGGCCTTCTGCAGCCTTCCTGGAGGATCCTTTCAAGTATTGGAAGACAGCTGTAAGATCTCCACAGATATATTAATGATGAATAATTAATTATAAGATTAAAACAGCTAATATTTTAGACTTTTCATATATATGTGGAGAAATGTCCTTACTGAAGAAATTTATTTACCTTTATAAGTATAAAACATATACTTGCTGGTATTTCAGTTCCCTCCTTTTCATGAGAAATGGGGAAGAGTGGTGGAAATCAAAGACACATTACCATTAAGGTTGGAAAAGATCTTTATATCAAGTCCAACCATAACCCAGCTACTACAGCTACTATACTACATCCTGAAGTGTCACATCTACATGCTTCTTGAACACCTCCAGGGATATCAAAGGTTTGGATGAAAATAAACCCAGGGGGCGTTTTTCCCCACAGTGAGTTCACAATCTTTGTGTATAGAGGTGGTTTTTCTCTAGACAGGAAGTATTCCTCTGCAAGTCCTTGGGTCAAATCAATTCAATGAACCATTGCAATTTATCAGCTATTTCAAAAAAGCAATTTTCTAGGTATTTGTGGAGCTTCTGGCTAAAAAGTACACACACTCCAGTTGCTTAGGCACATTATTAAAACATCTAACTCCAATACTTCACTCAACTATTGACTTTACACCAACCAAGATTTATGATCACTCTTTGTCCATGACAACCAAGGCTGGGGGTTACCCTGGAGAAGAGGAGGCTCGGGGGTGACCTCATTGCTGTCTATAACCGCCTGAAGGGAGGCTATAGCCAGGAGGGGGTTGAGCTCTTCTCCCAGGCAACCAGCAACAGAACGAAGGGACACAGTCTCAAGTTGTGCCAGGGGAGGTCTAGGCTGGATGTTAGGAGGAAGTTCTTCACAGAGAGAGTGATTGGCATTGGAATGGGCTGCCCAGGGAGGTGGTGGAGTCGCCGTCCCTAGAGGTGTTCAAGAAAAGACTGGCTGAGGCACTTAGTGCCATGGTCTAGTTGATTGGATAGGGTTGGGTGGCAGGTTGGACTGGATGATCTTGGAAGTCTCTTCCAATCTGGTTGATTCTGCAATTCTATGACCTGCATGTCTTTGCCAAAAAAATATATATATATATATATATATATATATATATAATTTAAAAAAAACCCAAACACCAAAAGCCACCCAAGCCCAACCAAGTATGAATAATTCAGCTCTCCCTTCACACTAACAGCACATTAATTTATTCATCAATTGGTCACAGATGAAAAGCAGAAAAAAAAAACCATACTCCTTAGCACTCCCAGTGCCAGATTTCAACCTGAAATAAAACAGTTCTCAGAGGCTGCATATTTTAACTGATGCCATCACATTTGCCAGCAGCTTTAGCATCAAAGGTGGCACTTGCAGTCATACCATCCTCCAATGTACCAGCACAACCCAAGTTCCATATTTATACCTCCAATTCTTCAATAATAGATATCTTCCCCCCTCTTCCTCACCTTATTGTGCAGGAGAGCCTGGTTTGTCTTGCATAAAGCTAGGAGTATGTAAATGTCAGCTGGTTTAACACTTGCACCAAGAGCACAGGTTGTCTGAAAACAACCTTCTCTTCAAGTCTAGTCAATACATCTGGGCACTGGCAACCTCTCCTCTACTGCATTCTTTTCACAGGACAGATTTGTCATGGTTCTGTTAAACACAAATATTTCAAACGGGAGGTAACACACTCCACATAAGATGCTTGACTTGGAGGTCTGTGTCCAGCTGGACTTCTGACCAGCATTAGCTCCAGTCTTTTGCTTATTGTGGACACTGGACTGCAGTTCTTTAGTGGCAGAGAGGTTTCTCCAGGTATATTCTGTGCAGTGCCCAGAGCAACAAAGGTCCCGGTGCCACTGGAATCTCAAAGTACCAGCATCACACAAACAACAAACTAGAGTTGAAGCTGGGAACAGTCTACTAAACGATGAATTTTATGTAGCAGTTTGTAGGTCAAATACTGACTTTTCTAATACAGTTAGCTGTCACATAAATCACAACATTTAGCTTTATGTCCAACAATATTTATTCTTAAGACAAATAAAGTCAGACAAGAGTTTGCAGCTGATTCACTGCTAACCTCACACCTCAAAATAGGTCATATGAAGTCAGTTAAACCTGGATAAGACATAGTTCTCAAAGCTGGACGACTGTAATCTCTCACATGTGTAGTAGTGGCATGGGTATCTGCCTCTCACTGCCTTTTCCCTCAAATAAGGGAAGGGTGCCCAAAACAGCATTTCTGCTAGAAATGTCTTTACCAAAAGCACTAGCTGAACAGATCCTTGTCAGCACTAGCTGAATGGATGAGAGAAGAGGGTTATTCACACCTCTGTTTACCCCATCCCCTTATTCAGAGCAGGTCACAACAAGCAGGTCTGGGTTTTTTCCACATCTAATTCAATAAGCCAAACAAACAAACGTGCCACAGCTCCCAAGGAGGAAACACCCAGAAAGGTTAGTGTAGAAGTTCAGAGTCATTGCTGCCTAGTTCTTCTTCCTGTTTTGCTGCCTGGCTTGGACAAATAATTTTTTTTTCATTATTTCCTACCTGATTTATGTTTACAGAGATGTACAACAGAAACCCATGTTACCCTTTTGTAATTAGATACTGTGCAGCCACCTGCCAGACTGCCTGTGCTCCAACAACTCAGCATGTGCCTGTAGAACCAAGGTACAGAAATCACTGGGATGCTGCACAGGGTGACAAACTGCAGCAAATATCTTACAGGGAGGCAGTCTGTTCACGTATATTTAGGATACAAAACTCTACATGCAACTCAAAACCAATACCTAGTGGCACAGAAGAGATGAACAGGCAGGCAACAGTGCTCTTCTTCTTTGGTATTTTCTGGACTTCTTTTCTGCCTTATTTTACCTAGAATACAACACTTTTAAATGTACTTTTTGGTCTGTAGGCACTATGAATGTATCAGCACTCTGAAATGGTGTTTAAAAGGAAAAAAAATTCTCACCAAGAGTGGTCAGGCATTGGAATGGGCTGCCCCGGGAGGTGGTGGATGTGTTTAAAAGTGGTTTGGATGTGGTGCTTAGGATTATTGTTTAGTGTGCACCTTACAGAAAAGGGATATTGGTCAGACTTGGTGATCCTGAGTGTCTTTTCCAATATGACTGAGTCTGTGGTACAGCCACATTTTATAAATAGTGAAAACAAACACAGTTTCCAGATTGATCCTTGATATGGAAATGCTCGACTTGGGGAGCATTAAGGAATTCTTGTTCTCATAGTACCTGGGGAAGGGAGGGTAGAAAAATCAGATCCTCTCATAAGCATGTTCACAAAGCCCCAGAAATAACCATCTGCCCTGAAAGTGGGCTTCTGTGTTATGCCTACCAAGGCATTACTAAAACATCAGTGAGACCATTTGTGTGCCTAACTAGGCACTTTCTGAAGCAAGAGCCAGAACTCCTGAAACCACCTCAGCCTCCCACTGCAGTCAATGAATCCATAAAAATCATGAGGGTTTGACCCTTGAACAACTTTAAAGCTTTGCCCATAATTTTGCACAGAGCTGAGGTGCAGGCCGTGCATGTGTTTCATGAGCAGGCAGCCCTTATAACCTGTGTTTTAAAGGCATATTGGGTATTTTTATTGTCTATGCAAGCACATATCCATTTTCTGTTTGGAGGCAGCAAACAGATCAAGCAGGAGATGATGTCACAGATTCCCAGTCCCCAACAGGGCACATTTTTGTAGCATGTTGCATGTTTGTTCCTATTTGCTCCCCAGGGCAAACGCAAAGCAAGCTCATTGGAAATTGTGCCAGACCTTTAATACCAAAAGTGGCCTCCAGCACAAAATGCACATCACTGCTGGTCAGCAGCATCCTGTCTTAACCAGCACTGTTTACAAAACAATAAAGAGTCGTTCTAAAGGAAAAGATGTTTAATTTCACTCTCTATCAGACCCACTATGTTCAAGTAATGGTTACACCCCATATGGAAACACATCCACTGCACTCCAACTACTGCACTTCCACATGAAGGATCATGTCAGCCCTGTAGCAAGAAGCACTTTGTCCTTTGCCACATCCATTTTCATTATGTATCTATTGATCCATTCAAAGACTGAGTTCCTTCTATAGATGAAAATAGCCTCTTTATTCTGGCTGAAGAGTAGACAGCCTATCTAAGACACTAGCAGAAAAAAAATTCAACTCCTCTATCATATGCCAAGTGCAGTGGATCACTCTAACACTCATTTTCTCTGTACTGCTTCTAACTAGTCAAGTCAGAGAGTGTAAGGCACATCTCAGTCTGCAAAGTGATAACAAAGCCCACAGAGGAGACAGGGCAAGGACAGACTGCATACTTATAAGAAGAATAAGGAACAAACAACTATTCACAACACCTCCTGTATAATAATTGCTCATACAGTGCATTTAACTAAAAGAAGGGAACCTGTAACATCTGCTGCCAGTCACAAACATATTCCCATAACTGCCATTTCCCAGTACAGCTTTGACATCTTTCAGTACCAGCTTACAATCCCCCAGCATTTCCCTCCCTAGTCAAGTCAAACTGGAACCCAGACACCTCTTCCACATGGGTCCAGTGATTTCTCCTCATCACAAGAATTTCCATATTCACAGAATCACAGAATGTTAGGGATTGGAAGGGTCAACCAGAGATCATCAAGTCTACTTTCACATTACCAGGAGCTCAGCTCTACAAGACAAGAAAGTATGTTTAATATCCTCCAAATTTTACTGGGAATTAAACATATGGACCCATATCCATACAGGGGTACTATTAATAGCTAAGTCATCTTAACAAACCTGTTTCCATAAAATGCCAAGTGTTCTTGCCTTCAGAACATCCTCAATAATCATCTTCAGTACACCACAGCCCTGTATCTGACCTTAAAGATGAGTGCTGACAACCACTGTCATATCTGGATGTGAACAGGAATCATGCCAGCTATAGGATGAACTGAAGAGATACTTAGCTGCACAGGTACTTACAGACACCCAACAACCAGGCAACACATAAACACAAGGAAAAAGCAAAGATCTACTGGGAGCTGCAAATGAGATATTATATAGGTTATAAACAGTCACTTCTCAGGCAAGAACAAATACTATAAAAGTGAAAGAGGCATGCTGGAGTCACCTCAGTCAACAAAAAAACATCAGATTAAGTGTGTGAGGGTGTGACACTCTAGAATAGGTTGCCTTGGGAGGTTGTGGATGCCTCTCCCTGAGGGTGTTCAAGGCCAGGCTGGATAAGGCCTTGAGCAGCCAAAGTTGAGCAGCTTCCCTGCCCATGGTAGGGAGGTTGGAGTAGATAATCTGTAAGGTCCCTTCCAACCTAAGCCATTGTAGGAGTCTGTGATGCAGGCTGAGGAAATAACTTGTTCTCCAGACAGATTCCTCGGAGGGCCATATTCATACAGTCTAAATTACACTCAGGTTCCTGTATGTGGTATTTTCTAAAAGCAGACCATGGTTCACCAACATGTTTCAGTCCCATGAGTTGTTGTTGGGTGGTTTTTTTCAGCAGTTGCTCCATCAGGGGCTTTGTCATCACTGACAAACCACAATGAACTTAGTTGATTTTAATCCATTTCTTAATGAAATTACATGATAGGTCTTCTGGGATTATCTCCTAAACATGATGGGTGATGACTGCTACTGCACTACTGCCTACCTGCCTTTCTACAGCCTTCAACAAATGCCTGGCTTTGTTAATGATTTCCCTGAATCCCTGTCATCAAAAAGAAAGATGCATAAATCCATATTCCCTTTAGAACACAATTAAGCAGAGCCTGTACACTCTTGGTGCTGAGATCTCAGCAGTGAATCTTCAGAAATATCACAGCAGAGTCTCATCTGTTGCATCCTAGGGCCGAATGGAGGGGAAAGGAAAAAATAATAAGCAGCACCTTCAGCTTCAATCAGCAGCACGTTCCACGATAGCAAATTGCTGCTGTGTTTGAAGAAGGATCTGAAATGCAAATGATCAAGAGGCCATTAGAGACATTAAAGATTTAGCAGACGTATGTTCATCCTGTTTTTATCAGGGAGGGGTACAGACAGAGGCATTGGTTCCAAAGAAATAGATAATGAAATGCAGTAACTATATTCATCCTTTCATGGAATAGTTACGTGCCTCATTAAAAGCACACCTAATGTTTCATGTGGGCAAAATATATTAACATAACAATAAATATTCCCCATTCAGCCCTGACTTCAATGACTGTTATTTAAATCAATAATTTTTTGCTCACAGGATGGAAAGCTGCCCCAGGGTCATCTCACTACAGCCTAACCTTCACACAACTCTCCATTCAATTTAGAATGGCCACACAGGCTCCTCAGAGGGAAGAAAATCATAGAATCAACCAGATTGGAAGAGACTTCCAAGATCATCCAGTCCAACCTAGCATCCAGCCCTAGCCAGTCAACTAGACCATGGCACTAAGTGCCTCAGCCAGGCTCTTCCTGAACACCTCCAGGGACAATATCTCCACCACCTTCCTGGGCAGCCCATTCCAATGCCAATCACTCTGTCAAAACTTCCTCCTAACATCCAGCCTAGACCTCCTCCAGCACAACTTGAGACTGTGTCCCCTTGTTCTGTGGCTGGTTGCCTGGCAGAAGAGACCAACCCTCACCTGGCTACAGCCTCCCTTCAGGTAGTTGTAGACAGCAATGAGGTCACCTCTGAGCCTTCTCTTCTCCAGGCTGCACACCCCCAGCTCCCTCAGCCTTTCCTCCCAGGGCTGTGTTCAAGGCCCCTCACCAGCTTTGTCGCCCTTCTCTGGACATGTTCCAGTATCTCAACATCTCTTTCGAATTGAGGAGCCCAGAACTGAACACAGTACTCAAGTTGTGGCCTGACTAGTGCCGAGTACAGAGGAAGAATGACCTCCCTTGTCCTTTTCCTGCCTATGTTATTACAGTGTCAGGGGTGAACAGGGTGATCTTGCAAAACAGATTTGAATTTTCCAAAGCAAAAAGAGGATTTGAACCTGTTCCTCTTCAAACAGCATTCCTAACTGCTGCAAAAACAACAACAAGCAAAATGCTTATTCATAAAGTCATCCAACAAAACCTACACATGTACAAACAACTGCAACAACTTTCTTGGGATTCCTTTAATTTCCATATTTAGTAATCTTTATAATCAGTGCTGTAAGGTTAAACCCCCTACATTTCAACTAAGATTGGACCTAGAAGCTTCTATTTTCGGTCTGCAGGGTTTGGGACTGTATTATTGTCACAGTCACATCATGTTATTTCCACCAAAACAGCTGGAGATTTCCAGTGTAGGAAGCAATTATTATGAAAAGTGTCAAAGTGTCATTCTTCCCAAGCCAACTCTTTAACTTCATGTTATAGCATCTGACAAGTATCCAGCTCTCAGTCTCCACCAAGAAAAAGGAAAAAGGAGAGGGAGCATGCATATGAGTCACAAAAGAAAAGAACAGTTTACCCACTGCTATGCAAGCAGATTTTGACATTGCTGACTGATGCCACAGTGATGGTGCATTTCTAGAGTTTAATTGCTCTGGCAGAAGGCAGGCTTGGGTCTGTATGCATGAATGAACACCCTGCCTGCCTTGCCTTGACAATGCAGATACAAAAGTGTCAGTCTAAAACAACATGCTAAATAATTACACATTTAAGAAGCGGTGCAAGCATTTTAGGAGGCAACAGTCACAATGCATGGCAGGGACAAGAGAAAATATCCCTGCCTGTCAGATGGACAACAAAGAAACAGTTACTCAGTGACATCTTTCAGGCCTAAAAGGTTCCGTCTACTTAATGATAGTGCTAGGCACAAAGGACCACACACATGCCTGAAGCTCACTGGCACAGCATCTTCCCAGGCAATGCCCACAGAGAGAAACAAAGGTGTGGGTTTAAACTCAAGCAGGTTATATCTACTAGCATACAGTATACCTGCCAGCTTAATCTGTGTAGTCTGCAGAGCTACATTAGAAAACAAAGCAAGCACAAAGCTAGATAACAACAAGCCAGCACTTGGCTACACATATGATTCCCAAGAGCAAGCACAAGCATCCTCTTCCTCTAGATCCTCCCTGCATTTGCTGGGTAGTGGGCTCACTCCAGCCTGCCAGGGCACACTGCAGCCTGATCCTCCTTCAAGGGCACAGAAATAGCTTTCCTCCACAGAAACTGAACCAGACAGCTCTGTGTGACTAAGGAAGCCTTGGCTCGTGCCAAAGTCAGTACAGCCCGCTGAAGAATTCTCTGGTTCAGAGTCTCAAATTCTTGACTTAGACCCACCTGGAAAGGCCCTGGTCAGAACCCCAAGGTTTCAGGAAGCTGCATGAGTCAGCCTGTGTACCGAAGGACAGAGTCCACAGGCAGCAAAAGTCACACCAACAACTTGGGAGTCCTAATATCTCACTCTCCCATCACACTTTGGCACCACAAGCATCACGCTGTTAATTATAAAGATAGCAATTTGTGAAAGTATTGGGAGGGGAGGCAAACAAAAAAACTTTACCAAAAAGCACTTCAATATTTTTAAGTTGGAGGGAAGACAAGGAAGTGATACAAAACATATGAGATCCTGAAACACAGTTCTGCTTACAGCAGGAATCTCCTGTTAGTACAGTATATTCTCCAGCTACGTATGGTATATTAAATTAATGGAAACTCTGAGCTTTAGCATATGTTTAATAGTTACAGTCTGTTTTTCAGAGCAATAATATGACTTTCTTACTGTAGACAAAAAAAAAATATATAATAAATCCACATATGGATGCATTTATGTATGTTAAAAATACCCATGAAGGCTTTGATATCACCAAATGACATATATTGTCCACGGTCAAACAGTGCTTTAGGCTGCATTAAGCAACACCAAAGTAAGCTGGTAAAAAGTGCCCCAGTTCCTTAGAACCCTGCAAAATCTTTAAGTAAATAAAACCCAGCAACAACCAGGAGGAAGATTCTCTTCCACAATCAGCCTGTGTCCAACGAGTCTTTTGTCCTCCCACAGGAGAGCTGAAACATCATCCTACAACACAGACCTTTCACACATTCACACAGTTGTAAAAGACTGTGGGATGTGGCAGGACAAGGGCCATTTTTTTCTGATGTGTTTCAGCCTACAAACCAAGTGTCACTAACTAGACTAAGCACATTTGCCTAACCCTTGGTGACAAAACCCAAGGCAAGAAGCCCAAGGTCTAAATCCTCAGTGTGTGCCAGCCAGAAATATGAGGGTGACATCTGCACATTTGAATGGTGCTACATATTGAAACACACCAAAACCAAAATGTTTGTGCCAGCACACCAAAATAACTGTGGAAATGTAATGGTTAATCAGAGAAAGTTAATAATGAGAAAGTTAATCAGAGACACAGGGAAACCGCAGATGCTTTTTAACTCCTGGCATGCCATTGTACTTCTGAAATAGCTCCCTCCATAATCTCTTTTCACGTTCCCAAAGCCAGTAGGGCTGGGCACATCCAGCCACGGGAATACCATCCCGTTCTCCTTCCATGGGACACACGTCTGGAGCAACACTGTCCCCGAACAGCCGACAATCCCACCAAGACAGTGTCAGCCGCATGCACAGGGACGAGCGGCTGTGCCAGCAGAGGATGTCGCATGCACGGCTTTCTCCGCTGAGCCAAGGGTGACATCTGCCGGGACCGGGACCGCTGCACAGCAGGGCTCTCGGCATCCACAGCGCCGAGAGGAGCCCGGTACGGGGACCCTGCGCTGCGCCCAGGGCTCTCACCTGGACAGCCCTTTCTGCAACCACACACAGCTACCCGCGCTTCAGAGGGATAACACACACATCCAAGAGGTTCTAGGCAACCCGTAGCAAACCCATGCAGCAGAAAAACAGAGATTTGGCTTGTGTCAGGAAGAAAGGAGAACTGTCCACATCCGAGCTGAAGGAGAGAAAAAAGAGATGTGGAGGAGCCATAGCATTCACAGTAATCATAGAACTGTCAGGGTTGGAAGAGACCTCAAAGATCATCCAGTTCCAACCTCCCTGCCATGGCAGGGACACCTCACACTAGATCAGGTTGCTCAGAGCCACATCCAGCCTGGCCTTAAAAACTGCCAGGGATGGGGTTTCAGCCACCTCCCTGGGCCACTGTTCCAGTGTCACTCCACCACCATGGGGAAGAACTTCTTCCTAACATCCAATCTGAGTCTACCCACTTCTAGTTTTGCTCCATTCCCCCTAGACCTATCACTACCCTATATCCTAACATGTCCCTCACCAGCTTGCCTGTAGGTACCCTTCAGAAACTAGAAGGCCATAAGAAGGCCTCCTCAGAGCCTTCTCTTCTCCAGATTGAATAGCCCCCAACTATCTTCATAAATTTGTCTATCTCCATAAATTTTTCCAGCTATCCCATAAGACTTACAGGAACAGAGATACCACCCTAGAAGTGCAACAGAGAACATGTTCACAAGGGAAAAACAAATCAACCCCCCTTTAAACAAAATATGTTCAGACATTGCTATCTTAGCAAGACAAGAAAGATGCCCAACACCTGGGCTTTAGAGCCAATATTTGATTGCACCTTGGAAGGAAAAACATTAGGAATTGTTGCAATTGCATCACCTACCTGACCAAATCTGAAAGCCCCCAAGAGAGCAGCTTCTACCACAGTGTCTAATGTCTGGCCACTCAGTGTCTCACCACTTCAGTGTTTCTTTCCCCTTCTGCACATGACATGCAGATACTTTCACAGTAATTCTAGATCTCCTCATGAGACAACTGTCTTTAAATGAATGGAAGCCTATTTTATGTGAATTTATAATTTGGAACAGATATTCTGCAGCATTGACTGATTCAGGAAGCAAGCTATAATAGAAATAATTCATGAGTCACTAGCAGGGAAAGCCAATGCAAAGCACCCGGGCAGGAGGGGAACTCCACGATAGCACAGATCTGGCATTCACACACCGAGATTAAACTTCTGCAAGTCAGCTTAAAATGGCAGCGTTTAGAGCCAGCACAATGCTACTCCTGAGCAAAGGCTACAACAAGTCAACATCCAGGTCTGTTCTGAAGGAAATCTCTGGAAATCTCAGAGGAAAACATGACTTTGTGTAGCAAGTAACAGCAAATTAGGTGAAGATCATAGTATGGCTGAGGGTTCCTTACCCTGAGAGCTCAGGCTGTGATGTCGTTACAGAGTCATTTCTGTGCAGCTTGACAGGACCTGAGGGTAGCACAGGTTTTGCAGTAGGGTTGGGGAGTACATTTTAACTAATCCTAGAAATCTCTTCCAGTCATTTTCCTTCAGCATCAGCCTTAAGTGCATTGAACTCCCTGTGGTTTTGAGAGAGGAGGCTCCAGACAGACTTGGGTCACAAGCCTATCCTGTTCTGTTCCACCCTACCCACCCTCAGACTGCAGGGGAAAACAGGAAGAATGAGTAGGGGGCCAAGAGGAAGATGAAATCATCTCCAAGGAAAAAAGCTTTTCATGGTGAGAACCCACCTGAAGTACTGCATCCAGTTCTGGAGCTCCTATTACAAGAGGGATGTGCATATGTTGGAGAGTGTCCAGAGCAGGGCCAGGAGGATGCTCAGAGGGCTGCAGCAGCTCTGCTGTGAGCACAGACTGAAAGAGTTGGGGCTGTTCAGTCCAGAGAACAGGAGGCTTCCAATTGACCTTCTTGTGGCCTTCCAGGATCTGAAGGGGGCTACAAAAAAAGCTGGGGAGGGACTTTTCGTGCTCTCAGAGAGTGACAGGACTAGGGGGAATGGATCAAAGCTGGAGGGGAGATTGAGACTGGATGTGAGGAGGAAGCTCCTCATGAGAGTGGCGAGAGCCTGGCATGGGTTGCCCAGGGAGGCGGTTGAGGCCTCATTCCCGGCGGGCCAGGCTGGCTGAGGCTGGCTGAGGCTGTGGCCAGCCTGCTCTAGGGTACGGTGTCCCTGCCCAGGGCAGGGGGGCTGGAACTAGGCGATGCTTGTGGTCTCTTCCAAGCCTGACTGATTCCATGACGCTGTGCTGCAGCCCCTCGCCTCACGCCCGTTCCTCCGCGGGCGGGTGAGAGCACAGCGACAGAGCATTGCTGCCACCTTGTGCCGTGCGCACTCTCTACAGCCAAGGCCTTGCCTCTCACAGAACCAGTTGCCAATTTTCAGCAGGGAGCCAGCCAAAGGCTCTGCTTTCACCCTGCGAAGGGCCTGCCATTGCCTTTCGGATGAGTGCCCAGGCCAGGGAGCTCGGCGAGCTCTGCTCTGCTCTCGCCTGTCTGCGCCTTGTCCGCCACAGCCTCCCAGGCAGAGCAGAGGGGCCCAATGCTGTCAGAGGCCTCACACACTGCAAGGTGCCAGCTGCCCCCACTCCCTTGGAACCCAGAGGCACCTTTACCATCACTGCTCAGTGCATACCTTTCCTTTATTAAAGGAAGGTCGTCACAAACTGCAGCACGGCCTGGCTCTCGTTGCCCTGCTAGAGGGAAGGCAAGCAGCCTGCAGTCACTTTTCAGTGTAATTAGGGACAGTTGAGTCTGGCTCGACCAGCTCAGCACCAGAGCTTACTTTACAAGGGCTGCTGGGCCAAAAAGGTTTCTGTTTGTGCTCAAGCACACATTGAATAAAGCAATATTCTCACGCAGGGATGTTTGGTAGGTTGATTTCCCCAGTTTGAGAGGGACAGAGATCTGCTGGAGAGTCCAGTGGAGGGCTCTGAGGATGATGAGGGGGCTGGAGGGCATGGCTGATGAGGAGAGGCTGAGGGACCTGGGGCACTTTAGTCTAGAAAAGAGAAGACTGAGAGGTGATTTGATAAATGTTCATAAATATCAGGGCTGGACAGGAGGCCACAGGCTCTGCTCACTGCTCCCTGTGACAGGACAAGGAGCAATGGGTGTAAGCTGCAGCACAGGAGGTTCCACCTCAACACCAAGGGGAACTTCTTTACTGTGAGGGTCACAGAGCACTGGCACAGGCTGCCCAGAGGGGTTGTGGAGTCTCCTTCTCTGGAGAGAGGCCTGTCTGGATGTGTTCCTCTGTGCTCTGTGTTAGATAGGATTGTCCTGCTCTGGCAGGGGGATTGGACTCGATGATCTCTTTGGGTCCCTTCCAACCCCTAACATCCTGTGAGCCTATGAAAGGTGTTTGAAGGGGACTGGATGATGCTGCAGACCTCTGGCAGGTGCATACAGAACCCTTCCAGAGCATACCCATGCAATTTATTACAGGTGAAACCCAATAGTTTCTTCATAAATGACACAGAAAAACCCACAAAGCAATAACAGAAAATGATAGATACTCTACAGAACATTTGAACATTCCCTGAAAGCTTAATAGAGGAAGATTAGAAAATCCTGAAGGAGAGGACAGTTTTTCACAAGCACAACACTCGAGAAGAAAGGATATCTGAACACAGCACTAATGCATTTTAACAGAACCATTTGTCTCATTGATATTTTTGACAGTTTTTTAAATTGCACTTGTTATCTACTTTTATCCCTGTCTCCAAGATCAATTTCAATTAAAAACTAACTCTAAAAGCACGTAATTGTCATTTTGTTCTCCCCCAGCAGCTTAGCGTTAACCCAAAAATTATACCTTGGTCCAAAAAATGCCAAAACATTTTCACATGTTTTAAGTGTTAGCTCAAACAAATGCTATTACAGCAATAGAAAGGCAGCTGGTGAGCCAGAACATAAAGGAAACCTCCTCAGAAAGAGAGGAGCCTTCATTTCTGAACCACTGTGCTAGTTTGAAGCAGGCTAGAATGTTTTGGTGAGAAGAACTAGATTACAGGCTGTAATAGGAACACAGCGGTGATGCCTACTTCACTCCCAGCCTTGCTGGGAAGTATAGGAACAAGAAACAAAAACATCTGATAACACTCTCACCATTCGCTCTCACTGGGGCTGCTGGCTGAGCTGCACCTCTCTAACACACTCTCCATTTTGGGCTAACCCACTTTGCTTCTTAACCTCTGGCCAAACCTCTGTTCTTCCTTGGGACTGGGGTAAGGTTGAGAGGGGTAGGGGGAAGGTGTTGGGATGGTTGAGAGCCCCTCCTGGGGACTCAGGTTTCTGGGAGGGGAGTTGTGTTTCTATATCACCTTTTACCTTGTCTATTTCTGTCTATAACTGTATGTACTGTAAATATCTGCTTGTATATTGTGCTAGCTGTAAATATAAGCTTCATTCATATTTCCAGAGCTGGCTGAGTCTAGTCTGGGTGATTTCTAAAGTGTGGGGGGCAGGGAACACCCAAAGCATCACAACCACCTTTGGGGCCTGACAGGGTTTTCAGAATTTCTTGTCTGCAAGTAGGTGTTGGAAAGCACCTTCTAAAGCCAGCTTTGTGGCTGTGCTCTACAGTTCCTGCATCAGAAAGTGCTCCACTATCAGAAAAGGCCTGAAGGCTCCTCTGCCCATTGTCACAAGAAGCTTCACAGAATTGACAAGCCTCTCGTGTAAAATTCCTTTTGTCTTGTCTTACCAAAAGATTGGCTCTAGCCAGATCTGTCCTTCATCCGAACAGATCCTGGGCTCCTCTACCACTTCTTCTATCTTAATACTGGGAAAAAAAAAAAAAAAAAAAAAAAGCCAAACCACCAAACCAAACCCTAAACCTAGAAACTGTTACAGAATTAACTGTTTGATGTTTTGCTTCCCTTGATTCCCTTTCCTTTTTCTGTGCTAGGCGCTGGCAATCAGCAAGACTTCACCTATAATCACAAAGAAGTTTTACTTCTAACTTTTCACTTGCTCTGCTAATTCACCATTAGTTCTTCTGTTCCCTTCCCCTCCAGCATCAGT